>NC_083294.1:31179397-31479397 GCF_963506605.1 Zootoca vivipara
TCAACAACAACAACAACAACAACAACAACAACAACAACAAACAACAACAACAACATATTTCTACCCTACCCATCTGACTGAGTTTCCCCAGCCACTCTGGGTGGCTTTCAACAGAACATTAAAAATAGAATAAAACTTGAAACATTAAAAACTTCCCTAAACAGGGCTGCCTTCAGATGTCTTCTAAAAATAGGATAGTTGTTTATTTTCCCTTGACATCTGATAGGAGGGCGGGCGGCACTACTGAGAAGGCCCTCTGCCTGGTTCCCTGTAACCTCACTTCTCGCAGTGGGGATCTGCCAGAAGGCCCTCGGAGCAGGACCTCAGTGTCTGGGCTGAATGATGGGGGTGAAGATGCTCCTTCAGGGTCTACTGGGCTGAGTCTCTGGATATCATGTTTTTGCTAATAAAGCGCTGGACTTTCAGTCGAGCCAAAGCATTTGAGCCTGGGACCTTCTGCATGCAAAGTCTGCACCCCTTCCACTGAGCTACAGCCCTTTCCTATTGGGTCCCTGTTAGTTGCATAGGGAGCGGCTCACGGTGTTGTTGTTTTCTTTTGCCCTACAGGAAAGAAGGCTACATTCCCAGCAACTATGTCACAGAAACAAAAGATTCTCTGGAGATGTATGAGTGAGTTTCCTTGGAACTGTGGGCCTGAGGGCAGAAGTTAAATGTTATGAGAAAAACATAAGAATATCTGTCCCTTTGTATTTTGTAATAAGGTACATTCTGGAGTCTGGGATGGGGGGTAGTAATGAGGGGGGGAAATGTGTTTTGACGAACCTACCAAATCTACAAATCGAGAACCAAGCAACAGCTCTTCTTCAAAATTCACACTTCTCCAAATTTTATTATGCCATTCTTCAGCCAAAGAATGCATACAAAAATTGTGTATAATCATGAAAAGCTCATGCAGACATAGTGGATAATACACAAAAATGCATTCTGTTGGGGGGTGGGAATGACTTGCAAAATGTTTATCCTAGGCAGAATTGCATATAGTAGGAGATAAGCACCCCAACATACACAGGAATTTTCTTGTAGTGTTTTTTTTAAAAAAAATCACAAATATATGCAGAAATGGGGCAAACCAAATTTCTGATTAAAAAGAATAGAACAGGAGAAACCAAAATTGACAAGGTTGTCTATTCCTTTGTAGTGTTTCATATTTGTAGTAGAGAACCGGTGGCTGGGAAGAGGAGGGCCCTGTCATTTCTATCTTCTGAGTCTTTTTTGCAAATGCCTGCCATGACAACCCATTTTTCATCACACCTCCACACCCCTGCTAACTGGCAGGGGAAAGCAGAAATATGGCAAAGGGGGAAATGGCATCAAGGGAGAATTGATTTCATAGGGGAGAATTGATGGGTGTGGGAGTGGTTAAGCATCCATCTCTTTTTCCTGACAGCTCATCCCTTACAAAATACTTCCATTGTCTCCAGATTTGCAACCTTGGAGAACACACATTTGCCAAGAGACCTAGTAATCTGCCCTGATTGGGTGGGAAATGTTTGAGCTTTATGTTAACATTTCACCCCAAAAGTAGAGGTTTACCACCTCCCAGCCCTCTTCTTTGCAGTTCCTCCCTGGCAAATATTATGTTATGTTTCAGGTGGTATTTGAAAAACATAACTAGAAGGCAAGCAGAGGAACTGTTGAAGCAAGAGGTGAGTGTATAAGTACTTCCTTTCTTCTTTCCTTCCTCTTTCACTGTGAGAGTTAAATTATAAAGTCAGCAGATAATATTAAAAATGCCCAAAAATATATCTGCCTATATACATAAAAATGTAAGGCAGTCATCATGCTGCAGTTCCCATGGGCATGCCAACTTCCAGTGTGACAACAGAATGGTGACCCAGGGGAGCTATTTTACTGAGTGAGGGAAGCACTTCAGAGAGTGACGTCCTCTTCTCCATTAAACACGGCTGTTGAGAGGTGTAACAGAGCAGGCAAGGCACTTCAGAGAGTGGTTTGGCAATCAGCTCTCTGCAGTGCCTGTTAAACTGTTCACCTGGGTTGCCTGCCATCCAGGCTTACTTGTCGCTCACCTGCTTGCCATTCTGTTGTCTTGCTGGCTGTAGACCAGATCCCATGGTGAGTGTATGCAAAGCATGAGAAAGGGGGGGGGGGGAACAACTACTAATACCCACTTCCTTAAAAAAAGTAAAAGAAGAAGAAAACTCACTTTTGTTTAGGTTACCGTACATAGCTGCTTTTCTACCACCCTAATCAAAATGCCAAGGTGTGTGCGAGTCTATATCAAAAGCAGCAAAACTGTACACAAAATTTTAAGCAGATTCTGCAGGAGAGACTGCTCTGCTGCCTTTATAAAACATACCCTAGCATATGGAAGTGATGCATATGTAGGTCTAGCAAGACCCAGATTAACGCCCTCTTCCATTAACTATGGCTTCAGTGATGGGGGAAGGCCCTTTACAGAGTATTTTGTCAAATTGCTATTGAAGTGCTTCTGCTGACCCTCCTTTAAAAGGGGTTGGGGCAAGCTTTGGGGGGGAGGCGGAGATTTGGGGACGGGGAATTTTGGCCAAGCTGTGAGGGGATAGACGAGGAGGTGGGAGAGATGTAAAGGAAGGGAGGGCAAAGACTGAGGATGCATTGGTAGGGTCAAAACACTAGATATCACTTCTACAGGGTCATGGACATGCAGGTCCCTGAACCCACTGCAGTTTGCACTAGGCACGTGGTGCTTCTTGCAGCTTACTTCAAAGATCGCTCCTCATTCCCCACCCCCCACCCCGCCCATGAAATGTTAATGATGTCACCTGCTTTCAAATTTCAGGGCAAAGATGGTGGCTTCATTGTCCGAGACTCCATCAGCAATACAGGAAAATATACAGTCTCTGTGTTTGGCAAGTCATCTGGGTAAGTGTGGCCTGCTGGTGTGGGAACAAGATGACCATGCATTACACTAGTCCTCAGTAAAAACCTCAACAGTAGGACAGATATGAGGATGAGCCCCAGATGGAGGATAGCATCTATTCTGGCCTGCTCCTGCTGCAACCCGCTATCTGCTTGTGGCCCTCCTCTTCCCTCTGCCTGGCCCCTGATACCCCTCCTTGTACCTTCATAATAGAGGAAGAGGAGAGAGAGAGAGATAATGAATAGAAGGTGGGTGAAGGGAGTGCAGGCTTGGGTCTATGAGTACCTGTTGGAGGTATATGTGTAATTATAGGGGTGGGGTGGGTTTGTGTGCATGAGAAAGATGGAATAGATGGATGGATGATGAAAGGGAGAAAAAGAGAGAGAAGGGGCTTTGACCCTGCCTAGCACTTCACTCCTGGGGGAATGTGCTCTTTGACTCAATGGATGCTGGTTCATTAGCACACTTGGGAATACTGCCCCACCCACCTCAGTCTCATATTTTGCAACTTTCCTCAGAAAATAGGGACATTCTGTTTGAGTCTGCACCTGACCAGCTCTCATCTGCCTACCTTATTACTTACAAACCAGTCAAAGTGTGGCTTTGCCTGCCACTGGCTCTGGTTCCACATATAGCTGCCACCGCCTTGGCTTCAGAAAAGGCTGCTCAGCCCTGTGCTGCCTTGCTTATCCCTTCCATCCTTCTCATGTTATTGCTCTTAACTTGTGCAGCAATGGTTGAAATCCATCAATGGCATTCCCTGGAATTATCGGTTTTCCTTTAGTCACACCTTAGGAGTCATGAACTCCAGAATTCATCATTACCCTACTGGTCACCAATCCGCAATTGATTTCACAGGGATCCCCAGGGGATGATCCGCCATTACGTTGTGTGCTCCACACCCCAGAACCAGTATTTCCTGGCAGAGAAGCACCTCTTCAACACCATCCCAGAGCTGATCAACTACCACCAACATAACGCAGCAGGTGAGAAATGAAATGGTTGAGGCACAAGGAAACTTGCCGACTTTTACGATGGAGGTGGGAGTGGGGGAAGGGGAAGGGGAGGGATAAATGCCAACAGCTTGATAAAGAAGGTCAACAACCTATTTTAATTTATTACTCGTCCTTTGCCCTAAGATCCCAGGGCAGGTCAAAACAATTTAAATTGCAGTTTAAAACTGTTTAAAAACTTATAATTAAAAAATGTAAACACAAAAAAATAGTGTGGCTCTTGAAAATAAACATTTACAGAGTATAAAGAGCTCCTACCCCTCAGAGGTTTCTCCCAACATTTGACTGAGATCTGCTCCACTGCAATTTGCACCTGTTGTGTCTTCTCCTGTCCTCTCAAGCAACAGGTTTCTTCCATCATCAGTTATTTGAAGACAGTTATCTTGCTTCCCCTTGAATATGAATATGAATACCATATTACGGCCAAAGACCAGCTCTTATAAAAATTCCTTTGGAAGATCAATTCCAAAGAACATATAATACATGTGACACTTTATACAACAATAAAATCGATATTCATAAAAGCAATGGGGATAAGAGTGCTTAAAGCTTAAAACTTAAAAAGCTGCCGCAGAAAACTGAACCTGGGTCGCTCAGGGAACGTTGTTTTGGGACATTCAGACGGGCTGGTTCTTCTCAGGAGGGAGTCTATGTCTGCATTTCTGGACACAGAATCTGGCAACCGTCCTGGTTATCTTCTCATGCTTCCCCTTCATCTTCTATTCTCCAAATGAAACATGCCCAACTCTTTCAACCATTCCCCTTTGGGCTTGGTTTCCAGATATCGCCTCATCCAAGTTACTGACCTCTGGATGTGCTCCGTTCTGTCAACGCCTGCATACTCACCATACATTTAAAGCACATGACTTCTCTCAAAGACTCCTGAGAACTGTAGTTTGTTAAGGGGCTAGGAGGTATGGCTGCATACAGACTATACCTTCAAAGCACATTCATAGGACAATGGACATGCTTTCCCTCAGATACCTCTGGGCACTGTAGTTTACTCCTCACAGATATATAACTCCCAGCAACCTTTAGCAAATCACAGCACCTAGAATTCTTTGGTGGGAAGGTTGTGCTTTAAAGGTAAAGTACTGTATGTGCATAACATGTAGCGACACAAGGAGTAAACTACTAGTTCTCATGATTCTTTGAGGAAAGCAATGTGTTTTAAATGTATGGGGGTGTGCACAGCCAGTGATCTTAAAGTGTGGTACCCAGATCTTGACACCGTATTCCTGATGTGGCCTGACCAGCACAAGATAGAACCAAGCTATTACTTCTCATGTATTGCACACTATGCTTCTGTTTACACAGCCTAAGATTGCATTAGCATACTGTACCTGTAGTTTACACAAGCTGCACAATTTGGACTTGTGATCCTGATGCTGAATTCGGGTATCTTTAGTGTAGAATATATACAGCTCTGTTTATAATATACATGGTAATGCAATTTATATTGCTTTGCACCTATATTATTATGAATGCACTACTTCAAAATATAATTGTTTGATGCACCCTAGGGCTTATTTCCAGACTGAAGTACCCTGTGTCATCGCAACAGAGAACTGCTCCTTCCACAGCTGGACTTGGATATGGTAATATTTGAATGCTCTTCATTTGGGATTTATCTGTATGTTGCACCTTCACCTTTACTGTCTTTCTATTGCTCCCCTGCAGTGAAAGTGGGCTTGGGATAGGTGAACCAAACAGCTGTTCTTGCTACTTTCCCCTCTGTATCAGCGGTGGGAAATGTGTTTCCTTCTGGATATTGTTTGACTACAGTTCCCAGCATCCCTGACCTTTAGCCATGCTGACTAGGACTGATGGGAGCTGGAGTCCACAAGTTGCCCAGCCCAGTTCTAAGAAGCCTTCTTCCCACAATGATTGACACCTTACACTGTGCTTTGTGTTGATTCTAGGGGCATGGGAGATTGATCCAAAGGACCTAACATTCCTCAAGGAGCTGGGGACAGGGCAATTTGGGGTGGTGAAGCACGGGAAATGGAGAGGCCAGCATGATGTGGCAGTGAAGATGATAAAGGAAGGTTCCATGTCAGAGGATGCATTCATCGAAGAAGCCAAAGTCATGATGTGAGTAGCAAAGAACTTTATATTCGTCTCTTTGTCTCTGCCTCCCTTTTTCTGGGTAGCTTCTTCTTTCTTCTGGGATAGGGATGGGGTACATTGAGAATACTGGACTACAAGTCCCTGGGGTGGTGGAAGCTAGAGCCCAGTAACATCTGCAAGGCCACATTTTCCCCTTCCCTGCTGTAGCTGATGATATCAGGGATTAAGGGCACCTCTATTATTGAGCAGTCTTTCTGGTTTGCTACCACAAAGATTGCACAGAGGTTTGGATATATCTGGTAAATTGAGCATCAAATCTGGTTTGTTTGTGGGGTAGTTATAAGTCAATAATCATTCATCCTGATTTCCCTGTGCACCTTCCCTGTCATTCCACACTTTTGGGTACATTTCTTAAAACTGCAAAATGTCTTTCATTTTGTAAGGAGGATTTGTTGCTTCAGGATGAAAGAGGACTTTTATGCATTTTTAACTTTGCAAACTGAAACGTCCTTGTATGTGCTTGAAGCCCTCCCACAGAATACTGACAGTCTGAAGGCACCCTAAATCTGCTGTCTTCTGCATGAAAAGCATGCAATGAGAGACTGAAAGGGAACCAAAGCAGTTAGCCCACCCCCTCCTGTCAAATCTCCCATTTATTGGTACCTCCACAGGCACAGCTATTACAGCCAGTCATCACCCCAAATGACTCAAATCAAACCACACACAAAGATATCCAGTCTTTTTGAAAACCACAGGGATAGAGAACCTGTGCTTCTCTAGATGCCACTGGACTTCAGCTCCCATCAGCCCAAGCCAGCATGGCCAGTGGTCAAGGATAATGGGAACTATAGTCTGTCAACATCTGGAGGGCAACAGGTTTCCCATCCTGGAAATAGCAGGACATGGTTGTTGGTTTTTTTTAGCATTTACTTGTGCTCTTGTGGAGAAGAATAATGGAAAATGGTCCAAAGCCCAGTGACAGAATATTTGCTTTCATGGCAGAAGACCCCCTTGGCAACTCCCAAGTAGAGCTAACAGAGACACCTGTCTCAAATTACCTTATCTGGAGCCACTGCCTGTCATTGTAGACAATTCTGAGGTATAAATGGACCAATGATGGTTTTTCTTCCCCTAGCACTATGGAGAATCTCAAGAGACAGCTCTCCATTCTGCCGTCAAGTTACTGGGAATCACAAGTGGGAAGAGTGCTGTTGTACTGAAATCCTGCTTTTAGGGCTTCCCGGAGACATCCTGTTGGTCAGGATGCTGGACTAGATGAGCCTTTGGCCCAATCCAGCAAGCCTCTTCCTATGTTCTTATGATGTTTTCTCACTCCAGGAACCTCTCACACGAGAAGCTAGTGCAGCTATTTGGAGTCTGCACGAAGGAGAGGCCAATACTGATCGTCACCGAGTACCTCTCCAAAGGTTGCCTCTTGACTTACCTGCGGGACACTCGGCGGTCCCTCCAGGGCACGGAGCTTCTCGAGATGTGCAAGGATGTCTGCGAGGCCATGGGGTATCTGGAATCCAAGCAGTTCCTGCACAGAGACCTGGTAGGTGATTGCTTTCCCACTTCTCCATATACCCCTGCCATGTGAAGTAAATGGGGGGGGGTGCCTAATAGGGAGAGGACCTCCTTGTTAGTAGCACCCTGGCTATGGAACAGCTTCTCCAGAGAAGAGCACCTTGCTTGTGCTTGAACTCTTTTTCTCACATTTTGAACAGAATGTATTATTTTTAAAAGAAAATTCTAGCCTCTCAGAGCTGTGAACCAAGTCTTACGGTATTTTATCATCTCTGCTGCTGATTGGAAAAGTGGAACATAGGAAACTTCATTTTACCCACTCAGACCACTGGTCCATGCAGCTCTATGTTATCTACACTGATTGGTAGCAGCTCTCCAGTGTTTCAGGTGGGGGACATACCCTGCCCTACCTGGAATTCCTGGTGACTGATCCTGAGACCTTCTGCATACAAAGCAAATGCTCTACCACTGAGCAGTGGCCCTGGGTTTTGTGCTTTTTCTCTGCTAGAAAGGAGGTCTTCCTGCTGCATTTTGTTTTCTTATTGCATTTGTAATAACTGTATTTTGTAAGTTACTGTTGTTGTATTTTATTCCTGCTCTGGTAGCTACCCAGCTAATGTATGTTGAGACCATATTCTCTTATATCTCTGCCACAGGCTGCTCGTAACTGTTTGATCAGTGAACAAGGTGTTGTCAAAGTCTCGGATTTCGGTCTCTCCAGGTCAGTTTGTGTGCATATGCATGTGTAGGAAGCTGAGGTTGCTTACCTTTTTTCTGTTTAACTTTTTATATGCCTTTTTTATTATTCCCTTTGCTGTCTTTCTCATTATGACTGCCATTCTATTGTTCCTCCTCAGCCTCTTTGTTTGCATCCTTCACTGCAGCTACCATTTTGGACTACCTCTTTCCATTTTAGGTTTGTTACCTGATTAAACAACTCTTAGTCGGTTATTATTATTTAAGACATAAAGTGCTTAACGTTTCCTAAGCATGGCACATACATTAAATTAGAAGACAGCCCTGCCCAGAGGCCCACAATCTCATAGACATGATAGAAAGGAAAAATAAATGAGGAGGGAAGAGGAAAGCTAGCATTGGAGCTGCTGCTCCTTCTCTGGACAATGGTGGGAGGGAGGGCAGGCTGGTCTCTCGCCAGCCATGATGTTCTTACTGCGAGGCAGGAGGTGCCCACCTAGCTCATAAGAGCTTTAGTTGTTTGTTTAAGTGCACAAACTTGCATATGAGAAGACACAACAGTTCTAATGGTTTTGACAGGAAGCACAGATATGTCTTTTCTTTTTTTTAAATAAACATTTTTATTATATTTTCCAATTTAAATATCTAATCCAACAGATATGTCTTTTCAAGGAAGCATTTGACAAGTTTTGCAGTGCAATCCCATAACTCATAAGCTGCATTTGAGTTTAGTAGGGCTTACTCTTAGGCAAGTGTATAGAAGGGAAGGGCAATCCTTTTCAACCCAAAGGTCACATTTCCTACTGGCTAACCTTCTTGGAGTCTCCTGGCCACAGATGTCAGTTTCTTTTTTTCAAAGTGGATGTGTTGTACCAGAGTAACAGAGCACTTCTGTTATACAAACTTAAATTTCCTCTATGTGAGTGAATGTCTCCAACAACATACTGAATCCAAAGGCAACCTTTTCTGCTTAAAGAGAGTGTTGTGGGGAAGGCACTTTAAAAGGATAGGCTAATGATCGACTGATGGGAATACTTATAATTTCCATGCAAACAAATCACGATGAATGCGCGTTCTTGTATAAGCTTCCTGCAAACAAGTAAGAATGGATTTGCATTGCTCAGTAAAGAGCAAACATTGTTTGATCTCCACAGGAGCTTTGTGCACACAAATTGGAATGAATGTTCATCTTGAGGCACTCTTAGGCTTTTAGGAAGCACAAGATCCTGTAAGGCAACATATAAACTAGCACAACTAAAATCTGTCTACGCAGGTACGTCTTGGATGATGACTACATTAGCTCCATGGGATCCAAATTTCCAGTCCGGTGGTCCCCTCCAGAGGTTCTTTTGTACAGCAAGTTCAGCAGCAAATCGGACATTTGGGCTTTTGGTGAGTTGAAAGTGTGTGCCACTGATGTAGAACCTGGAATAGTCAGAGGATGAACTTTCTATGGCAGTAGATTTAAGGACAGGCAAATGAACGGAACCCTACCTGCAATAGGGAGGACATTAAGAACACTGTGCTGCTGATGTGATTTGCAAGCCCCAGAATAGATGCACGGGCTAGGCCTTTAATAACTCACTGTAAATCCTAGGGATAGGGAACAGCGTTCATAGGGCTTTGGGGTATATTTAATATACGGTACATACATTGCCATATCTGACTACAGTGGTACGTCGGTTTATGAACACAATTGGTTCTGGAAGTCTGTTCATAAACTGAAGCGTTCATAAGCGAACTTTCCCATTGAAAGTAATGGAAAGTGGATTAATCTGTTCCAGACGGTCCGCGGAGTACTTAAACTGAAGCAAACTTTCCCATTGAAAGTAATGGAAAATGGATTAATCTGTTCCAGGCGGGTCCGCGGAGTACTCAACCTGAAGCGTACTTAACCCGAAGCATGGGTGTAATTGGTTCCGGAAGTCTGTTCATAAACTGAAGCATTCATCAACTGAAGCGAACTTTCCCATTGAAAGTAATGGAAAGTGAATTAATCCGTTCCAGATGGGTCCGCGGCATTCGTAAACCGAAAATTCATAAACCGTGGTGTTCATAAACCGAGGTTCCACTGTATAAATACTATACAAAACAAGGAGACACTGGAGCTTAAACAGTAGAGACTTAAAAGATGCTAAAGGACTGTAACCAATGCTCCATTTTTTCACCATGGCCCATTAGGAGGCAGCTTCCATGTAGAACACAGAGGTCACCCCAAGATAAGGGGTTGAGCCAGTGATTCCAAGTTCCATTATGGTGCTTTCCTGACTGACAGGTGTCCTGATGTGGGAGATTTACACCTTGGGGAAGATGCCCTACGAGAGGTTTAGCAACAGCGAGACCACTGAGCATGTGACCAAAGGGCTGCGTCTCTATCGCCCCCAGCTGGCCTCTGAGAGAGTCTATGCCATCATGTACAGCTGTTGGCACGAGGTAAGGCTTTCCGTAAACTGCCCCGGTTGCTTGCTTATTTATTAGCAATACGGTACAGTACTTGCATGGCACCCAGTAATGAAGTTCTCTCTCTCTTTACTATAAATCAGGAACTGTAAATGGTAAAATGCAACAACTCCAGTTATCGCCAGGCCCTGGGACCACTGGAGGATTGGTAGCTCCTCCTGGCATGGTGCGCGCTGGGTGACCAGTCCCTCCTTGTCCCCAGAATCTGGGCAACTGAGCCTGCTGCCTGGCTTGCCAAACTGCTCCCTTTTGCTTATGAGGTATTCTGGAGCCCGTATAGCATCCTTAAGTGGGTTCCCTATTGGTAGGAGAAAATAACAGAGGCCAACCAGAGTATACTGAGAAGCAAAGCAGCTAGTAAGCCTGATCTTTATTCAAGGAACTGTTGCAACAGGGTCCCCACTCACCACACACAGGAGGGAGGAGAACCCTGAACAATGGTGAGCAAGCCCAAGACCACCACCTGTAAAACATCATACATACCGTACATCGCAGAAGGAGGTGGTATACAGCAGAAATCCTGTTTGCCAGGATACCCAATACTGTAATGGTCACTGATTGCATTACTTGGGCAGCCTGGTCATTCTTTTGTGATGGTTAATACTTTAGTTCCTGAATCCAAGTCACAGGCTCACCCTATTCGTACGCAAATGTGCCCTTAAGACAGGATTTGCAAGCAAAAACACAATGGGAAGGCTTTCTCCCTTTGCCTCCCTTACTGCAGAAGAATATTTGAAGTCATTGGGAGAGTCAAAATGGCTTCAGGATTGCTCTCCCATACTTTTTCAGACACATGGTTCATATATTTAGATATGTGTGCATTTATGAATATTTATTCTATCTTATAACACAGGGATGGAGTTTTGTTGCTTGAAATAGAGCAGGATTCATTGTTTTTTTTGCTGTTGTTAGATGAGCATCCTTATAAATTTTGGTTTTATTGTATTTTTGCTCTATTTGTTTTTAAATAACTGCCAAATTTTGGTATTTTATAGAGATTGCTTGGATAATTTTTTTGTAGAAAGCAATGGATAAATGTAATAAATAATAGTACATTAATGTCTCTTAAGTAAACAACCTTATTGGTACAGTGGTGCCTCGCTTAACGAATGCCCTGCTTAATGAAATTTCCGCTTAACGAAAGGATTTTTCTAGCGGAGGTTGCCTCGCTAGACGAATTCATTTTATGAAAAATTCATCTAGCGAATCGCGGTTTCCCATAGGAATGCATTGAAATTCAATTAATGCATTCCTATGGGCAAAAAAAAATTCAATGCATTTCTATGGGATTCGCTAGACGAATTTTTCGTTATAAGAAAAGACCCGTGGAACGAATTAAATTCGTCTAGCGAGGCACCACTGTATAAGCTTCCCCCTCTTTTCTGTTCTTTTGCTGCAGAAAGCAGATGAGCGTCCCACCTTCCAAGTCCTTCTGAGCCTCATTTTGGATTTAGCAAATGAAGACCCCTGAACTGCCATCATCCAATCGCTCTTTTACTACTGCTTATTTTTGTATGTTTGCTCCAGAATTTGTAGATGGACAATTAATGGATGAATCCACATCATGACAAAAGTAACTGGATCTTTCAGACAATACCAGATTATTTTCGTCTGCCTCACGTGTAATAACTGGCTTGTACAGTAGTACCTCGGGTTACAGACGTTTCAGGTTACAAACGCTTCAGGTTACAGACTCCGCTAACCCAGAAATAGTACCTCTGGTTAAGAACTTTGCTTCAGGATGAGAACAGAAATTGTGCTCTGGCGGCGCGGCGGCAGCAGGAGGCCCCATTAGCTAAAGTGGTACCTCAGGTTAAGAACGGACCTCCAGAAGGAATTAAGTTCTTAACCAGAGGTACCACGGTGTATGAATTCACTGAAGTGCTAAAGAAGATCTAACTTATGACAGCAAGTGCTGGTTGGGTACTATTTTCCTCTTCAGCAGAGTAAATCCCTTTCAGTGCAGTATCATGGCTTTCTACCTGTAACTTGAAATGGCATTATGGGATTAAAAAAGGATGATGTAATTGTTTGGAAACTTGTTTTGCTATGATGAAATAACAATTACAAGAAATAATATGAAAATGAAATATATAAAAGGGAAATATACCTGATTGTTTTATCATCCTTTCTTGGATACTTTTACCACCACATCTTGCTGCCCTTTCCAATCACCCAGTCTTCTGCCATGTGCTTTCAATGGCCCAAGATGCAAATTTATTTACCGTATATTCCAGCATATAATACAACTGGGCACATAAGACGACCCCCAACTTTCCCAGTTAAAATATAGAGTTTGGGATATACTCGTATAAGAAATACGACCTGGCGTATAAGACGACCCCCGACTTTTGAGAAGATTTTCCTGGGTTAAAAAGTAGTCTTATACGCAGGAATATACAGTATTTAGGTCAACATTTTGTTTAAAAGGTTGAATTTACAGTTACACTCATGCACTCCACACATTCCCCATCCCATAAATTAGATTTGGTATGCTGATAAATATTCCACCGTGGCCCTTCTGCTGCAAAAGGAAGGGGAAAATCTCAACAAGGGGATGTGGATAGACTGAGGCTCCACTCCATGATAATAAAGGAACTGGGTTTTTAGCTTCTGCTAAATCAGAATTTGGTATCAAAGTGGGGGAAAGCCGAGTAGTTTACAACAACCCTGCAACATATCTGAGAGTGATTACAGTACAGAGAAGGGCGGCTGGGGAAGAAGGCTTGGAGACAGTAGCTCAAAACATCAATGTAATGTAGCTCACTTCTCCCCGCATTGCATGGAGCAGAGATGAGGTTGAGAGAGAGAGGCTTACAACATGCATGCATTAGTATCTCCCACATTGCAGGATGCCAGGTGTGTGTTGAGGGTCAGAGCCAGAATTAATGGGGGCCTGAGGGCCATTATCTCTGCATTGCAGTGAAGTGGGGCAGAGGGTGTTTTGTGACATCTCTGCTGCAAACAGCTGCAGACAAGTCATCTTTGGTTATGAATTCACTCCATTTGCAGAGATCTCCAATAATGCTCTTTAGGACATTAATAAATATATATATATATAATTGCCCAGTAGCACCTTAGAGACCAACTAAGTTTGTTCTGGGTATAAGCTTCCGTGTGCATGCACACTTCTTCAGATACTTCAGGTGTGCATGCACACGGAAGCTTATTCTCAGAACTTAATTGGTGCTACTGGACAATTTTTAAAATTTATTTCGACTGCGTCAGACCAACACGGCTACCTACCTGAATTTAGGACATTAGTGAGGGGAGGTGCGTGGACCTCCAGATGTTCTTATTATTAATTAATTAATTATTAATTAATTAATACAATTATTAATACTAATTGTAACAACCCTATACGCATTTTCCGGGGAGCTGCATCATGTCGCTTCCTTCTGAGTAGGCGCGCGTGAAGCCGAGCTGCGGAACCCACTGGCTTCTTGCCCGATGGCAACTCTACCCTCCCCACCCACGCCGTAGCTCTATGGCCTAGCGCGCGCGCACAGCTCCGCCCACCGCCGGAAAGAGGAAGCGCTCTCGGATGAAGCCTTACGCGCGCGGTGCACTCTGGAAGCGAAAGCTTATCGCGCACGCGCGGAGGGGACGGCCGGGGGCGGGGAATAGCAGCACGTGAAGGTCGCCGGCCAGAGCGCCGTCCTCCCTCCATTCCTTCCTTCGATCGGTCGCTGTCGGCTCACAGGTCGGGCCCGGCATGGACCCTTCGTCCGCCGCGGGAGACTTGGGGGCGGCCGTCAACGACCCGCAGCTGCAGCACTTCATTGAGGTGGAGACGCAGAAGCAGCGCTTCCAGCAGCTCGTGCACCAGATGACGGAGCTCTGCTGGGTAAGGAGGAGCTGGGAGGGAGCTGATAGCCCGGGGCGTAGGCAAAGGCCTCCTTCGTGCTGTTCACGGTTGACCTTCGGAACTCTCTGCCGCAAGATGCGCTGGGCCAGGCTTAGAGGATCGGGCAGAGTGTCCGAAAGAGGCGGCGGAGTGGGGGGATCAGATGGAAATCATGATGGAGGAGGAAGAGGGCCGAAGGCTACGGGACCAAAGCCCAGCCCCACTCTTTCATGCTACGTGCAATTAACTTGTGGAACGTGCTGCCGCAAGATGGGGAGCAGATCCGCACCGTAGATTTGAAACACATGATTTCCAACCCCCGCCCCAAGAATAATGGGAAATATAGTTTCCCCTTCAGAGGCACAGTTCTCGGACCCTTTAAACTACGGAGCCCAATATTCTTTGGGGGAAGCCGTGTTCTTTAAATGTGCGTTGAATGTGGATTTGCCTGTGGTGGTGAGACCAGAAATGTGCTTCAGAAGGTGGTCTTGCAAAATCGAGGAGGAGGACTTGTACCTCTGGGGTGAAGGTTGGTTGTGATGTGGTTGCTCAATTTAAATTAATTTTCTCCCACTGCAAGGTGATCCTCAGGGCAACTGGCCAACTCTATGATTCTGTCTCTGTCTGTGGCGATGGACAGAGGCTTTAAAAGTACCGTAGGTCATGCAAAGGACTGGTGCCCTTAAAGGGGTTAATTCTTTTTTTGAAACTTACTACTACAAGCTGCAGTGATGGTCATTGTCTTGGGTTGCTTTAACAGGAGATCAGATAAAGTCACAGAAGGAGGAGGACTGAAGGCCCTGGGGGCGAAGTCTTTCAGCCTACGCATACTTAACTGCTTTGAGGGTGTGTCCCCCCACCCACAAGCAGTGCGTTGTTGTTTAGTCGTTTAGTTTAGTCGTATCCGACTCTTTGTGACCCCATGGACCATAGCACGCCAGGCACTCCTGTCTTCCACTGCCTCCCGCAGTTTGGTCAAACTCATGCTGGTAGCTTCGAGAACACTGTCCAACCATCTTGTCCTCTGTCGTCCCCTTCTCCTAGTGCCCTCAATCTTTCCCAACATCAGGGCAGGGTCTTTTCCAGGGAGTCTTCTCTTCTCCAAAGTATTGGAGCCTCAGCTTCAGGATCTGTCCTTCCAGTGAGCACTCAGGGCTGATTTCCTTCAGAATGGATAGGTTTGATCTTCTTGCAGTCCATGGGACTCTCAAGAGTCTCCTCCAGCACCATAATTCAAAAGCATCAATTCTTCGGCGATCAGCCTTCTTTATGGTCCAGCTCTCACTTCCATACATCACTACTGGGAAAACCATAGCTTTAACTATACGGACCTTTGTAGGCAAGGTGATGTCTCTGCTTTTTAAGATGCTGTCTAGGTTTGTCATTGCTTTTCTCCCAAGAAGCAGGCTTTTAATTTCGTGACTGCTGTCACCATCTGCAGTGATCAAGGAGCCCAAGAAAGTAATATCTCTCACTGCCTCCATTTCTTTCCCTTCTATTTGCCAGGAGGTGATGGGACCAGTGGCCATGATCTTAGTTTTTTTGATGTTGAGCTTCAGACCATATTTTGCGCTCTCCTCTTTCACCCTTGTTAAAAGGTTCTTTTATTCCTCCTCACTTTCTGCCATCAAGGTTGTGTCATCTGCATATCTGAGGTTGTTGATATTTCTTCCAGCAATCTTAATTCCGGCTTGGGATTCATCTAGTCCAGCCTTTCGGATGATGAATTCTGCATATAAGTTAAATAAGCAGGGAGACAATATACAACCTTGTCGTACTCCTTTCCCAATTTTGAACCAATCAGTTGTTCCATATCCAGTTCTAACTGTAGCTTCTTGTCCCACATAGAGATTTCTCAGGAGACAGATGAGATGATCAGGCACTCCCATTTCTTTAAGAACTTGCCATAGTTTGCTGTGGTCGACATAGTCAAATGCTTTTGCGTAGTCAATGAAGCAGAAGTAGACGTTTTTCTGGAACTCTCTAGCTTTCTCCATAATCCAGCACATGTTTGCTATTTGGTCTCTGGTTCCTCTGCCCCTTCAAAATCCAGCTTGCACTTCTGGGAGTTCTGGGTCCACATACTGCCTAAGCCTGCCTTGTAGAATTTTAAGCATAACCTTGCTAGCGTGTGAAATGAGCACAATTGTGCGGTAGTTGGAGCATTCTTTGGCACTGCCCTTCTTTGGAATTGGGATGTAGACTGATCTTCTCCAATCCTCTGGCCATTGCTGAGTTTTCTAAACTTGCTGGCATATTGGGTGTAGCACCTTAACAGCATTATCTTTTAAAATTTTAAATAGTTCAGCTGGAATATCATCACTTCCAATGGCCTTGTTATTAGCAGTGCTTTCTAAGGCCCATTTGACTTCACTCTCCAAGATATCTGGCTCAAGGTCATACATCAAGCAGTGCATACATTTTATGAAATAAGACAGAAATTGTGGATACTGGTGGCCCCTGGTGTAGGTGGCTTTAAAAGACAATTGGAGGAGAGGTCTATTGATTGGTTAAATAAAACCTCTAGATTCTGAGGCTTTTGAATTCCCTATGTTGCTGGAAACAACCAGTGGCTGTGCGTGTGGCTACCGGGAATTCAGTTCCTGGAAAGAAGCCACTGTGAGAAACTCAATGGTGGACTTGATGGACTGTGGATCTGATCCAGCCATGGCTCTCTTTATGTTTGTATTGGTGGCCTGTGGTGAGTGGGTGCAAATTCACTGCTGCTTACACTCACCATCATAGCACTCCTCCAACATCTTTAATACCGGTAGCTGTAATGTAGTAAGTGTAGTAAGTGGTGTTGGCATGGAGATATACTGGTGAGGACATGTACACCTATTGAAATTGCTGGTACTGCTGCTGATAATGCATGCAAGCAAAGAAAGACAGATGGTGAGTGATAATTGGAATAATAGTCCCAACAACATTGGGCATGAGGAGGGCATAGATTCCTCAGTCCTGTTTTACCTAGGCATGCAAAGAGATTGAATGTGAACCCTTCTTCATGAAAGAGTGTGCTATACCACTAAGATACAGCTCCCAGGTGGAGACAGGGCATGAATCAGAAAACTGCAGGGGATATTGCAGTTTATTTTTTTATGTTAGCCTTCTCATCATTGAAACAGCTATGGTGGCTGCACAGTGGAAGGCAATGGGGATGGAGAGGCCACCTGGGTGTTTGTGTTCTGAGCCAGCTGTTCTGTTTAGAGTTACAGGACAGGAAATCCAGGCATGTCCCTCTTGTATAATGCAAAAAGGGTGTGTGTGTGTGTTTTGGGACTGGTTCTGAGGTTCAAAATTCTGAACTGCTGGTGTCTCTTGAATGCCCCTAAGCCCTATATACTAGGAAGAGAAGGGGTATAACTCAGTTGTATAACTTGTGTGCAAAAGGCACTAACTTCAATTCCTGGCATCTCCAGGTAGGGCTGGGAATGTTCCTCTTCGTAAATCATTGTCAGTCAGAGCAGATAGTACCAAGCTACCTGGACCAGTAGTCAGAGTCAGTATAAGGCAGTTTCCTGTGTTCCTAAACAATGCTTATTCTTCCATATCTTGAATAGGAGAAATGCATGGACAAGCCTGGCCCCAAGTTGGACAGCCGTGCGGAGACCTGCTTTGTGAACTGTGTGGAGCGCTTCATTGACACCAGTCAGTTCATTCTCAACCGACTGGAGCAGACACAGAAATCCAAGTCGCCCTTCTCCGAAAACCTCTCTGACTGATTTGGATGCTGCAATGCCTCAGTTTCCTTCTTTAATGAGAAACCAACCAACTGAATGAAGGAGAGGAGGAGGTGGAGAACAAGGAGAACAAGCAGAAGAAAGGATCAAAAGTTGTGAAGGACATTGGCCTCCACATTCGAGACAGACTTCTGGGTTTCCTGGCCAACGTGAGCAGTTCTGGTTTTAAATTCCCATCTTGTGAACATTTAGCAGTCAGACAAGTGAAGCCTTGCTGATTCGCATGGGCTTGTGCTGCCCAGGTTTTTTAAATTTTGCTGTTGGATAACAAGAGCTTCACACAGCAGAACTGTAGCATCAAACAACTTGCTTTCCCAGTGGTGTGGCCAGGGAAGCACACTTATCAATATTCAATAATTTCCTCCATTTTGAAATGAAGGAAGCTGGGAGGTTTCAGACAAGAATGTTGATCCTGGGAAAAGCAAAGGTGCCTTGATATAAATTTCTCACCTGCAGCTTGAACATGTGGCTGAGTTGACCCTTTTGTAAACCGCAACTAGTGTTGCGGTTGAACAGAGGGAGGCTGACTTTGCTTGCTGTCATGTGCCATTTAAGGTGCATATTCAAGGCCTCCTTAACATAGCTAGGAAGAAGTAACCCCAGAGGACATGGGAACTGAATACCACTCATCTGGTCATGTAAATGTTTCACTTACCAAGTACAAAAGTCAATTTTAACTTTCTCCATTCCTTTCCTGCTGATCAGTGGAATAAACATCAATTAGATTCATTTTAAACTGCCTGTTGAGTCGGTGGTGATTCCTTCTGCTTTGATTGCTAGGGATTTAGAAATAGGAATGCTGTTGCTAGCAGTTATGGTGTTGGAATATGAGAATGCTGTGCTGTTAAAAGATAGTTTGAAATTCTCTTCTCACTGTCTGTTAGAGAAGCAGTCTCTGAGTTAAGCATACTAAGAGATACATCAATTGCTGGAAAGTCTACACAAATTATTAGTTCTCACCTCAGACAGTTTTTATAACTAGCTATCCACTCGTATGTATATTACAAATGTTTGTTCCGCCTCACAAAACCCCCCATGTTTGGATAGCTTCCATTCTGTCTGGTCTAAATAGATCTTTACTTGCCACAAGTGACCATCTCAATAGTTGCATAGATACTGGCTAAGCCATTAATCAATTAATGCATAGGAGAGTATTGACCACACTGACTGGCAGCAGGGTTTCAAACGGTGTCTCCCAGCCTTACCTGGAGATGCTGGGGATTGAGCTTGAGGCCTTCTGTGGGCAGCACAGAGGCTGTTCCCGTGAGCTACAGTCCCTTTACGTTGCATATGTATGCTGGCAAGAGAGGAGGGACAGCCCACTTAGTTTCTATGTTAAGCTCAGAGAGAGTACTCTATGCCTCCTCACTCAGCTTAATGACTATAATGTGCCTTGAATTCCTTGTTGCTTAAGGTTACCGGGCTGCAGCTTAAATATGAGGATGCTGTAAATGCATCAGGAAACAGGTGGCCTGTCTTTAGAAGATAGCTTAATATGGAAAGTCAAAGGCAGCCTACTTACAAAGTTTGCTGGTTTTAAAGTTCCTTATGAGCGCAACACCATGATAGATGAAGCCAAACTCAGCGACATGTCCATGAGTGTTTCAGATCAGGAGGATAACACTACACATACCAGACCTGTTTTTTTAGCCTACCACGTATTGCAGAACTTGCGCAAATGCAGAAGCTCTTGAGTCTTCCAAACACTGGTGTTGCTGTCCTGCCCAGAAATGAGTGAGAAATCAAATCTTCAGTTTCTGCATTGGGTGAAGTTTTACTTACAAAGGTTTGGCGGATGCCTGAGCTGCAAGCAATATTGCAGGGGTGGGAAACCTGTGACTCTCCAGGTATTGATAGACTACAACTTCTACAATTGTTATTGATCACTGGGCAATGCTGGCTAGGGCTGATAAGAGCTGGAGTCCTCAGATGTCCTATACTGTATCTGCTTCACCTGCTTTATGTATGGTGTGTGGATGTGCAGCAGATGCTGGTTCTTGGCTGTATTCCCCCCCCCATTACTGTTCTAATGTATTTGAACTGGTCTGATTTCTTGTTCAGTCCACATCTTGTTTATCCCAATAATATTCCTTTAAGGTGGATTGCTTAACTCATATTTGGAAGGGAGAACCAAGGTCAAGAAGGCAACTTGTCTAAGGTCACTGACAGAGTTGTTCCTTCCCTATTTACAGAGTCATAAGGATCAGTAGAAGGAAATTAATTAATTCCTTAGTGTTTTTCAAAGAACTACCAGTATAGTTTTTCATAGGACTTAAACCTTCATTTACAAGGGTTACAGTATGTTTGTTCTTCAAAAAACTGAGGAAACCTTCAGATCAATTCCTGGTTCTTCACCATTGTATTTGACAATGGAGGAGTCCATTATTATTATTATTATTATTATTATTATTATTATTATTATTATCATCATCATCATCATTATTATTTCCGTTTTTAGCCTGCCTGCCTTCTTCCATTGAACTGAAGACTGCATGCATGGGGTTCCCAGATAGGAATCCATCCAGGCACTGGTCAGACCCAGACCTGCTTAGCTTTTGCAATGCGGTAGCCTCACGTGCTTCAGACCATGTCCTGTGACCCATACAATAGTAGTTTACTTAAAGGTCACCACCAGAGTCCCTGTGAATTCTCAACCCCAAACTCTTAAAATTGTGCAGTATTGTAGGTACATAGAAATTATTAGCCCAGGCAACATTCTGAGTGAAAGGGGGGAATTCTGCAACCTTTGCCAGGGTGATTGGAAGGACTTACAGTGAAACTACAGGGCTTAACTAACTGTTAAGGACAAAGGACGGCATGCCATTATTTTAAAAAGAAAATGGAAAGTAGGCAATGCGTAAGAGCTGCTGCCCTCAGCTGTTAGAAACCAAGGGGATACCCAATGTTAAGACATGCTCAAAGTAAACCCACTGAAATAAACAGACTTAAATTACAGGTGGGGAACATTTTGCATGGGGATTCCATTCCTGGCTCCCGTGCACATTGGTAGAGTACCTAAAGGACACCCCACCTCCATTCTGTCCTCTGGGTCCCAAAGGACCTGTGCGTCAGTGATTGCACTTAATTGGGTGCACCTAAAATGATCGCTGCTTGTACAGTACTTAAATCCACTGTTTTGATGGATTTATTTTGTGAGTATGACTATGCTGGACATCACCTCAAGGCTTGTCGGCAGCCTGTTCGTGTGACTACCTTTATGGGTCCTGTGAGCCTCCTCACAGTGTGAAGGAATTAAAATATATCTGGGCCAAGTCTGTTGTGCAGCAGCAACATCTAAGCTTGTAGTGAGCCATCAGAAACGAGGTACTGGGTAGGAAAACTGATTTAAAAACAAATGGCTCCAAGTGATTCAGGTTTACAAGCATGGATGAAGGGCCAGAGTGTGATTTGGAAATTCATTCACAGTTTTTCGCCAAGAGAACTGCTTGCTTAAAAAGCCACTATGGGTGAAGGCTGGAAATGGCTAAAAGGTTGAATTGAACTGAATTGGTAACATTCAGCTAGCAAGAAGTCTAAATAAGTTTTGTTTTTTAAAAAAAAGCAAGTTTAGGGTTGTTGTTTTTTAAAAAATGTAATGAATTCTGCAACACTGTTAATGGCTGTACAAAGAAAAGTAACATTTATTTTAAATAAATTAACTTAACCTTAATACATCATCAACATTAAGTGATCATCAACACAGCCCCTGTGGCACTGGGCTTCCCTGACAACCAGTACCCTCTTGTTCTCCTCTTCCCCCACTGAAATTAGAAATAAGCATTCTGTTGTAGCCAACAGAATATGTGCTTGTGTGTGTGTGTCTTACAACAGGTTCTCTGGTTTGCAAATATACCCAAGAGACATAGAAGGTTGGCAACCCCTGATAATAAAGAGAAGTTAATTTTTAAGTCACTTAAAATGCATTGTCCTTACATTCAGAAATTGGTGGAACACTGTTATTGTTAAGATCAGGCATATAAACAGAGTAGCAGCTGCATTCTCATAAGAGAGACTTGCATACTGAGTTAAAACAGTTATATTTTACAGAACTTCTGAGCATTCTGATTCTCAAGTACACCAATGTAGAGCTCATTCAAGAGCTGAACTCATTGCTTATATCCTTGTTTTATCAGTGGGGCACTTTACATAATAGAGCCAAGCTTCTCCATACCCCAAGTGGTCTGCTGTCCATGCCAGCTTGTCCTTATGTTCTCATGTATCTTCCCTTAATCTGTGTTCTTTAAAATGACCCAGAGGAAGAAAACACAGGGAGAAACCCTCTCTCTTGCACTCTTGTCTGTCCACATACTAGTCCTCTTGCTCATACACACATTTCTCTTACTTCTCCCATTCCCAGAGAGTTGAATTACCTTCAGCAGTTTACAAGAGAAAGAGGAATTCTGCTGTGCATTCCTGCCTCTGACTAGAAGACTGAAGGGTTTTGCTGCTTCTTACTTTGCTTCTGCTTACTCTGCAACACCCCCTGAGCAATTCACATCCTCCTTACCAATGCCACATCACCCATTACTTTTGAAACTCGTTTTTTGTGTAGGGGCTGGCCCGAAAACCCCTCAGGTGCACAGATTTTTGTCCCTGGTTTTCTTTCTTGTCCTCCACATCACTTCTGGGTGGATGCATGGAAGGGAATGCAGGAGACAGCAAGTTCAGCTCTAGGGCTGCCAATTGCTGAGCTCTAGTTTGACCTGATTTGGTCTCTAATTTGGTTCAAGTATGTTACCAGTGAAAGGACTCGCACATAAAAGCATTTCAAATAGTTCAGTGTTGCTTATTAGAATCTGATTCAACTTTTCTAGTGGAAAACAGCAGCAGTCTTAAGAAGCTCTTTGGAACAGCTTAAAAATGGATTGGGATATATCTTTTTTTAAGGCAACAGGCTATGTATAATGTGCTAGCTTTCATAAACTTTGGCCATATTGCTCCTCTGCTTTCTCTGTCCCCTCTTTGTGGGTATCCTCGGAGTCTAAAAGGGGCTGGTGAAGACAGGACTGATGCTTGCCCCCCTTTCTCCAAGAAGCTGCTCGCACATTTGTTTGGTTATCCTTCAGGAAAAGAGGCAGCAGGTCTGCAGTGAAGGGGATGTCTCTGAAAGCATGCAGTAGGAAGATGCCAAGGACAATGGTGAGGAAGCCACTGATGGTGCCAATGATGTGCATCAGAACCAGATGCTGCCACTCCTTGAACAGAATGGCAGAGCAAGTCATAACTGCTGTGGTGAAGAGGACGTAATAGATGGGGGTGACTACAGATGTGTTGAAGATATCCAACGCCTTGTTCAGGTAGTTGATCTGGACGCTGATGGAGATCACAAGGCAAATAAAAAGCAAATAGCTCAACGGTTCCTTCCAGACAGGCTTCCCAGCAAACAGTTCTTTCAGGGCAATACCCAAGCCTTTCGCAGATGAGACAGAGAGCGAACCAATGGCAGAGCAGATCAAAACATACACTAAGACGTTGCTATGTCCATAGCGAGGCCCAGCCACAAAGATGAGAAGAGCTGAACTCACCAGCATGCACACAGCAAACACTATAAACCCTGTAGAGGAGAGAGGAAAAATTGTTAAGGACAATCTGAATCTTTTAGGTGTAGCTTACTTCTGCAGGATGTAGACAGTTTTGTTCAGATCAATCAGTGCACAAGCTACATTCAGTTAGTAGAATCTGGTGCTTTAGAATTCTTATCTCACTGGTATGGTTCAAAGCCAACTAAATATCATCAGTGGCCGAATAAAGAGAATAAAATAGATGCTATAAAAATTATGCGCTCACAGGTTACTGATTATCAACATGAGTTTTCATTCAATGAAATTAAGGAAAGCACTCAATTTCTGTCAAGTCCCCCTTCCCCAAAATGGTATTCTGTTGGTGTACAATAGGTAAATGAAGTTGGGCAGTTAATACCTGGATCCTTTAGTTTCTCCGCCATTGACTCCAGGCTGGAGACCTCTTCCTCCTGTGGGGCATGGATGACCATCACAGTGGAGCCTAAAATGCTAAGGATACAGCCGATCTTCCCATGGATGTTTAGGTGCTCGTTCAGGAAGTAGGAGGCTAAAACTGCACTATAAGAAGATACAACTGTGTTGAGGAAAGACCTGAGACTGGCATGTTGGTCTCCAGAAAAGGGCTTAGGGATTGGGAAACATCTGATCATGTGCTTACCTGACTAAAACACTTAGTGCTCCTAGAGGAGTGACCAGTGTTGCTGGGGCAAAAGCATATGCAGCAAAGTTGGCAACTTCTCCAATTCCCACTGCAAGTGAAGCAGTTTGCCATTGGCAAAAAAATAATGTTAACAAAGAGCAAATTTCATCTCCTTTGAAACAGATTCACACCTGACTACACCCTCATGGTGGGTAAGAAAATCAGGTGACTAGCAGAAGTCTTCTAAATTCAACATTATCCCCTCCACCTCCTGTCAGTAATCTACAAATGACCAAGTTATTAGGCAGGCTAGTAATGATTTTAAATGATGATGATGTGCACCATCCATTTGTAGATGCCCCAGCCACTCTGGTTTAATTTGCAAGGCTGCTTTATGATAAAGCTCATTATACCAAGGAACTCATTGGGAGCTACTGGAGGTCATGTAAGAAGGCAAAGGGAATAATTAAAGTTGTTGAAATGTAGATGAAGATGGTAAAACCTTGCATGGAAGTACTTACTAGTTAGCAGCCCTGCCCACCACATCCATTCCTTCAGATATGCATGACCCCCTAGACCTGTGAAGAGAGAAACGAAACCAAAGGTGAAGTTTAAATGAAAACAGAAGCTGGCCTGGAAAACCTTTTCAAACTCTTAAGCAGCATGGAGAGCCTGGTTTCTGGGATTTTTCCCATCCACAACAGATGGCATGGTAACTGTGAGCTCCTATTCAATATTATTACCTGCTCTGAGAGCACCTCTGCTACTTAGCTTGAGAAGTCCCTTCTTCTTTAGGATAAAACTTCCTCCAATGAACAGGCTAGAGCTGAGAGCCAGGCCCAGTCCGATGTAGAAGTCGTAACGTCCCATTGAGTCCTCCATTTTAATCACCTCAAGTTTTGAGAGAGAGAGAGAAAGATCAGGGTGTAAATGTCTGTTTCAGAAGAACAGCCATGTTGAATATGCAATAGCAGGAAGCCAAAAATACACTGATGCAACACTGGCAGGTAACACGTCCTATGAAAGGTTCACTAAATAAGCATTCTGTCATACAAGCAACTCATGTTCTACCGGTACCTACATGCTTCCAATGGACACAATGTCCTTTAAGTAGAAGTTATTTTTCTGTGAAGTGGCCCAATGTTCCTTAATAGGGTAAGCATAGTTAGCCTCCCTTTGCTACTTTTGACAGAAGGAAAAAGGGGATATTTTTCTCCTTTAGGCTTCAAATACTCTAGGGGTGCACTGGTATAATCATAACTTTATAAGTACTATTTATCTCTCTTGTACTACAGGTGATGTGGGAACTACTTGTTAATGATCTTCCATAAGTCTTTTGAATGGCAAGTGAATACCTGAAAAAGGGTCTATATTTATCCCCCTTCCAGGTAATGTTGTAATACTTAGGTGTCTGTGTTTGAGACCAAGACTCAGTTGACTTTTGGGCGTTTGTAAGCTAGCAGAATTTTGGGTGTTGGCTGTGTCTCTCCGGAGATCTGGAGTTGCGCCAAACACATATTAAAAAAATTCGGGTTGCACAATTAAAAGTTGCTTTGGCACCCACTTAAAACAAAAAAACCCAAGCCTGGAACTTTTGGGCTACAAATGCTCTGGAAACCAGATGGGGGGCGGGCGGCGGAGGAAATAACTGGACATTAAATAACCTCTCCACAAACCAATCAGGATGAATGTTCAATAAACAGATTGCCTGGAGCATCAAACTTTATGGCGAGTGTTCAGCCCCTAAACTCAACCTGCGTATTTGCAATTAAACACAAATAATACAAAATGCCAGTCAGTAAGTCTCCATATACCAATATACTCTTAGCTGTTTTGTAGGCTGCCTTGAAAGCTCCGGAGTAGTTAGGCGGCAAATTTTACTTTAGATACACGCGCGCGCCAACCACAAACCAAGGTAACAAAAAACATTAAGAGGAATTAAAGAACCTTTTAATGAGGGTGAAAGAGGAGAGCGCAAAATATGGTCTGAAGCTCAACATCAAAAAAACTAAGATCATGGCCACTGGTCCCATCACCTCCTGGCAAATAGAAGGGGAAGAAATGGAGGCAGTGAGAGATTTTACTTTCTTGGGCTCCTTGATTACTGCAGATGGTGACAGCAGTCACGAAATTAAAAGACGCCTGCTTCTTGGGAGAAAAGCAATGACAAACCTAGACAGCATCTTAAAAAGCAGAGACATCACCTTGCCGACAAAGGTCCGTATAGTTAAAGCTATGGTTTTCCCAGTAGTGATGTATGGAAGTGAGAGCTGGACCATAAAGAAGGCTGATCACCAAAGAATTGATGCTTTTGAATTATGGTGCTGGAAGAGACTCTTGAGAGTCCCATGGACTGCAAGAAGATCAAACCTATCCATTCTTAAGGAAATCAGCCGAGTGCTCACTGGAAGGACAGATCCTGAAGCTGAGGCTCCAATACTTTGGCCACCTCATGAGAAGAGAAGACTCCCTGGAAAAGACCCTGATGTTGGGAAAGATGGAGGGCACAAGGAGAAGGGGACGACAGAGGACGAGATGGTTGGACAGTGTTCTCGAAGCTACGAACATGAGTCTGACCAAACTGCGGGAGGCAGTGCAAGACAGGAATGCCTGGCGTGCTCTGGTCCATGGGGTCACGAAGAGTCGGACACGACTAAACGACTAAACAACAACACACGCGCGCGCCAACCACAAACCACCAAGGTAACATAAAACATTAAAGGAGCTTACTACTTTGGGCGGAAAAGCAGTCACGCCCCTGCTGTTTCCCCAGCCAAGTAACACCCGTCCCTAATTTTTTTTTGGGGGGGGGGAAATTACAGGTAAAGTAAGATTGTAAGGGACCAAGGCCACTCCGGATTTATTAATCTGGATTTTTGAAAGGAAGCTTTCCGCGGTTCCCCTGAGGGCGAGGGCCCCCCCTAAACCTTAGGTGAGCAGGGAGGTCGAGGCCTGTCTAAGGGCGGCGGGTGGGGTGGGGCGCGCCGGTACCTGTCTCTGCCGTCGCTCTCTTCCCTGTCAGCAGCAGCTGCCGGCCGGCCTCCCTCGCCGTCCCTTCCTCTCTCCGCCTCCTCCGCCCCGTGGCCGCCAGTTCCGCTTCCGGGGCTTCCGGGGCGGGGCAGGAGTGGTCGGCTTTGAGGTACAGGGCGGCGGGCAGCCGGTGAGTGACGGGGGAAGCGGGAGTGGACGAGGCGCGTTCCCCGTGTGTGTGTGGGGGGGGAGGGTAGGCCTCACCTGAGCACTGCTGTTCCCAAGCGCAGCTCACCGAGGCCTCCGCCGGCCCCAGATCCCTCTCTAGACCCTTCCTTTCCTTTCTCTGGATTTTTTTCTTTCTCCGCGCCATCTCACCCCCTATAAAGACCCCACCCCCAAGTTATAGGAGGGGGGAAAACATATTCAGGGCTCCCCATACCCTCGCAACACCTTCTTCGATGAAAATAGCGTCCCTCTATCCCATAATGATGATGATGATCACTAGGGACGTCGTAAGGAAAAGCGGGACATTATGGGCTCAAATCGAGAAACCAGGATGGCTTCTTTGTAAATCCGGGGCTGTCCTTTGAAAATAGGGACACTTGGAGAGTCTGGGAGCTTGCACCCTTAACAGCACGTTACTCTTCTCCAGTCCCACTGCTATCCCCTGTCTACTTCAACCCACCCCCCTTAACCCCAATGAGCACCTTCAAGAACATATGGAAAGAGATATCCCAGTACTAAAGCAGCCCCTTCAACCCAGACCCCCCATTTCTTTTCTTGCAGCTCAGAATTCTTCCTTCCCCCCACTTTGCAGTGGCCCTGAGCCCCAGGCAGCCTTCTGCCAAGGAGGTGTAGGAAAGAACCCCCTGCAAGAGTTGCTCTTTTTCTCCAAACCCACAGTTATTCACTGCTGCACCACCTCATTTTCGTCGATGTCCCCAAAACTAAATGGCACCCCCAAGAAAGCCTTGGAAAGAGATTCTCCAACCCTGCAACAGTTCTCCTTCCTTTCTATATCTTCCCCCCCAGCTCAGAACTCTTCCTTGGTCATCCACACCTGTTGCCTCCACATTTGAGAGCTGTTTTTTCCACCCAGCAGAATGTGGGGTGCATGGTTAAGCCATGGTACTTCTAATTCATGTAGGGCATGACTATTCATGGATGCTAGCCATGATGGCAATGCTTGATATCTCCAAAACCAGAGGCGGTATTGCTTCTGAATGCCAATTGCTGGAAACTGCAGGAGGGTAGATGTGCTCTCATGCTTGGGACCTGCTTGCAGGATTCACACAGGCACCTGCACCTGGTTGGCCACTGTGAGAACAGGATGCTTGACTAAATGGCCACTGTCCTGACCCACCAGGCCCTTCTTTCATTCTTAAGGTCCCAAACAAGATTTCCTCTGCCTGCCTTCTGCCTTGAGACCCTAAGTTTTCTTACCCTTTTCTTCAAAGCTCCTTTACTACTGTGTTTCTCACAAAATAAGACACCGTCTTATATTTATTTATCCTCCAAAAAACACACCACGACTTATTTTCAGGGGATGTCTTATTTTTTTTGTTAAGCTTTTTAATTTTTTACCGGTATTAAGCTTTCAGAGAGTTTTGCTGGGTCAGGGCTCGGCGCGGCGCGCGCTGCTGTCTTTGCCGGGTCCCGCTGGGTCAGGGCTCGGCGCGGCGCGCACTGCTGTCTTTGCCGGGTGGTTAAATGATACATTTTAATACACTTAAACGGGGCAATTTCAAATCAGCTTTGATGTGGAAAGCTCCATGCTTTGCATGGAGAAGGTCCCCAGGCTAGCCTCTGGCATTTCCTGTATCAGCATGGGAAACTGCCACTTAAGACTAGCAGCTTTGGTCTAGATCAGGTATCTTCAGCCTTTTCAGGCCCAGGGTCCACCTTCAACCCAAATAGCATTTGGGGACCCATTTCCTACTTTTTTACTATATATTTGCATGGTGGTAATGCTCCTTTTGTGACCCACCTTGGAAAACGGCACAATTCACTAGTGGATCCCAACCCACCAGTTGAAGACCAGTGATCTAGATGGACTGATCATCTGACTTTGTATATGACAGTATTAAACCAGATCCATGCACAAGGCAAGGCAAGCACCTGTAGTACTCAATGATATCTATTTCCCCTCCCCAAATAATATGGTTTCCAGCTGTCCTGATTTAATTCATCTCTGATATAGGAGTCATCCATTGGATAGTCTCTTGCAAAGCATTCTTTGCACAAAAAAACAGATATTGTATAATGGCTCAGAGATTGAACTACAAACCCGGTGCTTAATCAGCCTCAGCCCCTTCGCTCACCTGATGTGTAAGGAGAATGACTGACTTTGCAGAGTTCTCTCAGTAAGATACTGCATACTAGGTTCTTTGAATGTTCCAATTATTTGTCAAAATACTAATATTAAATATTATTCAACATGCATGTCATTACTTCTTTGGTTGTGCCCTGTCTATGGTCCTTTAAAAATGCTTCTATTTTGGAGTCAATGTATGACTCCATACTAGTAACCACCAAAAAAGCTGAGTATCATCTGATTTCTGAACTTTTTTGCCTCTGGCAACTGTGGCAAACATAGTGCCATCCAGATATTTTAAGATAACAACTCCCATCACCCTTGCCCATTATCATGCTGTCTGGGAATTTGAAGTCCATAACACCTGGATGATACCACATTCAATTCTAATCCAACCTAGACAGATGTCAGTGGTCAGGGATGCTAGGAGTTGTAATCTTCAATACCAGGAAAGAACCATGTTGGGCTACCCTTGCTATAGGTAAACAAATTATTGCCTGCAGATAAGTTGATCCTCAGCTATAGAGAGAGAGAGAAGTTACGTGGGATGGGGAAGAGTTCAGGGGAAGAGTTCAAGGGAATTATTATTATTATTATAGATCTACAGACATTTTCCTTTTCTTAACTGTTTTTTTCTGCATTTATGTTTAGTTTTTTTGAATGGTACAAGTTTTTATAAACGTTTGTGTGAAGCAAGAAGAGGAGAGATGGCAACTACAAGTAATGCATTTGTTTCTTTTATGATACTCTGGTGTTGGCTCTGTAGTTCTTTCTAGAAGAAGGATCTAAATGCAAATATTATTCCCGCCTTTCTGAAATTATCCGAAAGAGAACTGCAAGCCTTTGGAGTGTGATTAGGGGAATGGAGGGGGTGGACCGGACCAAAAAAATTGATGAGCTACTGTGTTTTGAGATCTGTAGCCTTTTACACATGTCACATCAATTGCCAACTTTATATAAGGTTTTACTGTCACTAGTTTTACTTGCCACCCAGTCAGCACCCAATTGGCAAACCCCTCCCTTCACCATAAATGGCAGGATCTCTACTCCAATGGCTGCATTCTCTTCATGCTTCAAACAGTAATCTTATACTGTATGATTCCTGCATTTCTTTGATCTTGTGTGTTGTCTGTGATCAAATCTGATTTTCTACACTGCTTATCACACCTTATTTGAAAGAGCTAAGAATGACTTTTCCAGAGGATTGGGTGGGGAAGAAGAGGGAGGCTTTTGCTAGCTTGATTCTGCTCTTTATCTCAAAGCTGTTGAGTTTTGCCCTGCCGTAGGACTGAAACTGCGGCTCAGAGTAAGTTGTGGAGAAACCAGACCGTAGTGGCTATGTGGGCAAACCCTTCTGCTTTCACCATCTTGCCTTTTATTTCTTAAGCTGCCAGTTGCATCTGTGGCTTTATTGTCCAGAATATGCTTTTCATGTGTGGTGCAAGTTCTCTAGTTCCCTCAAATAAGGTGCTTCTGAGCAGAATGCATTTGGGTGTACTGCTGCTTTGTGGCTATTAGCAACACAGCAGGTTGGATAACAAAGGTTGAGAGAAGCTACTGTTAGGCCAACAGGTAACCATGATTTCTCTTCTCTTGTTCCCTGAAACACAAGAACCAAAGATGAGCAAGAACAAAGATGATGCTCCCCATGAATTGGAGAGCCAGTTTATACTGAGACTGCCTCCGGTAAGAGACCCTTTACAACAAATAGCTTCGAAGTGCTCTGTGTTTGCTTCCTGATTCTGTTGCTGGAGGCATGAATACGGGTTGGTACAGTGGTACCTCTACTTATGGATGTGATCCGTTCCAGGGTGCCGTTCGCACCCCAAAAAGTCTGTAAGTAAAGTGTTGCTTCTGTGCATGCGCGTAACATGATAAAGCGCTCCTGCGCATGCGCAAAGTGGCAAACCCAGAAGTAAACACTTCCAGGTTTGCCACATTCGTATCCTGAAAAAAAAACGCAACGTGAAGCGAATGCAGCTTGAGGTATGACTATTGTAAACTCTGCCTTTTCAGGAACATGCTTCTACTGTGCGGAGGGCAGTCCAGTCTGGAAGTGTCAACTTGAAGGACAGGCTCACCATTGAATTGCATGGTAAGAGGACCAGGTCAATGAGTTCTTATTTCTTGGGAGTTGTATCCAGTGCTAGTCCTGCTCAAAGTAGACCCACTGAAATGAATGGAAATGGCTAACTTAGGCCCATTAATTTCAGTGAGTCTAGTCTGAGTAAAACTTAATCGGCTAGAACACTTGGCTTTTGTTGTTACACATTGATTACTTTAAGCTATTCATCAGGTCCTGTAGTACGGAATGCACAATCATTAGGAAGCTATTGGATGGGGCTACATGAAATTGCTAGGGAGGGAGAGGGATTGTTCTGCCACTGATGCCTCCACACTCTCTAAAAGCTGTGGAAAAGTTGAATTAAAGTGTTTTCTGTAAATGGGGGTAGTACAACTGGTCTTTTCTCCTGTCTATACACCAGGAAGTTACGGTAATACGGTATATCTAATCCACGGTCCCACCTGTAATGTTGGTTTCCACATGCATGAATATCACTTGATTTGATTGGCTGTTCAGTAGATGACTTTTGTGTTTGAGGTTACATGAGGGTTATTTTAATGATCCATTCACATTTGCAAGTTATCACTGAATGTTGCAGTAATCAAAGTTCTGCACAGTAAGCCAGTATTATTTTTTTGTTATAAAAGAAAACATGATTGAGATGTACAGGTGTCCTCCAACTTAATGTGTGATCGACTCATGTGTGACTGCATATATGCACAGCACTGGGAAATAATTCAATAATTCAAAGGAGGGGGTTGGAGAGTCCTCGTGGCTCACAAGGAGACCCTTTATGGAGCCTGAAGATGATGCCAGTGAGGGCAGAGGAAGCCCCGAAGAGTCCGGAAGCACAGTGGGGCTTTGTTCTGGCTGCTCAGGCTCCTTGTCTAACAGCCGACATGTGGGGTAGCTCAGGAGCAGCAGCCTCTTTCCCATGCAGCCTCTAGCTGACCTGACCCCAGAATGTCAATTCTAGTTGTGCATATTTTTGGAATGAGAGGGAGTTTAGAGGGTGCTCCACACTTCGTATAAATCATATAATTTCACTTATTTGTGCTGGGGCCTGGAAGCAACCCCCTGTATAAAATGATGCAGATACAGAGAAGTTTTTCTCACTCTCTCATAGAATTTGGCATCCAGTGGAGCCAAATGTTGAGAGTACAGACAAAAGGAACAACTTCTTCACATAATTTATAGTTAATAGTTTATAGTTACTGTGTACAGTGATACCTCTAGATACAAACTTAATTCGTTCCGGAGGTCCGTTCTTAACTAGAGGTGTGCTTTCGCTAATGGGACCTCTTGCTGCCACTGCACCACCGGCACACGATTTCTGTTCTCATCCTGGGGCAAAGTTCTCAACTAGAGGTACCTCTTCCAGGTTAGCGGAGTATGTAACTTGAAGCGTTTGTAACCTGAGGCGTTTGTAACTCAAGGTACCGGTGTAATTCGCTACCCCAAGATGTAGTGATGGCCAACAACTAAGATGACTTTAAAAGGGAATTGGACAAATTCATGGCTTCTGGTGGCTGCTAGTTCTGATGGCTACATTGCCTCCGATATCAGAAGCAGTATGCCTCTGAATACCAGTGGATGAAGAACACAAGCAGGAGATAATTTCACTCATGCCTCTGGGCAACCATTGAGGCAAATAGGAAACTGGGCTAGATATGCCTTTGGTCTGATCCAGCAGGGTTCTTATGAAGTAGTCTACATGCATACATGTTAAACATGGCAGACAGAATCGTGTTCTGAATTCCTAATAAGATACCATGAATCTTCAAGTGCAACCCTACTTTCCTCTCTGCAGCAGATGGCCGCCATGGGATTGTGCGAGTAGATCGGGTCCCATTAGCCGCCAGGCTGGTAGACTTGCCTTGTATCACAGAGAGTTTAAAAACCATCGATAAGAAGACTTTCTATAAGACAGCAGATATTTGCCAAGTAAGTATTGTCTCATGGTCTGGATATCAGACTTTCCCGGTCCCCTCTGTGTCTTTGTACACAGTCTTAATTTTGCCCCCACTCTCATTTCCATGCTAGAAGCACTGGATGTTCCACAGTGTAAAACATTTACACCCAATTTTGAGTGTGAGAAATTCCTTACAGGTGGCTGTTCCCCCAAAGCAGGAAAATTGAATGGTCTTAGAGATGCTTGTGCCAAATACTGTTGGTGACAAAATGGTTGGTTGTCTCCTTTTCTCAGTGCTTTCATATCCAACCAGTGCTGGCTTCAGATTTTAGTCAGTCATCAGGCACAATGATCTCGATTGGGCCCTTATCTCCATGAGTTCAAGAATTCAAATACCAAAATAATAGGAAGGTACAAATATTAAACAAAACAAAACCATACTGAAACTTCAGGTTGCTACATCCATAGCCATAGAATAATGTGAAGAAATGTGTAATAATAAAGTTATTAGAGCCTTCAGGTACCCAACAGTGCGAATCCCTGACATCGACCTTGCATATAACAGTTGCCTCTCTTTGTGGGGATTCAGATGCTTGTGTGCACTGTGGATGGTGAACTATACCCTACTCAGGAAGAGCCAGCTCCGGCCACTACTGATGTTAAAACTCCTTCAAGTACCGATGTCAAAGCCAATAAGAAGAAAGACAAAGACAGAGAGAAGAAGTTCCTCTGGAATCATGGCAGTGAGTAGAATAACTATATTTCACTTCACCTTCCTTACTCGACTTTGTGCCCGCTTCCCACTCTACCACCAGAAAAGTCCCTTCCACTGATCGTCAAGGAGGAGTATTGTTTGCCAATACAATACGACCAAGATTCACCCTCACTCATCTCTTTGGTTTCTTCCAAATCCGGGAGCTGCCATTAACTGTTCTCGCCTTTGCTGCCTAGCTCACTGATCAGGGAGAGATCCAGTTCCCCTTAGTAAGTCACAATGCCTTTCGGCTCTCCCTTTTGCCCCAAGTAATTAATTTGCTGTGATGTTCCAGTTACTCTCCCACTGAAGAATGTGAGGAAGAGGCGGTTCAGGAAGACAGCTAAGAAGAAGGTGAGTTGCATCTCCTTGTTTGGTGTTAGGTTTGAATCGTTGCTCACACATGCTGTGGCATAAAGCCAACCACAGTGCAAACTGAAGCAGGCTAAAAGTTACACCAAATCAGATGAACGTTCAACAGTCTGGCATGATTTCATCACTCCATTGACAAGAAAGACAACAACAGAGGGTCACCAGCACAGTTGTATCTCCGTCTAGAACTCTCAATGAATGCATATTTGACAGCTTGCCATAGTTAATTAAACCCATAAGAAGGACCTGAGCTCAATAGCCTGTTTTCATTTATGATTCCTAGCAACTGGTATTCAGAAGCAGATATGTCTCTGATACTGGAGGTAATATATAGCCTTCATGAGTAGTAGCCATAGTTTCAAAAGATGCACTTTGCACCAAATATTCTTATAGGGAAAATCCCACTGTAGGTCATTCTGGTTTCTTAAAAAACAAAGAGAAATCGCATGTCCTTGACTGACAAAATGTAATAATCCAGTCATTAGGAACAGACTGACCAGTCTTCTGTGGTCTGTTTTGTTGTTGCTGTTTTTCAAGTGGAATTCCCATTATTCACTGATTTATGTTTTTCAGTGTATAAAATAAGGGATATTTTAAGGCAGCTTCCCCCAACCCAGTGCCCTCCACGTGTTTTGAACTTGTACTCCCATCCTTACCAGCCCAGGTAACCAATGGTCAGGGATGATGGGAGTTGCAAGAGAGAGTGGGGGCGGGGGCGGCACTATGTTGGGGAAGGCTATGTGCTAATAATGTGTGCTACATGATCCTGAATATGCAGATCTAAAAACCGTAAGAAGTTCCTTGCTGGAACAGACCAAGGTCTGACTTACCCAGCATTCTTTGTGAGAATCTGAGCAATCAGGAAGCACTAAGTGATTTGCCATGAATTGTCCTCCCTGGTCTGCTGGTAGACCACAGTCTCCTTTCCACCCATCTCCATTTTAAGGCCTTTGAAGAAGAAGTTATGACTTGCTTGGAATAATTGCAGGAATCTTACAGGGTGGCTCAGGAATGCCTTTGAAAATGGCGGTGGAAAGGTTGCAGGTGTGTCTGTGGCATCTGGTAGGAATGACACTTTGGTCTGAGGCACAACCAACTTGTGGGTGCGTAATATTGTTTTTCTTTCTTTCTTCCTCTCTGGCCCAGTACATTGAGTCTCCAGATGTGGAAAAGGAAGTGAAGCGCCTGCTGAGCACAGATGCTGAAGCTGTCGGAGTCCGTATCCTTTCTTTCTAGTTTTTTTTTTTATGTAGACCAGTTTGCCATCCTTGCCTGAATACACAAGTGCTGAACGTATGTTTGGGGGCAGAGGTATCCCACAATCTTGACCCCAGCAAGCATTGAATGCTTGTCCTCGCATGCATTGTGTGTCTCCTCCCATCCTCCACACTCGTGTCTTTCTGCATGTTGCTCTGGTTAGGCCACCTGATGGTGGCTGTTGTTCTTTTTTGCATTTGTATGAGTGCAAGTAGAATTCTGTGTATGGCAAAGACCCAGAGTGGAGGGGTCTGCTTGCATCTGACTGAATGTGAGCAGACATATCCTGGTGGCATCTTTCTTGGGATTTATGGCACATACAGAGGCTAGTCCATTAGGGCACCTTGGGCACTGCCTCGCTAACTGCCCTCAGCCTGCCCTCAGCTGGCCACATCTGCTTGCCTTGCTATTTTCATCCAGTCTGAAAAGTGGAATTGGCTGTCAGCTTCCTCTTTCTCAGTCTCAGTATTGCCCTTGTAAAACTCAGCAAGGAGGAGGGTGGGAACAGAAGCAGAGTTATTGGCTCCACCTATCCTTGTCTCTGGCTTTACCTACTGTTCATCTCCCTACCTTCTGCCCCACTAGTTCCAGTAGGTGCCAGCCACCACTGCGTTGTACCATACCTGTTCAGGAAAGCAGTGTGTGCAAAAACCGAACAGGTGTAGACATCAATGTGCTTCAGTGGAAAGCTGGAGAGTGTTTTCTAATCATCTAAAGAATATTGCTGTAGCATCAATTTACCAGCGCAGATTCCATTTTTCTAGGGGATGACTCCCTATTGAACTGGTTTTTCCTTGACTCTTCTGTACCTGTTCTGAGGCTGGGAGGTCATTGCCGAAGATGAAACAAAAGACCCTGACAACCATGGTTCACTCACAAGCCTGGATATTTCTTCTCCTGGGATGTCTGGACACAAACCAAGCCATGGTTCTGCAGGTATTGTCAAAATTCAGTAGCTCCCTAACTTAAAGGAAGAGTCGTAGATCATCTTGTATGCCAGAGTTTGAAGGTTCAGTCCCTGATATCTTATTAGGTATTTTGTGGTTTTATATCTTGGTTTTATTCTGTGAACCGCCCTGAGACCCCTGGTAAAGGTAAAGGACCCCTGACAGTTAAGTCCAGTCATGAACAACTCTGGGGTTGCGGCGCTCATCTCGCTTTACTGGCCAAGGAAGCCAACGTTTGTCCGCAGACAGTTTTTCCGGGTCATGTGGCTAGCATGACTAAGCTGCTTCTGGCGAAACCAGAGCAGTGCATGGAAACACCGTTTACCTTCCCGCCGGAGCGATACCTATTTATCTACTTGAACTTTGACATGCTTTTAAACTGCTAGGTTGGTAGGAGCTGGGACTGAGAAATGGGAGCTCACCCGTCGTGGGGATTCGAACCGCCGACCTTCCGATCGGCAAGCTCTAGGCTCAGTGGTTTAGACCACAGCACCACCCGCATTGGTATATAAATTCAATAAATAAATAATAATAATAATCTCCAGTTAAAATGATCAGGAACCAAGTGATGAGAAAGACCCCCTTCTGCTTGAGTTCCTAGAGAGACACTGCCTTTCAAAGTGGACAGTCCTGAGCTAAATGAGCAAATAATCTGACCTAGTATAAGGTAGTTGCCTCTATTCATATTCCAACTTGTTGATGCTTACATTTCTAGATGCTTTCATGCAGATGGCTAAGTACAAAATATATTAACAGAAGCTTTTGGGTACAGTTTTCTGCCCCAGTGGGGTAGAGAGGAATTTCACCTGGCCTGGCAAGGAAGCTGGAGGTCTTTAAATTAAAACAGCGTCAAGGAGGCAATTTGTTACCATGCTAACCACAAGGTTAGCAGCACTTTTCTAGGATAATTTTCACTGTGTATATTGTAAACTATACTCTTCCCTTTTTCGTTGTTGCTTCAAAGCGATAGAACATGCTGAGCTCCGGGAGATGTTTAAGGATGTCAGCAGTACCAGCAGTGATGAGGAGGAGAGGGATGACCTGAACATCATGGACACAGAAGAAGACTTAGCGAGGAGACTGCAGGGCAAGCTGAATGAATCAGATGGGCGAGAGCAAGAAAATGAAGGGTCCAACCAGATAGGTATGATGCCTGAGACCCCCAGGGAGGGAGGCTGTGCAGTAGATGGGGTGGTCAACTTGAATGAGGAACTTATTCGGCTTGTGCCAGAATGTGCAGAGGAATGTTTGGCTTGTTTCTGGAAGTGCTTAGTTATCTGCTCTGTCTTCCAGCCATGGGAATCCAGAAGCAGATCGACAACCTGAAAGGCAAGTTGCAGGAGACCCAGGAGCGCAGAAAGCGCCAAGAAGATCTCATCATGAAAGTAGAGAACCTAGCCCTCAAGGTGAATCCAGCACCACCACCCCTTGTCTAGAACCTAGAGAAAGTCTAATAGAAGCCTGCTCGGCTCAGCTGAGTTTGGCAGGTGTTTATAGCCAGTAGGCATCTCGTACAGCGGAGACAACAGTCCATATGGTGGTAGAGTACTGTATTTTTCCGTCTATAAGATGAGGTTTTTTACCCAATATTTTAGGTCTAAAAACGTGGGTCATCTTATCCATGGAATATAGCAGTTAAATATATAAATAAATAGGGAACTTGCTCTAGCAGTCGCTGCTCCTGGCAGTGGCGAGCTGTGGGGCCTCCGTATTCTGTTTGCCTCCTCCCACTCTGCCCGCCCTACAGCTGGGAAGGAGGCTGTAGGCAGTCCGTTTTTGCCATTTCGCGTGGCTCCATTTGTGTGCGGGCGGCGCAATGTTACACAGGAGGAGCGCGGCGATTGAAGTAATATCCCCCCTCTGCACATTTAACATTGGCGAAACATCACGCCTTGCACTCCTCCTGTGTAACCCGGACACAAATGGAGTCGCGCAAAGATGCCGCACACAAAAACCAAACAGATCACGCACTCAGCCTTCCTCTGCCTGTAGGGCGGGCAAAGTGGGAGGAGGCAAGCAGGTTGAGAATGCTCCATGGGAAAGGCACTTCCTCCCCAGTTGGCTGCGGTGACCGAAGATATCTCTCCCCTCCGCACCTATAGGGTGGGCAGAGTGGGAGGAGGCAAGCAGAATACTGTACGGAGGCTCCGCGGGAAAGATGAAAAGTGCTAAAAGTAATTGAAAAAAAAAGCTTCACTACTCTTTCCCCCCAAGAGCTCATCTCTGCCCTCCCCCCCAAGCTCAGTGATTGCTATATGTGTTGTGTTCTTTTGTTGGAGAATTACAGCAGCAATAGCCACATTTCCTGCCCATCTTATTTTCCAGACCCGCCTCCAAGCTGTGCTGGATGAATTCAAACAGCAGGAAGAGCGAGAGAAGCAGCAGGTAAGGTGGTCTGTAAGGCTGACAAATGGGGAAAGGGCAGTACAGCTAAACCAGCTGCATCGTAAATCCACAAGCAATGCTAAAATCTTTTCCCCATGTGATAATGAACCATATTTTCCCAACTGTGAATTGAAAAGCTTTTTGTCATTTGAGAAAAATTAAGCTGTGCTCTCTGGTAAGATACAGTGTGAAATGCTTGCCAGTAGCTGAACTGTCAGGTTCTCTGGTTGGGACCATTTCAAGTAACAATAACATATTTTGTCTCTCTACATTCTGTTTCTCTTCAGCTGGCCTCCCTTCAAGAGCAGCTAGAAGCCCTTATGGAAAAGTGAGCCTGGCTTTGACATGCCAAGCAGTACATCTGTGATGCCAACCGAAAAGCTCCACAGCCTTCCTTCCTTTTGTTTTGGGGCCCTTTTTAATTCACCAGTGTTAGGCGGATTTGGTTCCATGACTAGGAAGCAGATCACTCTCAGGTTTTGATGTTTTATTTTGATTTATTTTGATGTTTTATTTGCCCAAGTAACTGGTGTTTTGCCAGACATGTGGACAGAAAATACCATCACTTGAGGGGAAGATACTGGTTCCCTTGAGCAAGCACACATGGTTGGTCTCCTGATGAAGATAGAAAAGTTTTGATTACAGTCTTGGTCTTTAAAATTTACCATTACAATTTGCTAGAGGCCACCCAGTGTGGCTGGGGCAACCCAGCCATATGTGCTGCATAGAAATAATATTGTTTAAGAGTAGGGTGAAATTATTTCTTTCCTGGAAGAGAGTTGTTAGGGCACAGTGCAGAAGCGACTTGTGAGAAGGAAAACAGCACTGTTCCCATCCTTCATGTACTGGCATGTCTTGTCTGTAAGAGGTTTCCCTACAAAATAACAGCAAATAAAATTGTATGTGTGTTGATCTCATATTTTTTGTAATGTGGACAGTTTCCTCAAGATGGTTGGATACACACAAGCTAATCCCAGCTTTCTCCCTCCGAAGGAATAGCTTTTTAATTCTTATGGATAAACAATTTCAACACATAATAGACAATAGACCCAGAAATGGGTGGGTATCCTCAGCATCAAGTATTCTGCCCATTCCTGCTCCTGCTCATGTTCTGTCCCTTCACAACTTTGCACTGAATCATTCCATTTGTAGGGTGTAATGTTCTGCCTCTAGACCTCAGTTTGGGTTGTGTCTTTTAAAAACAAAATGAACCTGTGACTCTCCAGATGTTCAGCTCAGCTCCCCTCAGCCAGTATGGTCAGTGGTCAGAGATAATGGGAATTGTAGTCCAGCAACATCTGGAGGTCCACAGGTCATTCCACCTGTGTTGTATAGATGCCCTATAAAACAAATGAGAAAACTACTGCTAAACTTGAAAGCTATCTATCTCAATCTGTTAATTTTGTTACAGGTAGGTAGCCGTGTTGGTCTGAGTCGAAACAAAATTAAAAAAAATCATTCAGTAGCACCTTAAAGACCAACTAAGTTTTTATTTTGGTATGAGCTTTCGTGTGCATGCACACTTCTTCAGATACACTGAAACAGAAGTAACCAGACCCTTATGTATATTCAGAGGGTGGTGGTGGGGGTGATGGGAATGGGTGATGGGCTGATAGGAGCGGTAATTTTGTGTATTACCGTTTGGATCAACCTGACTTCTTCCCACTGGAAGTTGGGACTCTGGCTTTGAAGTAAATTAATGTCCTTGAGTTAGGATGTCCTCTGGGTGGTACGACTTAGAGCAGGCATCCCCAAACTGCGGCCCTCCAGATGTTTTGGCCTACAACTCCCACGATCCCTAGCTAACAGGACCAGTGGTCAGGGATGATGGGAATTGTAGTCCAAAACATCTGGAGGGCCGCAGTTTGGGGGTGCCTGACTTAGAGGATCAACTGAACAACCTGTGTCATCCCTGCCACTTGCAGCATGATGAACATAATGTATGTTTTATGTACTTCTTTATGGGTTGTACTTGGATTGCATTGAAATCAGGTAAGTTGTGACTTCCAAGTTTCATTGATTTCAGTGGTAGCCAAGTGGGACTAACATGGAAACGACCCTGGGTATTGATGCAAAGTATGCATTAAATCATTAAATGGGCTGCAACTAAAAGGCATCTAACAAGTGTAAAAAGAAGGTTTTCCAAACGTACCAAAAACATTACTTACCTGGGGCACCATTTGATCTCTGGTTAACCCTTCGAGGGAGGTTTATGGCCCAGCATTCTTTTGTAGAGGAAGCATTTTTCTACGGAGGGGCGTTCACACCCTCTCAACTAGCCCTAGGAAATTGCTAGCATCTTCTAGAAGGATGCTGGGGGATTTCTCTGTTTACTAAACTAGCCTAATCTAATTTCATACCTACTAAGAAGGCAAATCCTGGATTAACCTGGCCTGGCAAGGAGGGGATCAGGAAGGCAGCTTCAGCCTGCTGTTTCCCCAGCACATTGGATAAGGTGACAAGGACCGGGACAATATCTCCGCCTTCAAAAGGGGTCTGCGGGCAGAGAAGAATTTCTGCTCAATTCTCTAGAGTTGGTTGGACATTAGTACGATCAAAATAGATTGGGAGTAGAAGGTGAATTGAAGTGGGTCTGTTCCAGCAAGGCATTGTAAAACAAAAAGTTCTCCGGAAAAGCCGCTAGCAGCTCTGCCATGGAGGAAACGTATCTGCTTAACGTGGAAGGAGTCAAGAAAAAGATTTTACATGGCGGCCACGGTCCGTTGCCAGATTTCAAAGATGGGAGCAAGGTAAATGGCTGCAAGCATAGAAACCATTAGAAATGTGTAAATAGGATCATAGGAAGATGTCTTACACCATGCAAACTCGTCTCATCTAGCTCATGGTTGTTGATATACTGAGTTGCAATGGCTCTCCCAAGGTTTTGGACAGGAGACTTTCAATCCCAGCTAGAGGTGCTGGGTACTTAAATAGGGACCTTTTGCATGCAAGCATGCCCTCTGCCCCTGAGCTAGAGCTCTCCAGCAGTTATTGGCAATTATGTCTAAATTGAACCTCCATGTTTGGAGGCAGTATAGCCTGAATTTGAGTGGCTGGGATCGGCAGCATGGAAGAGCAATTGCTTTCATGTTCTGCTTATGGGCTTCCTGGATGCATGTTGCTGGCCACTGTTGGAAATGGGTGCTGGACTAGGTGGGCCTTTGATCTGATTCAGGTAATTGATTCTTGGGTAATTAGGTAAAAAGATGGGCAGCAGAAGGGTTGACCTGGAACACACCTCTTGATTCCTCTGCCTTCTGTCTCTTCTGACTAGTGGCTTTAGCTGTTTTTCTGTTACAGAGGTAAAGCACATAGTAATAAGACAGTGAATCCTTTCAGTTGCATAATATGTCTAACACGTATAGAGCCTTGGAGGCTAAGCGCTGTGTCAGGTTCTAGCCCTATTCAGAGTAGTCCCATTGAAATTAAATGGCCTATTCTTGGTAGGACTAGCAGCCCTACATATTTAAGTTTCTGTCCTACCTTTCAGTTATGTGCTTTCAGAATTATGACGCTCATTTGCTATTAGTTAAAGGACAATAATTCCCACATCGGAAGAGGAAACTAAGCAGGCTCCCATTCAATGGAGGGAGGCAATAAATAATTGCCCCAGAACATTGTGGAAGGCAAAGCAAAGGTGGTTCTGAACTTCCAGGGGTTTAGATTTGAGCTGACTAGAGCCCTAACCATTACTGTATTAACTTTAGTTTGTCTTTGATCCAGATCACATTCCACTTCCAAACGCTAAAAGACAACTTTGAGAGAACGGTTATAGATGACAGCCGGGGCCCTGGCATCCCCATGGAGATTATTGTGGGGAAGATGTTCAAAATTGAGGTGTGGGAGACCCTTCTAACTTCCATGCGGATCGGCGAGGTGGCAGAGTTCTGGTGTGATGCTATTGTGAGTGTGCAATTGTGTCAGGCATACCCTGAATGCATGAAATTGTCAAGTTCATGCCTACCCTAATTAGCAGAAAGTTATTTGCAATTGACTATCAAGCATCTGATACCCTTCAGATGCTGTTGAACTCCAACCCCCATATTCCCCAGCTAGCATGGCCAGTGACCGAGGAAAATGGGAGTTGTAGTCCAACATCTGGAGAACACCACAGTGGCTATCGTAAAATATGCTCACAACCTCCCATCATTTGACCCAGCTATCCAGATTCACTAAAATAGTTCCCCAGACTCCACCTTTTCAAAGTCTCTGGAACAGGCATCCCCAAACTTTGGCCCTCCAGATGTTTTGGGCTACAATTCCCATCTTCCCCGACCACTGGTCCTGTTAGCTAGGGATCGTGGGAGTTGTAGGCCAAAACATCTGGAGGGCCACAGTTTGGGGATGCCTGCTCTGGAACATAGGAAGCTCCCTTATACCGTGCCAAATTATTGGTTCATCTAACCCAATATGGTCTACATATCTCCAGGGAACAAAATGGTCTTCTCCATCACCAGCTACTTTATTATCTTAATTTGAAACCGAACCCTACCCTCAGCATGTAATGCAGGAACTCTACCACTGAGCTACATGCCTCATCAATCAATCTTCCTTTTATCAAGTGCCTCTTGCAATAGATTCTAGAGTAAAGCAGGGATGGAAAATTGCAAAGGGTTTTGGACTCGGGGGTGTGTGTGTGTGTGGATTCAAATACCTATTAACTTGCCTCTCGCCTTCAGGCCTTGGGCAAATTTCCGTTTCTTATTGTGAGTTGACTAAGGGCTATTTCCAGGCCACCTGTTTACTGAACATCCATCCTGATTTGTTTCCAGGGAGATTAAATAGCCAACATTGTCTAATGAACATTTGTTCTGACTTGTTTGTGGGGAGGTTAGATGCTGCTGCATCAAAGCAAGTGTTATCCAGCACTTCCCTGTGCATCTTACCCTCACTTTCCTGAACCCAAAAAGTCTGTTCTTTTGGGGAGGAAGTGGCCTTGTTGTGCAAGACCTCTCTCCCCCACTCCCCAATCCATTATAGTTGCACAACCTGAATTTGCCAGTGACTTGATCCTGTCCCAAAATAGTGATAGTCTTGAAGTGTCCTAAGAGAATGCCAATGATCTAGCAGCCTAGCCTGACGCTTGGGAGTAGGATGGGCTATGCTGTGCCTTTTTATGCTAAGATAATGCAGATCGTACACTAAGGAAAAAATACCACCTTCCCTCTTGGGCATCTGATTGTAGCACATCACATTCCCCATGCAAGGCCCTGTATGCTCTCTGCACCAGTCTTATGGTTACCTCCTTCGCAATTTCAGCACACAGGAATGTACGCCTTAGTCTCCAAGGGCATGAGGAAAATTGCCGAGGGCAAGGACCCTCTGGAGGGCCAGAAGCATCGCTGTGGGATGGGCAACATGTTCGATTACCACACCACAGGCCACGCAGACCTGGATGAACTACAGCAGACGCCACAGCCCCTTATTTTCATTATGGAGCTGTTCAAAGTGAGTGGGAGGATCAGAAGGAAACTACAGATCCGTTGTGTAACGCGCGGTTGCCACCATCTCCTCAACAGATGAGATCAACTTCAAAGTCATAAATACTTTGTATTCCCCTGTCCTCCAAAGGGTGTCAATTGGTTTATCACACCCTCCCTCCATTTTATCCTCACAACCCCTGTGAAGTAGCCCGGGAGGCAGCAGCTGGCCAAGGACGTTCTGTGAACATCATGGCTGCATGGGGATTTGATGCTGTATTGTTTTAATATTAGATTGGGAGCCGCCCAGAGTGGCTGGGAGGCTCAGCCAGATGGGCGGGGTATAACATAATAATAATAATAATAATAATAATAATAATAATAATAATAATAATAATAATTTATTATTTATACCCCGCCCATCTGGCCGGGTCTCCCCAGCCACTCTGGGCGGCTTCCAACAGAAAAATAAAACACAATAATCTATTAAACATTAAAAGCCTCCCTGAACAGGGCTGCCTTCAGATGTCTCCTAAAAGTCTGGTAGTTGTTTTCCTTTTTGACATCTGTTGGGAGGGCGTTCCACAGGGCAGGCGCCACCACCGAGAAGGCCCTCTGCCTAGTTCCCTGCAACTTGGCTTCTCGTAGTGAGGGAACTGCCAGAAGGCCCTCGGTGCTGGACCTCAGTGTCCAGGCAGAATGATGGGGGTGGAGATGCTCCTTCAGGTATACTGGACCGAGGCCATTTAGGGCTTTAAAGGTCAGCACCAACACTTTGAATTGTGCTCGGAAACGTACTGGGAGCCAATGTAGATATTTCCCAGCCCACTGCTCCCCAGGCCTAATCCAGCATTCTGGCAACTACATGCCACTGACACGGCAGTCCGTGCCAATGAGTACCAGTTTGTGTCCAGCTGTGTCAGATGCAAAAGCTTTTTGTGGATTCTACCACCGCAGTTGGAGGGAAGAAGCATCTCTGCCCGAATAACCCTCTTCCCCCACCCCAAGGTCCTTGCACTTTGAAAACTGGCTTTCAAAGTGTCAGAGAAAAGGGTTCAACTTACCTCATCCCTGATGTGCTGTTTTGCTATTGTCAGCCTGCCTATGCACAGCATACAGTTTCAGAAACCCTTGTCCAGGTGCTTCCACCGTCTGCTGTGAAATGGGTGGCGACTTAGTAAGAGGACCTTCTCTGCTGCAGCTCCCTCAGAAATCTTTGTACTAGGAGGTCCACAGGCAGATATTAGAGCTGTGAACATGCACTGGGAGCTGAGCCAATGGGGGTGCCGTCTCAAAGCTGGGTAAGCAAGGCACCGGGCTTTTGGGGAGGAGGTGTGAAGCTCTGGCAGGATCCTAGAGTCCTCTCACCTCCTTTCCAAAGCCTAGCTAGCAGTTCCCCAGTTTTCAGCACCAAAAGCAGATAGGGGCAGAACGGGGGAAAGCACGTGCCCTGGTACGGAACCCCTGTGTAAGTGGGGGTTCCCCTGCAATAACTGTGGTTTCCTCTCCTATCTAGGTAGAGGATCCCTCTTCCTACAAGCGGGATACGTGGGCCATGAACAACGAGGAGAAGCTGCTGGCTGTGCCGAAGCTGCACACGGAGGGCAACCGACTGGTCCTTTCCAGGAAATTCAAGGAAGCGGCAGAGAAATACCAGGAAGCTGTCATCTGCTTGCGCAATATCCAGGCCAAGGTAAGAGTTGGGTGGAGATAAAATTAAAAAAGTAATTGATTTAAAATATGCTGGCTCTAAACAGGCTGCCTGTCTCCATATTTGACTGCCTATAGAGTAGGACTTTCTGTTGTTACAAGCTAAGGCAAGTGGGGTAGTTGGCCAGGACAGGGTCTTCTCAGTGATGTCCCCTTCAATTATTCAATGCTCTCTCCAGAGAGGTCTGCTTGGTGTGTTTTTTGTCATCTTCTTGGCACCAGGTAAAGACCATTGCAGCAGCAGCAGCAACAACAACAAAATATCCCAGGCCTTTTAAACAAAATTTTAGCTCTGTTGATTGTTTCACATGGCTTTCAAGATCTTGCCGCCATTCAAATATTTGGGTTTATTTAGATATTTTTTTATTTGCATTATTCTTCTCTAAAAACTGTTTTGCACTTCTTTCTCATATGAATTGTTCCTATGATTTTTTTATTTAAAAATCAAAAAGTGGTATAAATACGCATAATCAGAGCCATGAAGCAAGGGGAAGAGCCCGTCTGAGGCAGCGAAAGTGCAGGAGGCAGTGCTCTACTTGATCTACTACTTCCACCACTGCCGGAGAGAGGGAAGCTTTGTAGCACACAGCGCTGCTCACCTTCCCTGCCGCTGGATAGAGGAGCTGAGTGTTAACACTTTGAGGACCACCCCAGCTCCCACTGAATTTGGTGAGAGCTGGGGCACGAAGGCGGCAGAAGTTGTTGGTCTCCAACTCCCATCAGCCCATGTCAGAATAGCCCTGTGGTGCAAGATGGTGGTGGAATTTGTAGTGCAACATCCCCTGGAGGGCCAGAGGTTCTTCCATCCCTACAATATATAATGAAGGTTTATGAATGTCCGGTGTTGGACTATGTTCTTGGACCACTCATTCCCCATGAAGGACTTACCATGTCTGATGTCTTGCCACCCCTAAAGCTAAGCTGTATTTCACCTGGCCGGTGTCTAGATCACCTGGGGATCCAATTTTTAAGCTATTCTGAGCTCTCTGTGAGAAAGAGGTGGATGCAAATAAATCATTTTGTTAATTAGCTAGGTGCTCTCTTTTGCCATAAACGAGTTTGTTGGCTTCCATGTCTCTGGTATATTCTGCCGTGTCCCACCCTGAACACTGGCTTCAATGCAGGGAGTCTCTGTCTCTTAGTGGACTATTCCAAACCTTACCTGGAGATGGTGGTGATGGAACCTGGGACCCACATGCGAAACCTGCAAAGCAGGTGCCTTTACCACTAAGCTACAACTCTTCTCCAAACCCACCATCTTGTTCTTTGTTGGCTTTTTCTACAGGAGAAGCCATGGGATGAAGACTGGATGAAGCTGGAGAATCTCATTACACCTCTTGTGCTGAACTACTGCCAGTGCCAGCTGGAGTTGGGGGAGTATTATGAGGTGCTGGAGCACACAACCGACCTCCTGCAGAAGAACAACGGTGAGTGGTACCTCCAGCTTGCTACTTGCAGAACCCTCCTCTATCCTTTTCTGCATGTGCCAGGACCCTACACTGCATGATCATAGAGATGTGCTCCAGCATTCCTCCCGTTGTCCCGTTGTCCTGAGACTACACATCTCACATCACATACAATTTTATTGGCCACCCATGAAGACATCAATGACCAATGCAATTACTTGGGCGGTTTGTTAAGACTGGGTGACTCTGAGCTCACACGCTTTGTTCCTTTACGTTATTTATGCTTCCAAAAAGAGCAAAGCAAACATTTGATACCAGTTTAGACACATCCAGTTGACATGCAATCACTGACCCACAGGTCCTTTTGGACCTAGAAGAAGGCAGAAGGGCGTGGAATGAGGGCGGAGTGGGGTGCACTTATGCTCGCCCTGCCAGTGTGTGCAGGGGCCGGGAACAGAACCCCTGTGCAAAATAGTCACTGTCTGTATCAATAGCCTGCTTTTGCAGCCTTAAGGTCTAGATTTATCATTATTACTACTATTAGTATTAATTAAAGTTGGGATTTTGAGAACACAGTGTTCTACACTACTTACCAAATTATTCATGCATCGTAATTGTGAAACCACAAGGTTCAGCACTGGTTCCAGGTTTTGGGGTGCTGTTGGGCAACATGCCTTTGGTGGGCATGTCTCCTCCCTCCAGGAGTCCATCTCTTCCTTCCCACGATCACAAGTGTCACATGATCAGCACAGCAACAAGGCTCCCTAGCAGGAGTGGGGGAGCTCAGGCCTGGGGGCCAAATACAGCCGGATTCTTTGAAACTGAATGTAAACTCAGCTGAAGTCCTCCTCCCAATGTGCAGGAGGAGGAAAGTGGGAGCATGTGAGCCCAGTGCTGGATTCCAACTCCAATCAGCATGTTTAATGGCCAGGGAAGATGGGAGTTGTGGCCAGCAGCATTTGCAGCATCACAAGTTCTTTAGCCCCGGTTCAGCATTATGTGTGATCCTACCCCATTGTGTCTCAGGGAATAACTGAGGAGGAAACGTCAACAGTTGACTTTGGTTTTATTCACCCATCGTCCTCTGGCAATTTTACACAAAGCTACTGGTACCTCTGAGAGAGAGATTTATCCTGTATACACACCATACATTTAAAGCACACACCCCTGCAAATAATTCTTGTTAAGGATGTTGTTAATTTTAGCTCTGTGTTATAAGAATTTTAAAAGGTCTCAAATATAGAATATTGCATGCCGAGGTCCCCAGGACACCCCCCAATAACTCACACAGCACACAGAAATTAAAATTAAGGTTTTTGGCATTTTGGTCACAACTTTATTTAAATACAAAAATGTGAGTGGTTGCTTAGGTATTGGTTCCATACATACACATACACACATCTATCTATCTCTAAGACAGAACTAACTGACTTCCCCGCTTCCTGAAGTCAGTGCAGGGAAAGCATTTTGGGGAGAGAATGGAGCTGGAAGGCTGGCCCTTCGCCTCTCCACCAAATGCCCCCAGGGGCTCTTGCGTGGCCCTAGCCTCTTGTCGGGGTACGGGCTAAAGCATGTCGAGCCCCTGGATTCCTTTAACGGAATTCACCCTTGCAGCAGCAGCATTGGAGGAGCCGGCACAACCAACAACCAATTCTGGCCCCTCCACCAACCAACAGCATTGGAGGGACTGGCACAACCAATCATGATCCCTCCACCAACCAATTTATGAATCAATGCCTAACCGCCAACCTTACAAGTTGTGACTATTTGCTATGCAGTAGGCGAAAACCAAGTGGCACCAGCCAATCAGCCAACCCCATGACAGGCACAGCAAGGTCAAACGCAACAGCCTAATTAAAGAGGAGGGTGGGTGGGTGATCCGAAGCTCGCAGCAAAGAGAAAGCCCAGGCTGTGAGCAAGGAATATAAAACCAGTGGGCTGTCCCCAAATTGCAACATCCAAATCTACCCCACAACAATAATCCACCAGTTGTAGCCCTGGTCATCTAGTCAACCCCACCCAACAGAAAGGGAGCGTGTCCTGTTAGCCCCCACGGCAACATGGGCTCTCCATGAAGGATAACCTGCTTTCATAAATGCACACATATCTAAATATATGAACCATGTGTCTGAAATAGCAATCCTGAAGCCATTTTCACTCTCCCAATGACTTCAGATATTCCTCTGCAGTAAGGGAGGCAAAGGGAGAAAAAGCCCTTCCCATTGTCTTTTTGCTTGCAAATCCTATCTTAAGGGTGCATTTGTGTATGAATAGGGTGAGTCTGTGACTTGGACTCAGGAACTAAAGTATTAACCATCACAAAAGAATGGCCAGGCTGCCCAGGTAATACAATCAGTGACCATTATAAGGTATTCGGTCAGGCAGGATTTCTGCTGTAGACTGCCTCCTGGCTCCTTCTGTGATGTATTTATGGTGTTTAGGGGTGGTGGCCTTGGGCTACAGGGTGGGCAATTTTAAAAGTCTACATAAGGCCTTGCTCACTATTGTTCAGGGTTCTCCTCCCTCTTGCGCGTGGTGAGTTGCAACAGTTCCGTGAATAAAGATCAGGCTTACTAGCCGCTTTACTTCTCAATATACTCTGCTATTTTCTCCTACTGATAGGGCTCTATACGGGCTCCGGAATACCCCATACGGGAAAGGGAGCAGTTTTTCTTATAACATCTGTAAGGGGTGAGCAACAATTCCCAGTTTTCTTTGGTGGGAGGAACTGCGCTTTAAATGAATGTGGTGTACACAGTCATTGTGTGACCCGAGTGGGCTGACTTCAGTCTCATGTGGTCCACTCAGATGACAACATAAGAAACACCCTATCCTTACATGGTCCAGGAATGCAGAATACTGAGAGCGGTGGCTTTTAACATATAACTCTATAATTTATAAGATTTGTTTATGAGAGCTAGCAAACCAACTGACTTTGTTCTTTTGCTAGAAAATGTCAAGGCTTATTTCAAACGGGCTAAAGCCCACGCTGCTGTCTGGAATGAAAAGGAGGCCCGAACAGACTTTTTGAGGGTGGCCCACCTGGATCCATCGCTGACTGCTGCTGTGAGGAAAGAATTGAAGCTCTTGGGGGAGAGGATGAGGAAGAAGCACGTGGAAGACCGCAAGAAGTACAAAGATCTCTTCCAGCAGCCTCCTCCTAAAGGAGAAACTGAGGGGAGAGCAATGGAGGAGACAGAAAAGCTGTTGGATTCTAGCCTCGGCCCACAAACAGAGGAAAAGAATCAAGAAACCCTGAACCCTGAGAGAGGAAGAGAAGAAGGGAGATGGATGGGTGCAAAGACTGAAGAAACAGAGCAAGGGAAGTTAGCAGAGAAAGAGGAAGGACTCCTAATGAAGACAGGCGAAATGGACAAAGAGGACATCACCCCTCAGAAAGTGAGGGAAGAGGAAATGGAAAATAAAGATAAAGGAATGATGGAGAGTCATTCTGGAGATGACCTGACAGGGTGTGAAACATCTGGAAGCAAGAAACGGTTAGAATTTGGGCAGTGGAAGCTTGAAGAACAGAGGGGGAAAGTGGAAGAGATTAATTCTGGGGCTTGGGATCAAAACAGAAAAGTGGATTTTCCAGTGCTGGAAGAAAAGGATGCAGAAAGAAGAGCCGTCCCTGGGAGCCCTGGGAAGGAATTAGGGGGAGTTGCAGGAAACCATGTGAACAGCAGCGTAGGGGAAGGGTTCATTAAAAGACCTTGTGAGACTGGAGTGGGCACTGGAGCAGAGAACTTCACAAGAGAGACGGAAGGATATGAGGCAAGTTGTGGGAAACAAGAAGCCCAAACTCTTAAATTGTCAAGGGTACAGGGTGATAAGGGCTTTGGAGCAGAGGATCCCAAGGATGGGATTATAGTGGAGAGCCCTCAGGAAAGTAGTGAAAAAGGTGACTTCCAAATCCTTCCGGAAGGATCAAAGACAGAAGCAAGTGTGGCAACAGAAGCGAGGGAAAAGGTCAGTTCTGACTGGGAAAACTGTGGTGGGCCAAGAAAGGAGAATTCTACTGGAGTGGAGGAGGAACTTAAAGGAGAAACAAAATTGGGAGAGAAAAGAAGAGAAGATAATGATAATTTCATTCCAGAAGAGGAGACATGTTGCTGTGAAGCAGGCCCAGAGCATTGTGAGGGAGAGGCCGACCCAGAAGACTTAAAAAAAGTAGCAACTGATTATGTGAAAATAACATTAGATGTTAGGGCCAAGGAAGTGATAAGCCTTGAATCAGAGCATGCCAGCGAAGAGGGGGGTGGCCACAGAGAGGTAGCTGGATGTAGAGAGGAAGGAACTGAATTTGGTGACAGATCTAGGCTGTGCAAAGATGCACAAGGAGATGAGGTAGACCAAGAATGGTTCAAGGCAGAAATAAGCTTCAAAGCTGATGATCTGGAGATGGGAACGAGAGGGGAGGATTCTGAAACAGAGCAAGCAGATCTGCAAGTTAGGGGGGAAGAGCCAGAAGTGAAAACAGGCAGGGAAGCAGAAATGATTGTGGGGCAAGAATCTCTATGGGGCCATGGTGAGGTGTCAAGAAAGGAGGATGGAGATACAGAAGATATTTCATTGGCCACCCACTGCAGAGGAGACAAAAGCGAAGTGCTGGAGTTGACTGGATCTGGAGCAATGGGTGAGCTGAACATTTCTACCCTGAGACAACGCAACCTGATGAAAGAGGAAACCCAGTGAGGAGGCAGGTATGAAAAATAGTGGGTTGTAGAATCAGTTGCTAAGGCCTATGGCAGAGCTTTCCAAACTGTGTGTCACGACATGTTAGTTTGTTGGCTGCAGTGTGCTCCCCCCAGGGCTGGAAAGGGGGTAGTTTAACCTCCAGTTTGCTAGTAAAACTGAATTACTGTGTCACAAAATGATGCGTTTCTGTAAAAAAAAGTGTGTCACCAACATAAAAAGTTTGGAAAGCTCTGGTCTGTGATGATATTGGGGAGCAGAGTCAGAGTGAAAGTGTGCTAGCTAATAATCTTTGACGTGGCTAGCTCATCTTGTTGAGAACAGGCAACTCAGGGTCTGGTGCAGTAATCAAAGGCTCAAGGAGGGAGCTGCCATTGCATCTACACCTAGGAAAACAAGCATGCTTGCCCCTTCTTGGGTCTGCTGGTATTCTTTTCAGTTTCCTTCCTTAATTGAAGAATTGTCTGCAAAAAAAGTACTATACAGGGTCATCTTGCCATCCTCATCCAGCTACTGCACATGTACGCAGAAAATAAACCTCCTCCTTGCAACCACAGGCAAAGTCTAAAATTTCAGATGGAAGCTAGAGATGGGTTATGATTTCCATTCCCCTGCCCCAAAGATTCTTTGCAGATTTATTTTTAAAATTGTATTGTGCTATAGCTGTACAGTGCCTAGAGAACTAATTAATGAGGCTTCCAATGAATAGAAATAAAGCTGAAGGTGTTTTGAGAAAGGGACTGGTGCTCATGGTGGTGTTGATTATTCTTGCTGTTGCCCTGGCAAACAGGTTTTGCATTTGGTCAGAGAAGATATGGTCAGAGGGTATTTAAAAATGCATGAAGACCTGACTGCAAGGTTAAGGAGCTGCAGGACACTGCTGCTCAGTGTCATCTGCTTACCCTCATCCCGTAAGTATTGTACAGTATATGGCATCTCCTAAAAGGTAAAGGAATAAAGGAACCCCTGACTGTTAAGTCCAGTCGTGAACGACTCTGGGGTTGCGACAGTCATCTCGCTTTACTGGCTGAGGGAGCCGGCGTTTGTCCACAAGACAGTTTTTCCGGGTCATGTGGCTAGCATGACTAAGCCACTTCTGGTGAAACCAGAGCAGCGCACGGAAACACTGTTTACCTTCCTGTTGGACTTTGACGTGCTTTCGAACTGCTAGGTGGGCAGGAGCTGGGACCGAGCAACGGGAGCTCACTCTGTCACAGGGATTCGAACCGCCGACCTTCCAATCGGCAAGCCCTAGGCTCTATGGTTTAGACCACAGCGCCACCCATGTCCCTGAATGGCATCTCCTAGATATAGCTTAAAAACTGCCATTTTAACTTTTCCATTGTACCTTCTAATGTAGCTAAGGCATTGAGGGAAATGTTGAAATGGTGACAAAACTTTTGGCGGTATTAATATGCAGTGCAGCAAGTGGAAGAAAACACAGGACAAATGGAAGTGTGGATATAGGTCCTAAATTTTTTTTTTGGGGGGGGGGGAAATCTTTTTAAAGCATTTTTTTTCAGGCCACATGCAAAAAGGAACATAAAAAAGAACCTTATGCTCTTCTCAAGAAAGGCAAAATTCCTCCAAAACAAAAAAATGAAGCAACACAGCACTTCAGATACAAATTTATTCTTTTCCCCCAAAGCAGAAATGGAAAAGACTTCAGTGAAGACAGCACATTGTAACCAGTCATTATTAGTTCTGTTCCCTTTAGAAAAAACCCCTCATTGCTCATTGTGCCCCTTTCATTTGCTTCAACAGAGACAAACACCCACCCACACCCCAGTGACCAAGCTGCAGTCCTTCTGTGTGAAGAGCTAGGAAAGCGATGAGCAAAATTCCAGGGAGTAGGCAGCAGAGAGGAAATCTCTTGTTACAGTATTTGCAGTGGGAAGTTGCAACGCTAATGAACAGGGTTCTGGGTCCCCAATGTTATTCAGAAAGTGGGATGGGGTGGCGGGGAGAACTAATAATGAAAGTGTGAGATTGAAGGATCCACCACATGCTACAGAGCAATTGTCCTTTTCAGGAATAATTGCCTCTCACCATATTAGTTTCTGTCTCTTATTGGCACACTGGAAAATAAATTACATATACTTCAAAAGCAACACAAATATTCTGCCAAGTGCAATAGGTGATTGCAATTCCTCTAATGCTAGGGGCACAGTCACAAGACTTAAGGTTTTACTTTCTGATAAGTAAATTGGTTGGCCTAATGTGTAAATTAGCTTGGGTGATGGTTCATAAAATTTAAAAGCAATGCTGCAATACTATCAATACAAACAAAAGAATCGAGAAACTACACATCTTAGCACTGTAGGAAGCGATCAGATTAAACAACTTAAGTTTCTTAATATGGCCTACTAACAGTATTGTCCGTATTCTGTCTTGGGACACTGCAGACGAGATGAAGGAAGAGCACCAAGGGGTAGATAAGACCAGTTGGATGAATGAGTGGGCTTCTCTGCCTTGTAAGAATTGGGTAGAAGATGGGATTTGGATATGTGCTGCTCTCTCCACGCTTCTGACTGAAAAACTGCCCCACCACAAATTACCTGTTCTATACAAGAGTTAAAGGTTAAAAGTAGGGAAGGGAAAGAAAGTACAATGCACTCACATCTCGCGTGGGGATACATTCCAGGAATGGCACATATATGCAAAAATGCATATACACAAACCACCCCCTTGGAACCGCCCCCACACAATTGTACGTTCCCCACCCCATGAGCTTGGTAAGCAAGTCTGAGAGCTTAAAAGCCCTTTCCGCATCAGGAAAACACTGTGCAAAAAGAACATTTAAGCTCTCTGCCTCCCATGCATTTAATTTGTTTGATTTCAACCAGGTGGCCTTCAACCATGTCACACATGTTAAACACACATAAGCTGTGAGTTACCTGTACTTATTTTACATAACAAGGCGATTCTACCTAATTCACACTTTCCAAAGCCACATGAGAACCGAAACACAGCTGTCCTTCAAAAGTTGCACTTCCTCAAATGCATTCCTCAAGCCATGTAATGTGTACAAAAAATGCACTATATCACGGTAAAATGTCCATTAATATGCATATATAAAAATTCAAGAAAATAACATATCCCAAAATGCATTATATTAGGGCAAATTGCTTTGCAAAAATGTGTATATTACACAAAATGTACTCAAATATATTAGAGATCCTTTGGACATCATATGCTGGTGAGTTTTCACAAGGAGTTATTTAAAAAAGAAATTATAAGCTGATGTGGGAAAATGAGAAACTGAAACAGATTTGTTGATGTCCTATTTGAAAAAGCCCCTATTCTTCCTTTGCATCTGACTACCCATGAGTGTGGATTTGCCATTTGTCAATATCCTGGTTTTGCGGGCTAACATGGATACCAAGCTCCTGATCATATACAATATCAGCACTTAACTCACATACAATAGTTCCATAATGACAGGACTTTGGGACCAAAGTCCAGGGTTTCATTCAGCAGAAAGAAGCAGGAGGGCCCTCAAAAGCAGCAGGGCTGGATTTACCATATTTTAAAGTAAAACAATATACATTCCCCAAGCCCACCCTGTTCTCTTTGAATGCCAGGATCATTACGTCCAGACTTAAAATTGCTTAGCTTGCACTGCAGCTCATGTGCCACTTTAGGAAAAGGAAACATGCTTCTCACCTCAAGAAAGGAGCACTATGTGTTCCTTCAGAAACAAGAAAAGAGGAAACACAGGGCATAGATTTCCTCCCCTCGGCAGATCATGTAAGCCAAGGCAGGGATAGGGAATCTGTGGCTCTCCAAATGTTGGATTCCAGCTCTCATCAGTCTTAGCCAGCTTGGCCAGTGAGCAAGGGTGATGAGAGCAAAATAACTGATGGTGCACAGGTTCTCAATCTCCGTCCTAAGCTCCTTCTTGCTAGTTTGAGTAACTACATGACCCCTGGGGATCTCTACCTGAGGCCCAATTCCAAAGTGGAGTTTCAGTTTCTTTGAAAACTAAGATGGCATGTGGTGTTTGTTTTATTTTAAAATACAATTCAGAAACAACGACAATGTTGGTTTCTGCCGGGCTTTTTAGCTGTTCAACCATCAAACCAGAGTATTTTCTAGGCAGGAAGAATTGGCATATGCCCACTAAGAACATTCTTGGCCCAGACTTAAAGGTCCACCATTACAGAATATTTAACAGAATGCTCTTTGTCATGCTTTAAATCATGCTCACACAGCATAACTGGCAGTGCCTACAATCCCAATGGCCTAAAAACCCCACTTCCTTCTACAGCTACTGTGTGACACAAATCAGCCCACTTCAATTAGTGTTTTCCTCATCTTCTTGGGAGCCTACAAGATTCTCAACAGCCAACATGCTGTAGCAGTCCACTAACATAAACCCCACACAAATTTATGACAACATGCTACAACAACCCTCACAACCTACAATGCTTTCAACACATGTGACATTCCTTACAATCCGTAAATGCTGGTAAATTACATTTTGACCCATGGCACCACCAGCCATGGACTTAGCAAAACCCATTCTATAACTTGCATTTTTAAGGGTTTGCGTTTAGCCATTTAGCAATACTGCTACTTGAAAGTTGAGGCAGACCTCAAACATATAATTATCTTTTTTTATTTTTTGAGGTAGCAGCTTTGACTGCGTATATACTCTGCAAGCAACACCCACAAAGAACCTGCCACAGACATGATATACAACACTGAATGCAGCAAAAGGCAAAGGCTTCAATACACTTAAATCTAAACTAGATTCCACACACTGTCTTTGCTTACAATTTACTGCCCACTATTAATCACCTTTTACCATGGACTAGCACCTTTAACCAACAAACATAGGTATTTGCTTTAGGGCATAGTTCCCTACATTAGAACACTTCCATTAGTTGTCATGAGCTGCCTTTTCCCTTGTGAGTTTGTCACCTGCATCCCCAAAACACAGCCTATCATGGACACCAGCTTCAGGAGATCCTGCAATGCCAGTTGATTATACTGGATCCCCAGTGCCCAACTAGGGGCAAAGTCCTGAGTGAATAGGCCATGACTGTGATGTTTATCTGCCTCTCCTTAAAGAGGAGAGGTGAGAAATTTTCAAGTTTAAATGGGAAACTTATGGTGTACAACAACCTTGTGCCAAGACTGCTCTTGGAATGGCCTGGGTCTGTCAACACAGCACCCAAGTGGTTTCTGCAGCATCAGAAGATTTGGGCTACATGAATAGCATAGTATGCTTTGTGCTAATCCGGTGTGTTTGGGGTTAGAATGGGAACTGCACAAATCAAGGCCATAATACCACTGAGAGCTGACCTTAATGGCAGTGGTTTCCAATGCTTTTTATTTATTTATTTTGCCATGCCTCTCTGTTTCTTTTCATTTGTCTTGTAGCCTATGGGAGATGCAGAGAGTCTGGTGCCTTTGCTATCCCAGTCAGGGAAATAAGCCACATTCCATAACTTTCTCTCAGCTGGAGATATGGAGGCAGCAGTTCTACCATAGCAATTGCTAACCAAGGGAAGAGCCTTGAGCTGCCTGATCAACAACAGCCCAGATTTAAAAATACACCCCTGTTTAAAATGATTATGGGATCATACTAGCTTAAATCTAAGCAACCCAGCCTAACTAGAGGCCTAATTATTCAGACCCCAGTTCTTCTGAATGGTTGCAATCTACCTGAAAGGAAGTGGGGACACCTGTTTATTTTCCAACATAACTAGCTGTGCTGCTGAGCATAGTTCAAAAGAAGTCCTTCTTGGTCACTCAGAAGCGCAGACATGCTCTGCTTTCAAGTGCTCCTGCAACTGAATATTTTGTACTGCTTTTGACCTGTGTGACTTGGTTAGGAGCACCATGCATAGGAAGCTCAAGATAGCAGCTATCCATATGCTTCTTAAGTTTGCCGTTGCCACACACAAATTGATCCAAAGAGGGAGGGACTGGACCCCATAGCACAATGCGTAAATCAACTCTATAGATGGCAGCAGATTCTGACTCCCAACAACCTTTGTTTGCAGGAGGTCACTCAGATGGAGATTATTCCAACTCCAAAAGGAAGCAGGCAGGCCTAGGCTCTTTGGAAGAAGCTGCTGGGGCAGACAAAGAGAAGAGAGGGAGCTGCCTCCCATCACATAAAAAAAGCAGATTTTGGAACAGAGCAGAACTGCAAATCCAAAGTAAACACATAACAAGGAATTAGAATTTAATGCATGAGGAAGTCCATTACAGTGCTTAAATACAATATATATAATATGTATTTATATATTATGTATATATATATATATATGTAAATTAAAACAATAAGGCTCTCTGTTATAAAGCTTCTCTCACATAAGGCTGCTGTTACTGCCATTGAAACAATAATATGTTTTAAAGCCTGCTCCTCTCCCTCATTTTACCATGAGATTTAATCTGGGCCTTGTCTCCTCCTTCCACTGAGCTTGGAAGAAGATACGGAGGTACCCGGGCGCTTGCAAGTTCCTTTTGCAACATACCAACTCTTTTCTTTTGTTTTTTCTATAAAGGTTTTGGATTTCTTCCCAGCTTAAAGGTTCTTCATGGTTTATCGGTCACTGTGAGACAATTCCAGTCCCCATAAAGCCACCATCCTGTGAAGGCCACAGATCATTCACTTGGCCAAAATCCACTATAGGTCATTTCCTGACTCACAACCAAAACTGGCCCAGAAAAAGTGACAGTCCACAACACAAACTGTAGAGGGCGGGGGGAAGCTATTCATGTCAGTTTGTAGTTTGCACAGAAAGGCACCACCATGTGCCCTTGTTTCCTTCCTTTCAGAGTTCCTTGAATCTAGACATGTGTCAGCATCTAGTTTTGACCTCATCTGGATTTGGGGTACGTAACCCTGGATTGCCCTTCCAAAGGAAACGCTCTGTAGATACACCAAAGGAGTGCTCTCCTGGAAGCCAAACCCTGCAAGGATGCTGGTGAGCTTCTGCTGAGGGTGTCCCCTTAAGGATCCGAGTGAAGTCTGTCACACAGAGGGGAGGAGAGAGGAAGGGAGAGTAGCAGCTGCTGAGGAACTGGTTAGACAAAGCCTCTCACTTGCAGGAGGTGTTAGATAAGGGAAGTTGGACCTGAAAGAGAAAACAAAACAGGGTCGCATCCAGTGGAATGTGTGCCTGCTGGATTCATGTTATAAAGCTTGTCTCCAGATTGTGTCTTTGTTTTTTAAAAAAACAGGAGGGATTCACTGGCATACCAGAAATCTGGGTTTGTGCAATTCATGAATTAAATTCTGGCTTAACAAAACCGTTATCACACACACAAACACCCTCAATATTGGACTGCTTGCAGCTAGGGAAGAGATGGGGAAATGCACTAAAAAATATGGGACAACGATCAATTGGCAGGAAGATGTATAACCTCCATGCAAACAAATCAAGATGAATGCACATTGTTGTATAACCTCCCCACAAACAGATCAGGATGAATGTTCAATAAACAGGTTGCCTGGAGAAGCCCAAGGATATTCAGAGTTATACCCAGAGGCAGTTTGGAGAGTGGAAGTGTTAAAGGCTTGTGTATATGTGTATCATGTACAGACAATTTGTATTTGATAATAGTGCTAGTAAGTTGTGTTGATCCCCCACCCTGTAATGTTTTGGGCCCTTCTTCATTTTTAGCACAGAAATTAGTATCTCAAGACAACAGGTGTAAAAACTTTTAACAAAATGCTACTTGGTAAGTATATAAGGCTTACGGACAAACATTAAAGGAAAAAGCAGGCATGCACACAATCCGATTATATTCACAATGGAGCTTAGTTAAATCACCCATCCCACCCACGATTTCCACCCATCCATATATATTACTGTGTCGCATAAAGATGACATTTGAGGCTGCAACCTTAGAGGCCATGAGGCTATATTGGCTCTCTTTCTCTGGTACTGGATCATCCCTCCCCACCATTTTTGAGAACTCTGGCCTGGCCCAAAGGATATCACAGCTCTGACCTTGGTAGGAGTCAGGGGTTTGTGTTGGAGCATTTGCGAGACATACCAGAGTGGGAAGAGGACTGGGAAATGTCTTGGTTCTAAATGATCCTGAGTTTTTCTTAGCGGCTGAAATTCCCCCAAACCAGGCAAATTTTTAGATCTCTTAAAGGGAGGGAAATAGTGGCATTCCTTTTTATTTTTTAACCCACAAAATGACAGGAGGAATGCAAGAGCCTTTCTTCACCCTCCCTGTCGGCAACACACTGTTAGTCCTTCTAGGACTGGTTCTGCACCAGAGCTCAGCTGATTGTGTCCCACATCCTGTTCAGTGGGCATTTTCTTTTGAGTTTAAGCCTGGGTGCATTGGAAGAAAAGAAACCATTCTTTCCTTTGAACTTGGGCCACCTGACACCTGGCAATGTCAGGCGATTGACAATTTGGCAACTCTGCCCGCCTGTCAAAGTGATGAGGAGCAGAGTTTCCACCCTGTTCATTACGTTTGCAGCAATTCTACAGGGTTTCAGAGGCTGGGGGAAAAGCCATACTGAGGAAATATTAAATCTTTACACTCAAACTATGGCTGCATACACACCATATATTTAAAGCACACCATATATATATTTACCCACCCTAAACAGAATCCTGGGGACTGTAGTTTGATAAGGGTGCTGGAAATTGTAGCTCTGTGAAGGGTGAACTACAGTTCCCAGGGCGGTTTAGGGGAGAATGTCTTCGAATGTATAGTGTGTGTATGCAGCCAGTGTCTTGCAGCTATCCACACTTACTTTTCCTCTGCTCTTTCCAGGCCCGGTCCGTGATTTAAAGCTCCGTGGTGTTTTTTTGCTCCAGAGCTGTCTCTGTGAAAACTCTTTAAAGTTCAATCAGGGCAAATGTCAATCTGCGGGAAACCTAAATTTTCTCTGCTTCAGTTTTAAAGAGCCGGTTCTGGAAGGAGAAATCTCAGAGCAAAAAAAACCCCCACTTGGATGCAGAGCATTTAAGTGCGGACCTCTGCTTGGAAAGAATGCATGGGTTTTATTAATTCTTAAAACAAGTTTGTCAATGACACAACACGTTGAGCCACGAAATCTTTATGTTCTCTTTCATTAGCGATTTCCCTGAGATATATTTCTCAGTAATATAAGATATAAGAGGTGAAGAAAGCCTTAGGCCTATTATGCCACTGTGAGGGGGGGAAAGGGAGGCCAATGGTTATGCCCATCAAATAAAAACGGACACACTGGCAAAAGCAGTAAGGCTAGGTTATACAGGTTTGGTATGCCAGACATCAATGCCGTAAGCAGCCAGACCAGCAGCAACACAATAGCTAATACCAGCTGATGCCCACGGTCAGCTTTGAACAAGTCATCTAGGAGAACTTGAGAGACTTCTTCAGGAAGGCCAGGGGGTGTGGTCTTTGCCCTGTTAGGGAAAAAAGGGCCTGTGACTCCAGGGGCCTACAACCCTCATCAGCGGTTCTTTATGCATGGGAAGCAAATGGTCGGTGGGGAGGGGGAATCCCTGTGCTAGCTCCGGCCCCCATTTGCCATCCTGGTCAGCCTTCCATTTGTATAGGAAGACTGAAGTGGGAAGCCTCCTATACTCATGGAGACTCCCCATATATTTTAGAACCCCGATCTTTCATGTTTCTAAAACATGTGGGGAACTTCCACAAACTCAGGTAAAAAAGGCTGCGGTGAGGATGGCAAGCTTCAAGGGTTACAGTGCAACTGTGCAACTTTTTGGACCTCTGCAGCACATTTTAGACCACTGCTCGTGCCTTGGGCTCTCCAGTAAGGCACACTGCTTTCAGTAGGGGCCGCCATTTTAATTTACCTCAGTAATCCAGAGATGGGGAATCTATGGCCCTCCAGATGTTGCTGGGCCTACCATTCCCATCATCCCTGGACATTGAGCCCCACTGGCTGGGGCTGATGGGAATCCGGGTCCATAAGCACCTGAAGGGACACAAAGTATCCCATCCCTGATGATGTAGGCACAGATGATTTAATGCACTGTACCTCCAGTGTTGGGAAAAGCATTCCGAAGCTTCTCCATGATATCCTCCAGACACAGACTGACGTCCTGAGTACTCACCTCCACCTCATCTAAGAGAAAGAAAAATGAGTCAAAGGGGGGGGGGGATATCATGTTCATTTTGTTGTATCTGGGATTTTCAATGAAGAGTCAGTTAAAAGTGGTCTATTAATCAATCAATCAATCAATCACCATCTTGCTGAAAGGTTGGGGATAACACTACAAGTCAGACTTGGGACTATTAGAGGACAAAGCCCTCTTTCCATTGAAAGTCACACACACACCATACATATGAAGCAGATTTAAAGCACATGGCTTCTCTCAAAGAATCCCAGGAACTGTGGTTTATTAAGTGTCCTGGGAACTGTACATCTGTGAGGTATAAATTACAGCTCCCAGGATTTCTTGGAGGAAGCCATGGTCTGGATGTGACTGAAGGCTACTAGACTAGGAAGCAGAGAGGCCAATGGCTCTGTAATGGTCCAGTTCAAACACATGTTTATAATGCCAAGATGTGTTCTCAAACAGATGATAAAAGACCTACAACCCAAATTGGGTTCTCTTCCTGTTTCAAGGAGGGGGACATGACCAATGACCACCCTAGGGTTACTTGGGAGGAAAGGCAGGGTTATTTATTATTATCATTACAGTGGTACCTCTACTTACGAATAACTCTACTTACGAATGTTTCTACTTACGAATGGAGCTCCGTCCGCCATCTTGGATGCGGTTTAGATAGGATTTTTTCTACTTACGAATTTTTAGATAGGAGTTTTTCTACTTACAATTTTTTTCTCCCAATGCATTCCTATGGGATTCGGCTTACAATTTTTTTCTACTTACAAATGTGCGTTTGGAACGCATTAAATTCGTAAGTAGAGGTACCACTGTATTAATTTATTTATTTATAAATAATCTGGCTGGGTTCCCCCCCACCACTCTGGGCGGCTTCCAGCAAATACCAAAATACATTAAAATATCACAGATTAAAAACTTCCCTAAACAGGGTATTAAAGAAAGAAAGGACTACAGTAGAATAAATAGAGCAGGAAGGCAGGAACTGTTCCTTAAGGTACAAATTCATGCACCGCATAGTTAAACTATGGAACTCACTCCCACAGGAGCACCAACCTGGATCGCATTAAATGAGAACTAGACAAACTCAAGGAGGATAAGTCTGTCCATGGCTACTAGCTATGCTCTGCTTCTGAATACTGGTTGCTGGCATCTGCAGGAGGAGACTTGTGCCCAGGTCCTGCTTACAGGTTTCCTAGAAGCATTGGGCTTGACACTGTAAGAACAGGATTTTGGGCCAGCAGGCTCTTCTTATGCTCTTTTATTGCTTCAGCAGAAGTAGGAATGAGGACATTCAGGAAAGAAACCCAGCAGCCTGCAGGGAATCACAGAGCCTCACCTGCAGTTTCCGTGTTTGGAGTGCCAGGGCCTTTTCCTCTGGTCTGACCCTCCTCTGATGGATGGGGAGAGGAAGCCAAGGATGAGGCTGTAGAGCCATCCCCTTTGGAATCTGCTCCAGGCTGGGAAGAGAAGGGAGATGTTAAAGATGCCCATTACCACCAACTTCTCACCTGGTGTTTCCCCATCTGTCCTGCACGGCACATGGCCACTGGCTCTGACATCCTCACAAATCCAACCGCAGCTTCAGGGTTGGGCTGCCCACTAAATCTGATGGGTCATGATCCACAAAACCTGGCCTAGTTTCAGTTCATATCATTTCTTTTGAGTGTGTAATATTGGGAAGGGCCATAGCTCAGTAGCAGAGCACCTGCTTTGGAAGCAGAAGGTCCCAGGTTCTACCTGCAGTATCTCTAGGTAGGACTGGGAACATCTTCCATCTGAAACCCTGGAGAGCCACTGTCTGTTTGTGCAGACAATACTGAGCTAGATGGATCAATGGTTTAACTAAGTGTAAGGCAGATTCCTGTGCTCCTAATGATGTCAACTGAGGATGAATGCACCGTATGCAAAGAAGGCCAAAGAACTTTCTTTGTGAGATATAGCCCACAGCCAATACCTGCAGAAGCAGCTCTCTCAGACGCTGCAGCTGAGATTCTAATTGTTTGTTGTGGTCCTCCAAGATCTGCATCCGCGTCTCCAGGCGGCTTTTGTGCTGTCGAAGGATCCGGGCCTCTGCCAGCAGCTCTTCGTTGTGTGGATCCTGTGCTGATTCTGGAGTTCCTTCTGCCGACTCCGCTGCCTCCTCGTGCTGCCATTTCAGACGCTTCAGCTCCCCCTGGAGAACCCTGCAAGGAGAAATACAAGCTCGGGATGCAGCAAGAGTATGCTGGCATCAGGAGCTTAAGATGCTCAAGAGCTAGAACAGTGGCTCTCAAACTTTCCAATCCCTGGACCTTTGAAAATTGCTGAAGTTCATGGAGGTTTTAATTGGGGGTTGTTGTTTTTTGCCAGTATCATGAATGAAAGCAAATATCATTAGGAACATCTGTTCCTGTCACACCCAAGGGTCCCAGAAATATTTGCACACATCTTACAAATCTGTAATAAAAGGAATGATTACAAGAACTCTGCTGGCCATGCCCACTTACCTGTTTTCATCCTCCAGGTGCGCCAAGATTCTCTCCAGTTCCCCTTTGTCGTCTGTGTTGGTGCCGTCCTGGGGCTGCTGACTACTGACTGGTTCTCTGTCTGTAATAGGGCTGGAGTGGCGCAAAAGGTACTGGTCCTCATCCCTGTTGTGGACAGAGCTGTGATGTGGTTAATGCAATGAAGCTAGAAGTCTTAGTAGGGGTGGTTTGTTGGACTACACTACACCATGCATCAGGCCTGCTGAACTAATCTAAACAACTGGCATGCTAAGCTTCTGCCTCTCCCCCTTCACAGGAAGTTCAATGCCTTACATTGAATCAGGCCTTGGTCCATCCAAGAAATGTAGGCCAGATTTGACACTGGAAGAGTCCACAAGCAATTGCAAGTGGGAGAAGCAAGACATATGATAGAAGTGAGGTTATGTGCTGTATTAATGCTCATTTTCCCCACCCAAGGGAAGTGGGGGGATGCCCACATGGAATCTTTCTCTGCCCAAATGAAGGAGAGGAAGATAAAGGGTCGGGGACACCTGCCAAGAGATCACAGCCTAAATGTGAAGCCTTATACACAGTCACACGGGAGTTAGTCCCATTGAACTCAATAAAACTTTTATTTCCACAGGTGGTTGCAGTGTGAAGTTGCCTAATTAAATATGACCTCTGGTTGGACCCTGGTATCCCCCAGCCCCTAGCTTTGCAACTGACACAAAGCACACAGATTTCAGTAGAATTCGCAAGGAGGACAGTAGCAACTTACAGGCTGTCATCCGGAGAAAGGCTGTCGTTGTAAAAGGAGGAATTCTGGCTTTCCATCTCTGCAAGCCTACAGGAAAACAGAAGAGGGGCAATGAACTGCAGGGAAGTAGCGAGGAAAGACAGAAGATTTTCCAGAAGACCCCAAAAGGTACCAGGTGGCCACAGCAGGAGAGAAATTGCAGCTCTCACGAGGGTAGGAAATTCTAGGTACGAAACAAGCTCCTCCAAATTAGCAGTTTAAATATTGCCTTGCCTCTTACATTCCACTCTAAAGCATAGATGCCTAGTGCTGGTTGCACTCCTCTAAATTCATCTCTGCAATAAGGAGGTCCAAGCTGGATGTTCCAAGCTTAGACCACATGGCTTACACAAGCCACATTTGTGTTTCTATACAAATACTGTAACATAGAAACATTTACCATTTTGGAATCTAAGGTGTCCCACCTGTCTTTTCTTGCTGCTGTATGGAAAAGCACATGAGTTTGATGTTTGAAGAGTTTGTAAGTAAAACATTTTTAACTTACCAAACGTCTGGTCTCTTTCTATGCTAAGGGAAGTGGGGATATTTTAAACATCTTCTAGCCTACATTTCCATGTTGCATGTTTTGCAGTTTTAAATCTGTGCTGGAGCTCTCTCTCCAAAGAGTACCTGCCCCAAACCTGGATCTAGGCATCTAGAGAATTCTCCATTTATTAAAATACCCCTTCCCAAAGAAAAAAACCCACCACCCATCAGAAAACAGGATCACTGATAACCACCCCTGATACCACCATGAACAAACATAATCATGAATACACTATTAAAGGGACATCTGAAGAAGCCCACAGCTGGAAGCCATCAATATTCCAGGAATTTTAAGTTTCACCCTTAAATGGAACTCTTGTCTTCTTAGCAGTGCTATTGTAACCAGGTCCGTATAGAACTTGTCTAAGGCCCGGGGCAAGAGAATTGCTAGAATAAAGTTATAAACTCAAACAAAAGGAAGCCAGTCCCTTGCAGGGGCCCCTGGCCAGCTTAGCCTTCTGAGGCCCAGAGCAAGTATACCCAGCTGCCCCTCACCCTGCAAAGGCCTGATTGTAGTGGTTGGAGTGTTGGAGACAGTCACCTTCTGCCTTTGCTGCGGAGGGCTTTTCTGATGTACCAGGTTTTTCTCCACTCACTGAACCTGTCATACTGGCTGTGCCACCCCATACCACCCAACATCTTGGCCCGGCCTCTTTCTTAGGGGTGTCAAGTGGTACCTGCTGGCGAAGTGTTCTATCCGAGAGTGAGTATCTGCATGAGGTAACATTGGAGAGGAGGCTGGCCTGAAAGGAACAAGCAGAAGTCACGAAGGTATAAAATTGTCAGCTGTTGCCTAGCAGGGGTCTAATGAAAGTGTCATCTGCACCGGTCGTCCATCAACTACCAAGGCAGGTAAAACAAGGTCCTTGCATTAATTTACAAAGCCCTGAACAACTTAGGTCCAGCGTACTTATGCTTGAAATCTTCTGTCCCAGCTCAGTCACTGATATCATCTTCAGTAGTGTCATTGGTCACCTCCTGAGTTTATGAGGCTCGTTTAACATTGACAGAAAACGGAGGCTTCAGTGTCAACAGCATAGTCCTGTGGAATGCTCTTCCAGCAGAGATAATAATAGTAGTAGTAGTAGTAGTAATAATAATAATAATAATAATAATAATAATAATAATAATAATAATATTTATACCCTGCCCATCTGGCTGGGTTTCTCCAGCAACTCTGAACAGCTTCCAGTACATATAAAAACACAATAAAACATCAAACATCAACAAATTCCCGAGACAGGGCTGCCTTCAGATGTCTTCTAAAAGTTGTGTAGTGCTTTATCTCACTGGCAATTGATGGATTCAGTAGGTGTCGTCTATATTACCCTTTAAGCATCTCCTGAAAACTTTACAATGCTGTCAGGTTTATGCAGACTATTAAGAAAACATCTTTCTGTTATAGTAAGCTGATAATCTGTGATATTACTCTTTTTACATGGTGGTGTGTATGTGTGTGTGTAACACTGTTGTAAGCAACTTAGATTTTTTTTTTTAAAAAAATGAAATTGTGGTATATAAGCATTTTTATAAACAAATGAACAACAAGTCTGTGGGGAGACCCCTTGACATTTGGGAAGGGGGTGTTATCTGCTGTAACGGGTGGGGAAGCAGTGGCCACCCGTATGCTGTTGAGCTCCTGCCAAATCTCCCACTAACTGATATCTCCACAAGCCCAGCTATTACACCAGAGTAATCACTGCCAATGACTCAAGACTTTTCAAACACACACACACACACACACACACACACACACAGAGAGAGAGAGAGAGAGAGAGAGAGAGAGAGAGAGAGAGAGAGAGAGAGAGAGAGAACGGCACAAGGATATGGCCCCTTTGATGCTGTTGGATTCCAACTCCCATCAGCCCCGAGTCACTCTGACTAATGTCCAGGAAGGATGGGAGTATTATTCCCATAACATCTGGAAGATCACAGGTTCCCCTCCCCATGGTTACTATGCAACTGTGACTTCTGAAAGCTGACAGCAAAGGATCACAGAAAGCTGCCTTATGCCAGGTCTGGGTATTCAGCTCAGTACCGTCTTCTCTGACTGACAGAGGTTTTCTAGGGTCTTGGGCCAAGTGGGGTCTTTTCCATCTTCTGCATGCAAAGCATTTGCTCTGCTCCTAACCTACAGTCTCTTCTCCAATCCGAGCACCAGTTGTGCATGAGCATTCCTAGAAGGAATGGAATGCTGGACTTAGTGGAGACATTGCTTCTCATCACTACTGAGCTGATGGCACCCTGATGTGGATTCTTTCACCTTCAGCTGTGATGGCAGATGAAGTTTGTACAAAGTTAGCTTTGGAATCTTATTATCCTAGTAGTAGGAGTAGCTGGTACTAGAAGATGGAACTGGAACTTTTTACAAGCACCACACAATATCCATTCTGCAGTTGTAAGGAAACAATGGTGGAACTCCTTGCCCATTGATACTAGGTAGGCCCCTTCATTGTATTATTTAAAGTGCCTACTAAAAACTTATTTGCTAAGGCAAGTCGAACCAGATATGGAAAGCTGACATACATTTCAATAGTTTTCTTTTTTTATATAATGTGAATTTTTAACGACTGATTTTATTCATTTTTGGAATTGTTTAAAGTCAACTTGTCTTTAACCTCTGATTTCTATAGTGAACCTTAATGTATATTTTATGTAAATCATGTAAAGAGATTTCAACAATTACACATTTAATTACATAAACTTGCCACCTTCCAGTGACCCACACCAGGCCACCCATCCACCGTTGATGGGGAATTCTTTGCTTCCCAGAATTCTAGGTTTGGTCTAAGTTCTGTTGAGGCCAGAGATGGGGAACATGTGGCCACCCAGATGTTGCTGGACTCTAGTTACCGAAATCCCTGAGCAATGGCCATGCAGATAGGATTTGGGAGTTCAACACCTGAGGATTGCATGTTCTCCATCTCCTGTTTCTTCTCACCCAGCAAGCATCATGAAGATGTCCACCGATCAAGGAAGAGGGTGGGGAATTTGTAGCTAGGACCAGGACTTACGTTTCAATGAAATCTGCCTCCAGGACAGACTGGACCGGCAGGTACCCTCTTTGGGGATGCTTGCTGAAATACTGCTTTGACCGGAACTTGTTTTTCAGGGTAGTGGCAAAGTCCCTCATGTTCTCACTAGAGGTGGTCTGCCAGAGAAGAACAGAGGAGATTAAGGCTTCGTTCACACACCTGTTTACTGCACAATCACTATAGTGATTCATACACTATATATAGTAAACGTAAGATTAAAAAATAGATTAACCTGATAGAAAATATACAGAATACTACTGATCCTAACTTGAAAATCATTCTCATGCATTTGTTAAGAGTGTTTTTCAAAGTTATTTGGGTTGTATCCAGAATTCGTAATACTCAGATCTGGTCCCCTGAAATTAATTGACATTAATTTCTTAGGTCCCTTAATTGAAATGGGTCTACTCTGTGTATAATTTAATTGAAGAAACCCTTCCTTTGATTTTTCTTAAAAGCATAGTTGTGGATCCAGCATTGAATTCAGTTTGAAAAAACAGGTGCCCAGTTCTCCAGAAACTCATTTCCTCTTTAATAAGACTCATTTGTTCTTTAGAAAAGATGTCAATGTGGACATTACTGTCTTAATAATAATAATTTATAATTTCTACCCCACCTATCTGGCTGGGTTTCCCCAGCCACTCTGGGTGGCTTTCATCAGAGCATTAAAAACAGAATAAAACTTCAAACATTAAAAACTTCCCTAAATGTTACGACAAAAGCTCTTACCTATGAGTAAGAAAGAAAGCTTTATTCAAGACTTGCAACAGTACAGGTCAGGCAGGCTACAATTACTGTCAAATCCCACATATTTTAATCTCCATTATTCTATATATGGTGTTTTAGTTTTTTTTCTTCATATTTAGCATATTCTGGTCTAGCAGCTATTATATGACTAGTCAGTCCTCTATGCTCTTTCTGTATTTTTGTGTGCAGGCTGAATAAAAGAACATTGGGTCAAGTGTGGAATGATTGTTGTTGTTGTTGTTGTTGAGTCGTTTAGTCGTGTCTGACTCTTCGTGACCCCATGGACCATAGCACGCCAGGCACTCCTGTCTTGCACTGCCTCCCGCAGTTTGGTCAAACTCATGTTAGTAGCTTCAAGAACACTGTCCAACCATCTCGTCCTCTGTCGTCCCCTTCTCCTTGTGCCCTCCATCTTTCCCAACATCAGGGTCTTTTCCAGGGAGTCTTCTCTTCTCATGAGGTGGCCAAAGTATTGGAGCCTCAGCTTCATGATCTGTCCTTCCAGTGAGCACTCAGGGCTGATTTCCTTCAGAATGGATAGGTTTGATCTTCTTGCAGTCCATGGGACTCTCAAGAGTCTCCTCCAGCACCATAATTCAAAAGCATCAATTCTCCGGCGATCAGCCTTCTTTATGGTCCAGCTCTCACTTCCATACACCTTTGTCGGCAAGGTAATGTCTCTGCTTTTTAAGATGCTGTCAAGGTTTGTCATTGCTTTTCTCCCAAGAAGCAGGTGTATTTTAATTTCATGACTGCTGTCACCATCTGCAGTGATCATGGAACCCAAGAAAGTAAAATCTCTGCCTCCATTTCTTCCCCTTCTATTTGCCAGGAGGTGATGGGACCAGTGGCCATGATCTTGGTTTTTTTGATGTTGAGCTTCAGACCATATTTTGCGCTCTCCTCTTTCACCCTCATTAAAAGGTTCTTTAATTCCTCCTCACTTTCTGCCATCAAGGTTGTGTCATCAGCATATCTGAGGTTGTTGATATTTCTTCCGGCAATCTTAATTCTGGCTTGGGATTCATCCAGTCCAGCCTTTCGCATGATGAATTCTGCATAGAAGTTAAATAAGCAGGGAGACAATATACAGCCTTGTCATACTCCTTTCCCAATTTTGAACCAATCAGTTATTCCATGTCCAGTTCTAACTGTAGCTTCTTGTCCCACGTAGAGATTTCTCAGGAGACAGATGAGATGATCAGGCACTCCCATTTCTTTAAGAACTTGCCATAGTTTGCTGTGGTCGACATAGTCAAATGCTTTTGCGTAGTCAATGAAGCAGAAGTAGATGTTTTTCTGGAACTCTCTAGCTTTCTCCATAATCCAGCGCATGTTTGCAATTTGGTCTCTGGTTCCTCTGCCTCTTCGAAATCCAGCTTGCACTTCTGGGAGTTCTCGGTCCACATACTGCTTAAGCCTGCCTTGTAGAATTTTAAGTGGTATGATAGCCTATTTTTATTCTATCAAACAGTGTATTTTCTTCCTATATCTTTTTTAAAATAGTGTAGGCTTGGTAATGCTGGTAACATGCTATGCAGCCAAGCTGGGGAACCTGTGCCCTACCCCAAGTGTTGCTGGACTACAATTCCCATCATCCCTGACAATTGGTCATGCTGGCTGGAGCTGATGAGAACTAGAGTTCAACAACATCTGGAGGCCCAGGGGTTTCCCACCCTTGACCCAGGCCTAAGTAATGGGTCCAGAGCTTGTTCCATGAACAGCTCATTGGTCAAACATGAACAGTGTTGTTGGTCAAATACCAGTGTCCCCCAAACAGTTTTCTCCAGACAACTCTTTGCCTATATTACCATTGTGTAGTATTCCATAATGGGATAATGCAGCTTGTTGCCTTTGCTGGCTCTCCCAGTCAAGAAGCAAGTCTGGCAGATGTCCACATTGAATTGCTTCAGGCTTCGGTACCTGGAACAAAGGGCAATCAGGGCTGGGTCATAAAACCAGCAGCATCAAAATAATAAAGCATTTCCTAGATTCCACCCATGTCAGGATACAAGTAGGGTTTGTATGTTTGGGGAGGACCATTGCTCAGGGGTAGAGCATTTGCCTTGCACACTTTAGTTCCCAGATTCAATCCCAGGTAGGACTGGGAATGTCCCCATGACTCAAACTCTGGAGAGCACCTGCCAATCAGAGTTAACAGTACATACTGAGCTAGATGGATGAATGGTCTGACTCAGAGAGGCTTGCTTGGCACCATCATTACATGTCTTTAGGCGCTAGGCAAAAACATTCCTCTTTACCCAGGCCTTTGGCCATTTAATAATCTATGGTCTATTAAAAGCCATGTTTTGGAGAGAGGGGCGTTGTTATTATGATTATTTTATTATTATGCTTTTTATTATGTTTTGATTTTTGTGCTCCGTAAAATGTGCTCTAAATGTTATGCACTGTCCTGGGATCTTTTGAAAAGGGTGGTATCTAGATTGAATGAATAAATAATAATACAAAATAATGAGGCAGCTCCCGACGTTCTTATTAATGCCCACTTCCACTTTTTTTAAAAAAAGGCTTTCACATAGCACATACTAGAAAGAAGTGTTTCGATGTGCAGGGATGTTTTTGCTGTAGGATTGCATTTTAATATAGGAACATATGATGAGCTATAGAGGAAAAGATCTATCAGCAGCTACAGTGGTGCCTCGCTAGACGAAATTAATTCGTTCCACGGGTCTTTTCTTATAGCGAAAAATTCGTCTAGCGAATCCCATAGGAACGCATTGAATTTTTTTTGAATTTTTTTTTTGCCCATAGGAACACATTAATTGAATTTCAATGCATTCCTATGGGAAACCGTGATTCGCTAGATGAATATTTCGTAAAACGCATTCGTCTAGCGAGGTAACCTCCGCTCGAAAAATCCTTTCATTAAGCGGAAATTTCGTTAAGCAGGGCATTCGTTAAGCAAGGCACCACTGTATTACTTATAATAGCTAGGTCATGGGTAGGCAACCTAAAGCCCATGGGCTGGATGCGGCCCAATCGCCTTCTCAATCCGGCCCATGGACGGTCCAGGAATCAGTGTGTTTTTACATGAGTAGAATGTGTCCTTTTATTTAAAATGCATCTCTGGGTTATTTGTGGGGCATAGGAATTAGTTCATCCCACCCCCCCATATAGTCCGGCCCACCACATGGTCTGAGAGACAGTGGATCGGCCCACGGCTGAAAAAGATTGCTGACCCCTGAGCTAGGTGGTACCTCTATGTACAGGGACATGGGTGGCGCTGTGGTCTAAACCACAGAGTCTAGGGCTTGCCGATCAGAAGGTTGGCAGTTCAAATCCTCGCGACGGGGTGAGCTCCTGTTGCTCGGTCCCAGCTCCTGCCAACCTAGCAATTCGAAAGCATGTCAAAGTGCAAGTAGATAAAGAGGTACCACTTCAGCGGGAAGGTAACCGGTGTTTCCATGCGCTGCTCTGGTTCGCCAGAAGTGGCTTAGTCATGCTGGCCACATGGCCACAGGGACAAACGTCGGCTCCCTCAGCCTACTATAGAGTGAGATGAGCACTGCAACCCCAGAGTCGTCCGCGACTGGACCTAATGGTCAGGGGTCCCTTTACCCTTTACCTCTATGTACAGAGGGAATGGACCCGTGGACATCAAATGTCATGGGCCTAAAGACAGACGAAGAACTCCGCTGGATCAGACCAATGGCCCAACTAATCCGGCACCCTGTTATCATAGTGCATATGGGAAGCTGTCTACTGTAGCACACCCCGTACCTGAATCCTTTGATTGGGCATTGTCGGCAGACAGAGCACTTGGTCTGGTGTTTAACTTGTTCAGCTATAGTCACTCGATGCAAGACTGCCAGCCACACCATTGACTGTGGCTCCAGGTTAGCCCATTCCAGGAACTGGATAGCCTCAATTGCTGGTTTCCCATTACCCTAAGAGGAAGAGAAGTGAGGCAGGTGCTGATCGCTAGTCATATGAATGGATTGCAGGGCTGCACATTTGGTATATACAGTATATCCCCTTTCCCTTTCAAAATGGCCCTGTTCTTACTGACTTCCTTGCCCCTACAAATGTCTTAATTTGCTTAAAATGATATAGCGCATAAAATTTCCTTGAAATTCTATATTGTGATCTTTAATGACTTTTTTTTATATCACCCTTCCGATTCCCACTGTACTTTCTGTTTAAGAAGCAACACACAGCAAAGCAACCAACATTTCCAATACCAAAAAAATGTTAAAACTAAGAAGGCGGCAGATCTCAAAGCAGCATTGAAACAACCAGAATCAAAACGTAAGGGGGAAAGCTTGGTTCAAAACAAAAACAAAACACCTTTGCCTAATGTCAAAAAGATAACATTGTAGGCACCAGGAGAACTTTGCTGGCGAGAACATTCCACAATTGGGGTGCTACCAACCAAGAAGGACATCTTCCTGATATCCACTTACTTCATCTCAGATTGCAGAGTGTCTCATTGAAAACTCTCTACTGAAGATCTTAAGGACCTATGAAGAAAGGTGGTCCTAAGCCTAAGTCACAATACTTGATGCTAAGTGGACTTTCATCTGAAGGCAGTCTTTCCTGTAGTAGCTTTCTGTCTATGGAATGCTCTTACCTAGGGAGTCTTGCCTGGCATTAACTCTGCCATTGTTTTGGTGCCAGGAAAAGAAGTTTGGGTTTGTTTTTTCTGGGTGTTTGAGCAGCACCAAAGACTGGGTGTCTTCACTCCGACTATGCTTTCTATAAGCTTATATATTTTGATTACTGCATTTTATGCATGTCTTAAATTTCTTCAGGACTTTTTGGTTGTGGGAAGTGATTCATAAATTTGACAGACCTAAAACAAAGGGATAAGGCTGCCAAGAGGTGGCAAAGGCAGTTGAGTGCCTTCTTATTAAAAGACTAAGGCACTTTTCATGTTATGGTAGCAACATAATGAGCAAGTTACATGTGCCTTCAACCCTGCACTGTTGCTGGAACGTTAAAGGCTGAGTGCAATGTGGGTGGAACCATGAGGCCTCCGCCCCCCCCACCCCCGGTTGTCCATTTGTTTTGGCTGCTGGGTTTTTTTTGGGGGGGGGGGGAGCTGTGCAACTGGGTCCATCCATGTGTCAACAGGTCTTGAAATGTAACTTGCAGCTGTGAGGGAAGGAACCACAGAAAAGCCACTCCCAAGCCACCGAGAGACACCCAAGAAACGTGACCCACTGGCTCCCTCAACAACTCTCGTGGCAAAATGAATCTCTTCTCAAAGCACCACCTGTGTCACGTACAAATCGGAAGCAGCTGCGAACGCTGGGCTCCACGTTGCTCCCTCCAAAGGCTGCCACCTCCCCGAGCTGCCGTGGAACCTGGATGGCCTCGTGAAGAAGGATGCCAAGGTGCCGCTGGTCACAGAGTCCGCTGGCATTTGCCACCTGGCTGAAGAGAACTGAAAGGTGCGAGTGAAGAGCATGGGGGCCCCACAAAGGGTGGGATGGGGGGGGGCAAGACAGAGAGAGAAAGAAGAGAGACTCAAACTGCAGCTTTCCCCAGAGCTATGAAAACATGGGGAAAGACACGCATCAGTGGTGAAAGTCAAGCTTTTAAAGAGAGACGGCATCCCTCTTAACCATGGCCCATCCGCACTATAAATTTAAAGCAGTATCATACCACTTTAAACAGTCAAGGCGTCCCCCGAAGAATCATAGGAATTGCAGTTTGTTAAGGGTACTACAATTACCAGGATCCTTTGAGAGAAATCATGATGACTACAATATTATGCAATTAAGGAAGGAGGAATCTGTCAGTTTCGATTTCTCTCAGTTTCCTCCTTTTTATAAAACAATTTGCAGTTTTTTTTCCTGCCGCCCCCCCTCAAAAACTCATAAAAATTCAGCAGCAATTTAGTGTAGATTTCTCTTAACAAACATATTTTTGCTCTCTCTCACACATATATATTCTCCAATGTAATCCATCTTTGTACATATATTTTCACTAATATTTTGCATTTTATGCACCATTTCCCCCAAAACATGTTTTTTTTTTCATCCAGATGGTTTGGTTGAAGAAATGTACCACAAAATTCAGGGAAGTGCAAATTCTGAATGACAGCTTTGTTTTGTTTTGCATATTGCAGGCATGTCCAATAGGTAGATCGTGATCTACCGGTAGATCACTGGACACATGCGGTAGATCACTTGTAGATCATTGGCTCCCCCCAAAGAAGCTGAACAACTGTGGCTCCCCTTAAAAAAGCTCAACATTTTACCTCCTCCCTGAAAAAGCTCAACAACTTTGACCTGAACCCCAAAAAAGGGGTTCGACTACGTCAGACCAACACGGCTACCTACCTGTAACCCCAAAAAGGGGGTAGTTCAATGCCAGTTTTTAACTCTGTGAGTAGAAACTGCAATCTACTCACAGGGCATATTGACTTGAGAAGTGTGTGTTAGTTTCACATTAAAATGCCAACAAACTTGCATTTCTACAACTATACCTGTAGTAAAGATATGCCCTAAAGCAGTGGTTTGAACTTCCTATCTCTGAGTAACCTTTTCAAACCAACCACCAAAGCTGGCTTTGCCATCAGGCAAATTGAGGCAGCTGCCTCAGGTAGCAGAAGTTCCCAGTCCTGTGGGTGCACCTCAGGTGGCACTGAAGTGGCACCAGTATCAGCTGAAATTGCACCCGAAATTGCACAAGATCTTGCAAGAAAGCAAGAAATTGCATAATTTTGGTAATATCTCGCCGAAATAAGGCAAGATATTGCCCATAATCGGCACTGATGGCCGCTTTGCCCCTGCGCCTATGGCAAAGGCAGCAGGGCAGGTAGAGAAGTGGTGCCAACGGCAACAAATATGGCAGCAGAGGTGGGAGCAGAAGGGCAGGGCAAGGTGGCACTTCCTGTTTTACCTCAGGTGGCAAAATGGGATGCTCGGCCCCTGTAAACTAGTAAGCCACAGAACCCTTGCATGTTGCCAATTGCCTTCCACCCTGCAGGGGCAGATTCAGGGAATGGTTGGAAGCTGAGGAGTTGTGGCTTGATTTTGATGAATGGGCACCGGGGAAAAGGGTGTGTGTGTTGGAGACTGGCTTGGAAGAAGGGATCAGTGATCTGGGGGAGCCTTTAACAGCCAGGAGACGAGAGTCAGAGGCAGGAGAAGCTGCAGGATTGGAGAGGGGAGAACAGGTGCAGGAGGAGGGAGAGATAGGTCAGGCTGGTGTAGAGTCAAGGGCTTCCACATCTCCCCATCCTGCCCCTAGCTCTCCTGCTCCGCTGTCTCCCAGGACCAGAAGAGGACTGAAGTGGGAGGAGCAGAAGCTTACACGCAGGCAGAGTCTCCACCTGCTTGGGTGCCGCTTGGGTAGGGGAGATACATAAGCAGGGGCAGATCCTCTCTGTCACAGCAACTGCACACCTAGGAGTGGCTGAGAGACATAGGACTGGTGGTCCTGCCTTTTCCTAATTTGTAAGTGTACTTTAGACAACGAAGAGCTAATTCATCTCTCTGGACATTCCTCACCTGTCAGCACTGTGATAGGCAGGAGGGAAATAGCTGGTCTGCTTTAAAACTCAGTGGAGCACTGTGGAAGCCCTGGTCCTTGGAGCAAGGCAGGACTGGAACCGAGAGGGTGCCTTTTCTATCATGCAGAATGGCATGTGCAGGACTGTTTTGTGTGCAGGCCTATTCATGCAAGGAACCCATGAAAGAATGCTCTCTCCTCCGCTGCAGGAAACAGGAGCTTTGTGAGCAATATAAAAGGCTTCCTGCCATATTTCCATCTGTGCAATACTGGAAGGGATGCAGGCAGGTGAGTTGTGATGCAGCTTTGACTCCTCCTGCACTTGCCTCTCTCCACCTTTCCAAACCTGAAAGCCTCCCACACTCTGGTTTCATCAACCATCTCCCCCGGATGACTCACATTGAAATTTTTCCTTCACCTCCGTGCCACACAGACATGCTATGCCTGTCTTGAAGGAGAGAGCCCGCATCTTCCCGCTGCGTCCACTGGAAGACAAAAGGCGCAGGGTGAGTGGGGTTGGGGGGAAACCTGGAAACCCCCCTTTTTTGGTTCAGTTTACAAGTGTCCAATTTCTGCACAGCAGAGGAGACTCTGTAGTGGTTTCCACCCAACAGTGCTGGCAGAACCAGGCCCCCCAGAACAGGCCTGCAAAGGCATGGTGGCCCACTGGGAGCTCAATAAAAAAACATGCATTTCCAGCCTGCAACTGCAAAATCAGGATGCGTACATAGCACCTTGCAGGCAACAGTGCATAGCTGGTGGCCTGTGTCTTGCTTGGCAAACCCAACCTATAAAAAAACAGGCTTTTCCTTGCAATGCCACATCATAGCCATCCAGACCTTCATTGACAGAAGCCTCAGTGGAGATACCAAGCAATCCAATCCACCTTTGCCCCTGAAGACACTGACTTTATGAATATTCATGTTTAGAGGCAGTCTGCCTGCTTTTATCAGGTGCTTGGAACACAGAACAACCATCTCTACAATACACTGCTTGTGGATTTCCTATCATAATCATCATTTTGTTGCTTTTTTCAGAAAGGTGAACTCAAAGCAACTTACAAAAACAAACATTTATGTAGGAAAATTGAAAATACCCACAATAATTCATATAAAAGAACAACCCCATCCCATTAAGACAGGATTTCCCAAACTTGTATCTCCAGCTGGTTTTGGACTACCAGTGCTCAGGGATGATGGGAACTGTAGTCAGGGCCGTCTTAAACGCCCCTGCCGCTGTGGTGCGCCAGATCTCTCCGGCGCCCTCCCGCCCCGTTTCCCAGCGCAGTGGGCGGGTGGGCGCAGCGGCGGGCGGGCAGGCACAGCGCGATCTCTCTGGCGCCCTCCCGCCCCGTTTCCCAGCGCGGTGGGCGGGTGGGTGCAGCACGGCTCCCACAGGCGCAGCTGCGCGGCGGACCAGCCGCCACCGGGGGTCTACCTAGAGCCGGGCCTGACTGTAGTCCAAAAACAGCTGGAGACCCACGTTTGGGAAACCCTGCACTAAGAGAGATAAGCAGGAGATTAAAGTCAAAGCCCTGGGAGGATAACAATATTCAGATGCCTAAAAACAGATAGTCATGGTGCCTGCCGTGACAGCATCCCACAAGTGGGGAGGACCCACTGGCAAAGCCCATTTTCACGTTGCCACACTCTGCACCTTCCTAATGAATTTTTATACCCCGAAACTGGTTTCTAAGCAGTTTACAAAGTATAAAACCAGTTACGCAAGCATTAAAATACAAGCTTCTAATATTAAAATACACAATAAAACAATCACATTAAAACATTACTAGTCTGCTAAGGCATCTCTTATTGGTATGGATGCCTTTATGGGTACCTATCGAAAACATTGAGCAGCCAGTTCAAGGTCATGTCAACGCAGAGGGGGACGTTCACCAGGATGCCTCTTTCCTCCTCGAGCCGCTCGTAAAGGGCGGTCAGGCAGTGGATCACCTCCACCACATCCATCACGTGGTCACTGGGCTGCAGCTCATGTTCACTGAAGACCTCCAAGGCTGTTGGTAGCGTCACCAAGTCCACTGTGGGGCCCAGAGAAAAGGTGGTCAGAAACAGAAGTGGGAGATGAGAAAAACCAAAAAACCCCAAACCTGTTATAGATTTGTCACAGGAAGCAAGAAAGGTTCTCTCCACTCATGACAAGGATAATCAGGGCTACAATTAAAAAGGTACGAAGTCTTTGAGTTTGAAAACAACTCAAGGCACAGCAAAATGGCGTCACCCATGATACCAACTAATAAAAAAGAGGCACCCTTTGCAATTGACAGTTGTTGTTAATTTCATTTCTGTACTTCCTTATATTTTTCAGTGTGTGTGTGTGGGGAGACTTCCGGCTTCCTACTATGAAATATTTCGAGATGTGTTAACATCCCCACTGAAACACTTAATGAATGGAATCCTCCCAGGAAAGCAAATACCAACATCATGGGAAAATACATATATTACACTAATCTCTAAACAAGAGCAAGATATACTCCAACTTAAAATCTATAGGCCGATTTCCTTATTAAACAATGATTACAAGATATATGCAGCTAGTATAATGGCAAAAAGAATGAGAGCAATTCTAAGAAATTTCATACATGAAGATTAAACAGGTTTCCTGCCATTGAGGCAGTTAAGAAACAATAATAGGCAAATATTGAATATAACTGAACTTTTAGAGAAGAAAAAATGGAAAAGAAACAACTTTAATGTTATTTGATGCAGAAAAAGCATTTGACAATGTTTCTTGATGAGAGTTATAGAAGTTATGGATTTTGGGACTGCCTTCACCAAAGCGCTAAAAGCCATATATACAGAACAATGGGCAAATATAACAATATATGGCAACCTAAGCAAGAAGTACAGTATGAAAAATGGTACTAGACAAGGATGTCCTTTATTGCCACTGCTCTTCATTCTAGAATTAGAGGTCCTGGCAAGAAAAATATGAGAAGATACAGGAATAAGAGGAATTCAGGTGGGACAACAAATACTGCATGTTTGTGTGTTGCTCCTTCATACATATTGTAGCTCCAGTTTATAGAATGTGAAAACTGGCCCTAATTAGGCAACACGGCTGGTACAAGAGGAAGAACAGGAGGGAATTATGGGGCTTACATCGCAAGGCCTTCTGTACACGGCGCAGTTTCATGGCTGTGCGATACGCAGAAAACTTGATGTTGTTCAGGTCAGCTGTAGATAAGGACAGAAAGGAAAATGAAACCACAGGCTGTCCTTTGCCAACTTGGTGTCCTTCACCAAGGTTGGCACTATTTCCTTGTCATTCTTGCATTGCCAACTTCATGCACTGCAAGTGCTTTGAACCTCAACTCCCATAAGCTGCAGGTGACATACATAGTTCTCTTCCTCCACATTTTATCCTCATACTGTAACTACCCTGTAGGTTAGGCTGAGAAACAGTGACTGGCTCAAGGTCACCCAATAAGTTTCATAGCTGAGCAGGGAGTTGAACTCCGGTCATCCAGGTCTTAGTCCTACAGTCTGACCACAACACCACAACTCCTGCGGTTCTTGTTACAAAATTGGACCGAGAAACACCCCCCCGTCCTTCACTTTATCCCAAAGTGAGGGTGCTTCCTGCCTGTTGCTACTATTGAGTGGCATTTAATCACATGGGGGCAAATTCATGTTATGAAATAGTTGATGGGGAGGTCTTGCACAAACGAACTCTCTTCCCCAAAAGACTTGACTTTTTACGATAAGGAAATTGAAGAGGGAAATGCACTGGAAAGTGGGTGGATGACACTTGCTCCGGCACAATCTCAACTAACCCAAGCAAATCAGAATAAATAGCCAACATTATCTGATCTCCCTGTAAATAAATCTGGATGAATGCTCAAATAATAGGAAGCACCCTGAGAAAGACATCACATCCAATGCAGAAGCTTCTCCCCCTCCCCCCACTGGCAGACTGTCTAGTAATCCATAACAATAGTTGTGATGCAGACCTTTCAGGCTTTAAAGTCCTTCTTACCCAGTGTCTGGTATAACTCAGTCATCTTGGGATGGTCCCAGCATGTTGTTTGAGCCTGGTGGCTGAAAAGATAAAGAGGTTGAGAGGAATTCAGTAACAGGGAGTTACATATTATTTACATGTGTGTTCCACATATAATTTTTTTTTTTTTACGAGTTGCTTACCGGTGCGACTGTAGACATTTTGTCATGGACCAATGGTACCAAATAGTATGGGAAATAGTATATGGAAAGAGAACCCGCACAAGTGACGCTGGCACAAAAGCCCACACATACACTAAGTAGAAAAATAGAAGCATTGCCTCCCCATGCACCCTCCCCCTCTTTTCTTCCAAACCTAACACTGCATGCAGCAGTAATGTCTCACAACAAATGAAACTGATCTATAGCAAACACAACTTGAAAAAACAGACCATGTACGTATTTTTTTTGTAAACTAAGAAATCTTTAATAAAAATTATTTTTTTTAAAAAAACAAAAACTGTAGACATCTTGTGTGATTTGGGATTGGGAGAAGGAATGTCCTGGAAAATCCCAGAGGATGCAGGTACGGATAAATAATTGTTTATGCTGATGTGCAAATCACAGCAATGCCAATCATGAAATAAAGCAATATGGTGGTTCAAACATGTGGGTGTTTTGGGGACCCCAGACTCCCACAGCGTCCCACAGAGAACTTACAAATCTTATTGACTGCAATGTGGGGGTAGGTTGTGGGTACGATGGTTGAATATGTGGCAAGAAAAACTGAATACTGCTCTCAGTCACAAGGGTTAGGACAATACCAGAAACTCATTCAAATGCAGTTGCACACTCACTTGATGTAGTATGGGACCTTATTGGGAGAAATTGCTCGTTCCCAGGGGACTTGGACTGAGGCTGCAAGAAAAAAATAGACAGAGGAGATGGACAGAAAAGGCTGATAAGCACTTTGCATATGATTTGAATGCCCCAATTATTTACCAGCAACTACTTCTATTTTCTAATCCTCATACCTGGAAAAACACAGTTATGCAACAAAGTTTTACTCAGAATGGACCCATTTAAATTAATGGATCTAAGTTAATCATGTTCATTAATTGCAATGGGTCTTAGTAGGATTTGCAATGGATACAACCCAAAATCCCTTCTTTTGGTTCCTATTTTTGCCTGTCTGGGCAAATGCCTTACTAAAATATTGTTGATGTGTGTTGTCATTCTTCAGGGTTCAGCTCCTTTCCCAGGGTAGCTAGAACAGGGATGGGGAAATATGTGGCCCTGAAGATGTTGCTGGACTCCAACTCCCATCATCCTTGACCATTGGCCATAAGTTTGAGAAAGCAATAGATGGTGCAGCTATTGCAAAGGAAATGAATGCATCACATATATCGCAGGCAGTACAGCTTTTAATTATGGACAGCAAACCGTGGGAAACCGTGGACTGAGTGGTCCTCACAAAACCATCTTCAGTATGAAGACATTCCAGCTGATTAGTTGCGCTTTCTCTCCAGATCGTCCATTCCATTCCACTTTTCCGTTCAAAATAAGCAACTAAATCATTGCCAGAAGAAAACTAGCAGGGAGTGGGTGGGGCTAAACCTTTTCCCCTGATAAGCTAGGGTATTTTTTTGTCTGTTTTTGTTTTTACTACTGGAGAGACCGTTTAAACATTAAAAATGGTATCCTCGAGGCTGGCAAACGGTAAATATTTTAAAGCAATTAATTAATTAATTATAATAACTGTATTAAGCATAAAATGTTGTCCCCACATCAGATTATTTTAGTCCCCTTGTCAAAGCTAAGGAAAGCTTTATTCAGGACTGTGGGAATGATAACCAGAAACGACGGCTAAAACAGTCATAAAGGAAGTTCACAGGCAAGTTGTTGTTGTTTCTTTAAGAAGATAAAATCTGGGCCCACTTCAAGTTTTGAAAATAAACCAAGCACATTTTAAAATCATTTAGGGGGGGTGAGACTTGTTTAACAAGCTTAGCAGTCTCAGGGCAAGTGAACAGATTCTATTGTCTCATTCAGCTGCACACATGAAACATGCTAAGGAGAAGGGAGAACATCTTTTCCCCACTAAAGTGACAATGCCTTCGGCTGTAGACTTTGTCTACGTACTTGAAAGGAAGTGCTGTGATCCTGGCCCAAAGTCTCGGTGGGCGTCCTGAAGGTGCTTCGACCGGTCATTGATGGAGACCTATGCAGAGGTTGGAAATATTAAAGAATTTTCTTTTGGGGGGGACATGTAGCCTTTCAGCTTGTCCAGCACAGAACCCAGATGTGCCTCCTATCTTTACAGAGCAGGCTATATTCCATCCACACAAACATCATGAGGTTTCTACACAAACACTACCCTCCACCCAGGCAAGTATAAAGTTCTACACAAATATAAAATAGAGACATGGATTGCCACTAGTACACGTGGAAATGATCTAGGGTTTTTAGTAGAGCATAAAGCTTATCCTGAATCAAGAGCGTGATGCAGCAGCAAAAAAAAAAATGCTAATGCTATTCTAGGCTTCATCAACAGAATATAGTGTCCTGAACAAGGGAAGTAATAGTCCCATTCTATTCTACCTTGATCAGACCACACAGTTTAAGAATGGAGACAAGCCATTCACCTGCGGAGCTTATAGCCAGGCCTGCTGTAATAAATAGCTGTGTAAGCCTTGGGGAGGCAGAGATGCGGGAAGGCATCAGAGGAGGAAGGGAAAGAAAGCGGGACAGAGGCCTGTGTTGCCCACAGTACCCCTGACCATCATTCAAGGCACCCCAGGATCAGTGACGGAGGAAGCGCTCAGGCACCCGGAGTGGCAAACATGACGTGCACCCGGGGGCAGGGCGTCGCTACGCAGCATGCATGTGCGGCATTGGTACGTACGACACACATGTGCGCTACGTAGTGGTTTGGTGGTGGCGGTGCTCCAGCACTGTATGGATGGTGCTGGGATCCTCTGCTCGTGGCTGCAGCGGCTGCAACCATGAACTGAGGATCACGGCACCATCCATACGGCTCTGGAGCACCGCCTTGTCACCCCCGCAGATGTGGCACCGGGAGCGCACTGCCCCCACCGCCCCCACTGCCCAGGGTGCCACAGCATACTGGTTGAATACCACTGTCTCAAAGGGTGACACATGAAGGATGGAGCAAGTTTTGTTTTCTCCAGAGGGTAGGATCCGAACCAATGGATTCAAGTTAAATGAAAAGAGATTATGACTAAACATCAGGGGTAACTTTCTTACAGTAAGAGCCGTTCAACAGAGGAGCAGACTTCCCTAAGAAGTGGTGGACTGTCTTTTGGACGTTTTTAAGCAGAGGCTGAATGGCCATCTGTCAGGTATGATTCCTGCATTGCAGGGGGCTGGACTGGATGACCCTCAGGACCCCATCCAACTCTAAAATTCTACAAGGTCCTTGTGTCTCCTCCCTCACCTGCAGCTGTTTCCAACGTGTGTTGATTTGTTCCAGGGCACGAGAGTTCTCCATGGACAGATGCACATCAGAGATAGCCAACTGATGTGCAAGGTCATTCACAAGCTTCACTGCATCTTTCATGGGGGACAGCTCCTCTTTGAACAACTGGAGATCCATCCCATCCCAAAGGAAAAAGAAGTCAGAAAGTCAGAAGGAAGGAAGGGGGGGGGAGAGCCAGCAACCAATGATCTTTGATTGTTTACAAATGGGGCTGAATGCACTCGACAACTCATGATGACCCAGCTCATATTGGAAGTGGTGGAAGAAAGCAATCAATCACAGACCTCTTAAGATAGATTGGAAGGTTGTTCCACTCACAAGTCCCTTGTGGAGCACTTTTTAAGTGCCCAACTTTTTAAGTGCCCAACAGCTCACTGGTGGTCAGATGTTGGTAACCACAGTTCAAGGGTCTTCGCCAGCCCTATGCTGAAGGATTGCACTTCATGGAACTGATAAAGTGGACTTTAACCCACAAAATCTTATGCGACAAATAAATTAGTTATGGTTTTAAAGTGCCACAAGGTTGTTTTTAGCAACCTCAGTGTCTGCCCACTCCCTCCCTCCAGGTCATACCTTGGTGGCCTGGATATGTTCTGGCAAAGAGTCGATGAAGAGATCTCCAATGGGCTCCCAAGTCTCCCTCACACTTTCAGCTTGGTTGAGGGTTGTGCTGAGCTCCTCCATGGTGGCCTTGATCTCCAGCAGCTGCTCCAAGGTCCTCTCGATGTGGCGGTGCTGGTCGACGCAGCGGGCAGTGAGCTTCTCCCACAGCTCACTGGCCACAGTGGCCTGTTTCCACACAAAACGACTGATGTTCTGGATCCGGTGTCTTGGGGAAACATCTAGAAACAGAGCAGGAAGAAGACTGAGGGCAACTGACCTGGAGGCTAAGCATGAGGACGGCAGCCCTGAGGAACTCAGAGAAGGTAGAAGCAGAAAGGCAAACAGGTATAGGCACTTTGTATTGCAGTTAAATGTTATTAGCACAACATCACCCTGATGTTTTGTGAGAGGGTGGTATATAAATACTTTTATGAATAAATAATAAATTGTGAAAGGGTGGGCTGGGGGAAGTTCAGAGGGCCTGCCTAAAGTTCCCTGTGCCTCTTGTCTACACCCAGGATTTCCCAAACGTGGGTCTCCAGCTGTTTCTTGGGCTACAACTCCCACCATTCCTACCTACCTATCAGGACCAGTGGTCCTGCACATGGGGAAATAAAACACTTGCGGGCATGAGCAATTCCACAACAACACACCTCTTTAACCTGGTTTTTTATACTTGAGATGTACATAAAGAAGGCTGATCGCCGAAGAATTGATGCTTTTGAATTGTGGTGCTGGAGGAGACTCTTGAGAGTCCCATGGACTGCTAGAAGATCAAACCTATCCATTCTTAAGGAAATCAGCCCTGAGTGCTCACTGGAAGGACAGATCATGAAGCTGAGGCTCCAATACTTTGGCCACCTCATGAGAAGAGAAGCCTCCCTGGAAAAGACCCTGATGTTGGGAAAGATTGAGGGCACTAGGAGAAGGGGACGACAGAGGACGAGATGGTTGGACAGTGTTCTCGAAGCTACCAACATGCGGGAGCTTCCAAACTGGTGTGCTCTGGTCCATGGGGTCACGAAGAGTTGGACACGACTAAACGACTAAACAACAACAACAACAATTTTTAGATCCAGCTTGCTTCTGTAATTTTATGTTGTTTTAAACTGTTTTTAACGCTGTGTTTTAATTATTGTAGCCCACCCTGGAACCTGGGGTGAAGAGCAGGTAATGAATTGTAATACCAATAGCAATACTAATGGTAACATCGACGACTCCAGTCTGGAAGACTCCAGTCTGGAAGCATGGTACCCCCCCCCCCAAATCTGACCACCTGACTTCCTTAATTGCTTTGGGGTGTCCCTGTCCATCCCATGTAGCTCATCACCACCATTTGAAAAGGGAATCGGTCCTTCCTGCAGCCTTGAAGACACCCATCTAGGAATGAGATTAACTTCTATTGTATCCTTCTGGAGGTCAGGAGTATATTATCCTCCAAATGCGCTCATGGAGTATTCAGGACAGGGAAGGATTATGGGATCTCTCCACGGGGACAAAGAAGGTCAGCAGGTCAGCCTGGAAGCATAAAAGCCATGTGCCAGTGAGCTAGCATTGCCTTTTGGCTTTGGCCCAGCAGAACGAGAAGAGTCTGTTTGAAAGCGCAGCGTGAGTGGACTGGGGGAAACAGCTAAAGTTATGTAGGAGTGTAAACCTTTGCTGTCGGAATTGGACTCCTCCACTTCTTCAAATGGATGCTGAGTGAGGAAGGCCTGAGCAGACTCCAGGACAGAGTAAATGTAGGGGCCCCGGGACTTCACCTCTTCCATAAATGCCTGTGCCAAGGAGAGAGAAGCAGGAAAGATTAAGGGAGCTGCAATAATACACTGCCTTCCAGCGCCAGCTTGAGGATTTGGGGGTATACCCTCAGGAATGTCACCCTCAGTGGACTCCCCCCAGCCTGAAAGAGGTGAGACTTCAAAGTGGGGTGAACTAACAATTCTCTTAGGCTGCCTTGAATTTTTATTTTTTATTTTGGTGCAAGGTGGCAATGGTAGCATAGTTCAGAGAAGGAGGCCCCCTCTGCTGGTCTCGGGGGCCCTGGCAAATGCCCAACCTGGCCAATCTTGCAGCACACTCAGCTGACACAAGGCCCAGGACAGGGGAGCTTATGTGCTTCCACAGATAAGGTGTCTGCTTACCCATTGCCAAAAAGAGAGGACAAAATGGATCTTACATACGATAATTTACATGTACAGATGCAAATTTAGAGAGAAATATTATAAAAGAGAACTAAAGTCCACCTCACCATATCAGGCAAGGCCCTTGCAATTGAAACCCCCCCGCTCTCCCTTCTTGGGGGGTTATCTATCTTTTAATTAGACTTGGAAGAGACAGCCTTTCAATACAGAGCACTCCTTCAAATAAAATTAGGTGGATGGTGCATGGAAACGTTTCCATGGTGAGCCCCTGGTTATGGAGTGTGATTTTATTGCAGGTTGGTTTAATTTGCAGAAGGTGACTTGAGGGCCTGTTAAGGTATAGGGCCCTCACTGCAGCTGCCCCAGCCAGCGTGGCTACCAGTCTGAGATGATGGGCTGTAGCCTAGCAGCATAATAAGAGTCCCACTGGATCAGACCAAAGGCCCATCTAGTCCGGCAGCCCAACAGATGCTCATGGGATGCCAACTTCAGAGGCATATTATTTCCTCTTATCCCAGTAGAGGTAGTTCGCAGACATTGTGCCTAATAACCATTAACAACTTTATTCTCTCTCCCCCCCCCTTTAATGCCGTGCTATGCCCTCTGGGACACTTACCGCATGCCTCTCCTTCTCCTGCTGAACCAAGAGGACGTCCCCACGAAGTGGCAGCTGGGCAGAGAGCTCCTCATCTTTTTGGCCGAGCCAGTCTATGATCTCCTGCAAGGGAATCTGCAGCTTGCTGCTGTGGTCTGAGAAGGCTTCCAATCGAGCCCTGGGGAAACGAAGGTGGGAAGCAGGCAAAGAAGAATGAGACCACAGAGATGGGAAGCGAAGTATTTGAAGCAGAATGCTGAGAGGGTGACAAATGAAACCATCTCGGGAGTATGTGTTTTGGATACTCAGAATTAAACCCTTCCCTCTGTCCATTGGCCGATGTCACAAGTGATGTCAACTGCCATCACTATGGCTTGAGAAAAATGGCTTCATGACCTCCCACTTCTCTTCCCTCCCTCCATTGGCTGTGAGAGATAATTCTCCCTCACACCGTCAATGCTTGCAAAATGCAGGCTTCTATCTTCCTCTCCCCTTCAGCTAATGTGGGATAGGGAGAAAGAAACCTGCGTTTTGCAAGCACCAAGCATAGGGCTAGCAACGCCCCTTGCATAGTGCTTCCCAAGCATCCAACAGATTTTTGACAGGTGGGCAGGACAACCTGTCTGCCAATTGTGTGACATCAAAACAACACTGTGAGATTGACAGGTAGGATGCCCCATCTGCTTGCCAAAGTTGGTTCGCAAGGTCCAGACCAGAGCCACAATGGTTTCCCACCCCTGTAGTGTCTATCCTCTCCCATGGGGATTTCAACTTTGTTCTTCAGTATCTGTCAGACTGGCTTCTGTAAGCCAAATGAAAACAAGGCACTTTGCCACACATCTCTCAGCATCTCACCGAAGGCTGTGCGATTTCTTTTTAATCTCATTCCAGCAGAGATTCATCTCAAGAGGCATCTGTGGCCCAATGGCACCATTCAGAGGCTTTTGGCTCACACAGGCTGGTGTAGCACCATCTTGGGCTGTTTTAACCTGAGCATAAACACAGAAAGCAGGAAACACTATTATCAAATGAAGAGAAAAGGCACTTGGTACCCACACAGCAAGGGAGCGCAGTAAATTTTTTATCCTATTGCTCCTCTTCTTTCCTTGTTGGGGAACAATTGTGTGGGAAGGGATGTATAGGGAGTGTTCTAAAAATCTATGATTAATACTGGGTGCTGCTTTATAAAAGACATCTTAGTTTATTAACCACCTGATTTTTAGTTACTCAACTGCTTTTCTTTTGTATTTACAGTATCATGAAAAACAAGAGAAAAAGGGGGGAATCATCTTTGTTTTGTTTTTTGCCTTATTAACCAATTTCATTAAGCAATTTTTAAAGCTCACAACGACAACAAAAATAGTGTGACAGCACTTGCTGTTGTGAGTATTAATGGATGTTCAATTCTTATTTATCAGCGGTAGTTGGGATTTTTCAATCAGTACATATTAGGGAAGGAGAAGATGGTAACAGTAAACAAGCACCAAATCCAATCACTATGATACAACTTGAAATAGTCATAGCTTCCCACAAAGCATCCCGAGAGCTGTAGTTTGTTAAGCGTGCTGAGAGTTGTTAAGTGACTACCTATCCCCCTGACAGCGCTCATCTTGCTTTATTGGCTGAGGGAGCCGGCATACAGCTTTCGGGTCATGTGGCCAGCATGACTAAGCCGCTTCTGGTGAACCAGAGCAGTGCACGGAAACGCCGTTTACCTTCCCGCCGGAATGGTACCTATTTATCTACTTGCACATTGATGTGCTTTCGAACTGCTAGGTTGGCAGGAGCAGAGACTGAACAACGGGAGCTCACCCCGTCACAGGGATTTGAACCACTGACCTTCTGATCGGCAAGCCCTAGGCTCTGTGGTTTAACCCACAGCGCCACCCTCTGAGGGGAATAGGGGGTTGCTTAACAACTCCCAATACAAACTACAGTTCTCAGGATTCTTTGAGGGAAGCCACGACACTTTAAAGTGGCGCAATACTGAATAGTGCAGATGGGTGGGGTGGGGAGTGGGGTAACTGGTGATGGGAAAGACACAATACCTTGTAGAGCTACTGTCAGTCATAGAATCAAAGGACAGTAGAGTTGGAAAGGACCATGAGGGTCATCTAGTCCAACCCCCTGCTATGGAAGAGTTTTCCCCCCAGGGTTAATTGTATCTGCCTGGACCTTTCATGTGTTAGGTGAATGTGATAACTACTACACTGTGGACATCAGAAGTGAGAAACCTTCAAAGGAGTCTGTGCCCATTCCCAGTGCAGACCCCAGCTGCATCTTCCTCTGCCTCACACCTGATGTCAGGTGTGGGGTAAGTGGGTGTTATTTGGAGGAAATAGCTTTACAGGTCTAGTTAGGTTCCCTAGGAGACTCTTGAGAGTCCCACGGACTGCAAGAAGATCAAACCTATCCATTCTGAAGGAAATCAGCCCTGAGTGCTCACTGGAAGGACAGATCCTGAAGCTGAGGCTCCAATACTTTGGCCACCTCATGAGAAGAGAAGACTCCCTGGAAAAGACCCTGATGTTGGAAAAGATTGAGGGCACAAGGAGAAGGGGACGACAGAGGACGAGATGGCTGGACAGTGTTCTCGAAGCTACGAACATGAGTTTGACCAAGCTGTGGGACAGCGCCGTCTTAAGCGCCCCTGTCGCCATGGTGCGCCGGATCTCTCCGGCGCCCTTCCGCCCCGTTTCCCGGCGCGGTGGGCAGGTGGGCGCGGCGCTGCTGCGCGGCGGGCGGGCTGGCAGGCACAGCGCGATCTCTTCGGCACCCTCCCGCCCCGTTTCCCAGCGCGGTGGGCAGTTGGGCGTCGCGCGCAGCTGCGCAATGGACCGGCTGGCCAGCGGGCGGGCGCAGCTCGCGGCGCCCTCCTGGCGGGCCGGCGCCATGGTGCCCTGCGCCACCGGGGGTCTACGATGAGCCGGCCCTGCTGTGGGAGGCAGTGGAAGACAGGAGTGCCTGGCGTGCTCTGGTCCATGGGGGTCACGAAGAGTCAGAAACGACTAAACGACAACAATAACTACTACTACTACTACTCTTGGAGTAAATGGACAAAAAATCTGGACTAGTAGGAGGACACTTTCTATGTATGTAAGTGGGATCTGCAACAGAAGGTTACAGTGTGGAGTGTTGTTATTGAGAGCCTTCCTGCACAATGCCTCATTCTATTTCCCCTCCCTCCTAGAGCAGTTAGCATTTCAAGCCCATTGTGCCTGCTGGGGTCGCCCTCCATAGCTTCCTCTCGCCACTCCTTTAAATGTTTTTTGGTTGGTTTTTTTTTTTTGGTAATTCTGTAAATTCTGGAGTTCCCTCTCTAGCCTTCTGATACCTCCCTCTTGGGCCATTTTGTGGTGCCATTTTGGCTACATAGCAATCAGCACTCACACTTGAGCATTGCAAATACAGGGAAATATAGTGGGGGGGGGGGAGAAGAGAGGGTAAAATCACAGCTGGCTTTCTCATAAGGAACCACTAGAGGGCAGAACCTGGCTGGGCTGGTCACTCACAAACTGCCGCTTTTGCTCTGTTCTTGCTCCTGCATCACAAGGATGGTTTCTGACTTGTCTTTTATTTTTTTATGGACTAGAATCTTGGTTGTATACCAATAGTCTTTTCATGGCAGGAAAGCACAGTCTGGATCTCTTAATACATAAGGCATCGCTATTGGGATTAAGTGATCCTAAGCATACAAATTTCTTTAGGGTGCAAGAAATACTTTATTAGATTGGACCAAGCTCTGCACAATAAACCATTCTTTGCAGGAATCTAAACAACCACAGATAAGAGAACATCCCTATATTAGCAATGCAATGACAGTCCACAATCTAACAGAAAATTCCCCCTACTCTTTTTTAACTTCTGAGGGTTAAATGCCCTCCTCCAACCAACTACCAGGCATGTCCAACAGGTAGATCGTGATCTACTGGTAGATCACTGGACACCTGTGGTAGATCACTGGTAGATCACTGGCTTCCCCCCCAAAGAAACTCAAGAACTTTGGCTCCCCTAAAAAATGCTCAACATTTTAGCCCTTCACCTCCCAAAAAGAGGGCTTTCCTCCCACCTCAGAAAAGCTCTACAACTTTGACCTGAACCCCTAAAAAACGGGGCTTTCCTCCTCCCTAAAAAAAGCTTAACAACTTTGACCTGAACCCCCCAAAGGGGGTAGATCACTGCCAGTTTTTAACTCTGTGAGTGGATCGCAGTCTCTTCGGAGTTGGCCACCGCTGAACTATGTCAAAGTTGGGGAATCTCTGGTTTGCTAGTCAAACTTGAACTGCCAGGAGTTCAAATTTGGCACACAAACCATGGCCACCTGGCTCCTCACACAATAGCCAATTCCAATCAGTTTATTTCAGCTTTAAGCTCATAGAACACACAATAGCATATCAGGAGCATTAAAGTGTACCCCTAACTGTGTATTGGGGCAAGGGAAAGCAGGCTTCTGCTGACTGGAAGGAGAGCCAAAGCCTGCTTGGGAACCACTGGACAAGGGATCTGGGCAGGTAGGCAGGATATCACAGCATCATGTGATTGGTAGATGGCTTGACCTGCCCATCTGAGCCTGTTGACCTGCAGGGATGGAGCCAGATAAGGATCTGGTCCATAGAGTCATAAAGGTTCCCCACACCTGAACTGAGCAATGGGAATGGGGCCCATAACACGTGCTATTTCCCAATGTCATCAGTGGGGACTTTCCATTTATTCTGAACAGGATGCATCGGACAGCTGCATTTCAACTGGGAGCATGGCAGGGACAAGGGTGAAACCTCACTCCTCTGAGTCCTGGTCCTGTTTCCAAACAACAGTTACACTGCACTTAATTACATTATTAAAGCCATATAAGAGTCTAGCCTTGTGCCAACTTAAAAGACTTACATAGTGCAGGACTTTTGGGCTCAGACATTGTGTCCAAACGTTTCCCCCCCCCCATTTTGATTAACTTCCAGCCTGAAGAAGAGTTAAGAAAACTCAAAAGTTGGCTTTCTGTTTGGTGGTATTTTCATCAATAGGACCAGTGCTTTCCCCCCTAAAAATGCTTAGGGGTACTCTCAATTTCCTACTCATATTCAAATACTGCCCCTCATTGAGGCCAAACTTGGATTCACAAAATGTTTAGGGATATGCGTACCCCTGCCTCCCCCAAGAAAAAAAAAGCACTGCATAGGACCCCTCCAGGCAGCCCATTTAATCAGCTTTCATCCTGATTTGCATGTGTGAAGCTTATGCTGAGGTTAGTTTATACCTGGTCTTTATTGAGCATTCATCCTGATCTTCTTGTGGGGTGTTGACTCTGCTCCCTGTTAATCATTTGTTCATCCTGCATTTTCCCCATCACTTTCCACAGATGTCTTTTTTAAAAATAAAAATTAAAAAGTGGGTTTGTTGTGCTACTTTAAGCTACTTTAAATCTGCCAACCTAAAGTTCTGGTATGTGCTTTAATCACTTCTACAAAATACTGAAAGTCTGGAGTCAACCTCTAATCAGTATATTACCCTACGGTTCCAAAAGTGTCCCCCGCCCCCTCGCCTTCCCTTCATGGACCAATATACTGTAGTTCCCCACACCTTCCCTTTCACTGTATCCTCATTGCAACAAGACCTGTTGAATTTCTACCAGTAACTCAGATATTAAAGGCACAGGATATTCTTTCCGGAGACAAGCCGCTGGGGCATATTAAGACCTGAACAATTTGGAATCAGTTACAGGTAGGTAGCCGTGCTGGTCTGGTGTAGTCAAAACAAAATAAAAAAATTCCTTCCAGTAGCACCTTAGGAGACCAACTACCCGGTAAGTTTGTCTTGGTATGAGCTTTTGTGTGCATGCACACTTCTTCAGATACACTGGTACAGAAGTCACCAGATTCCCACATATAGTGAGAGGGGTGGGGCACCACTCAGAAGGGTGGTGGGAAACCGGACTGTTTATGACTGCATTTGGTCTTACAGGAAGAATTTACAACTGTTTACAGCTGCAATTTGTCCCACAGGGAAAGCGAGGGGTGAGATGGCTAAAGATAGCTTTATCATGTATAATGAGATAAGAACCCAATGTCTTTATTCAGACCAGGTCTCTCCATGGTTTTAAGTTTGGTGATAAATTGCAGTTCAGCAACTTCTCTTTCCAGTCTATCCCTGAAATTCTTTTGTAATAAGACAAGCTACTTTGAGATCTTGTATAGAATGTCCTGGGAGATTGAAGTGTTCTCCTACTGGTTTCTCAGTCTTGTGATTCCTGATGTCAGATTTATGTCCATTTATCCTTTGGCGTAGGGTTTGGCCTGTTTGTCCAATATATAGAGAGCTGAAGGGCACTGTTGGCATTTGATAGCATTTGGAACCACATTACCTGCAAGACTGCCTGTCCCTGCAGAGACCAATCAGATCACTTAGATCAGGGTGGTCCAATGCATGACCCTCAATGCCTTTTTCTTTTTTTGGCAGCCCTCAGTAACATGCCCTGGCCCACACCAGTCCTTGTGCTGCCTTCCAAAAGCCAGTGGGACAAGGCAGTGCGCAGCCCACAGGCCTTATGTGTCAAAGTACTCTTGAAGCCCACTTGGTATGAAAAGTTGGGCTGCCCTGACTTAGATCATCTGGAGAAATTCTACTTGAGGCATCACACCCCACAGAGTACGAGAGTACAGTGACCCCAAAACAGGTATTTTCCACTGTTGCCCCTATAATGTGGAATGCCCTTCCCTTTGTCATCATGAAGCAACAACCATTGCTTGTTTTGGATGTCTTGTAAAGACTTTATTTTTTGCGGAGGCTTTTTCCCTGACCTGTAAGATTGGACCCTGTTTTATGCATATGAATTCCCGAAATTGCTGCTTTATTTGCTTGTATATGGTTTTAATATTGCTTTATTGGTATTAGGGTTGCATTGTTGTTTCAGCGGATGTTTTCCTGTTGTACAAAAGTGCATACTGCTTAGATTTTTTTTTTAAAAAAAATACTGAGTGGTTTAGAAATGCTTTTAACTAAGTAAGTAAATGAATAAGACTACTGAAGCATCTGAAACTGAGGCAAGGGAAAAAATGGAACATACTTCTGACATTTAAAAAGAGAACAGATACACTTGTTCTATTTTAAGAGAGCAAGGATTCTGGATAGCAATAACAAATACAAAATAATGAATCACTCCCAGAAGAGGCATGACTCTTCCATCCTTCTTCAAATGAAACTATAAAAAGACTTCATATGTTTCCTTAAAAATGCCCCAAAATATGTTTTCTTAACTAGATGTCTTTCAGACATATGAATTATTTTTGATACCCAAAATATGTATTTCATGATTGAGCAAAATGGTATGATCAAGGTCTCAAGCAGATATAAAAGCATTCTGTTTCTTTTCGTCTGTGGCCAATGGAAACTGGAACTGCAGAGATGTACAGGTTTTACATTGGTGTTGTTTTTCACAAAGCACAAGAGTGTTATAATAAATAAAACTTACAGCAGTGAATTAATAGTAATCATTCATATCCAATCTGCTATTGGTTGTATGAGCATCCAAATGATGTTGGTGACTTTGGTGATGAAGATCTGCCAGAGTCCCTCTTTACCTCTTTCTGCACCAGTTAACATTTAATGTATGACACATAGAAGCAGCAACGAAATGTTGCAGCGTGAATGGCTCCTGTTCAGGGTACTCCAATCCATCCCCTCATTCCAAACAATCCATTAGGATTCTGTAACCACTCTCAATCCCCACTGAGCTGTTTTTTAGGATCCACCCTTGGATTGCTCCCATTTGTTTTGTACTTCTGCAAGTCTTGGTGATCCCCCAAGTCCAAGCCTGCTGAGATGTTGTTTGTTTGTGTGTTTGTTTGTATGTGCATGGATGCATTTATGCCTGCATGTGCACACACCATTTTAGCTATACAAACAGCCACATGGAAAGCCTGAACATCAGAAATAGTAATACCTGAGTGGGATCTGCAACAAAATGCTGCAGTGTAGAGTGCTCCTTGTTCAATGTTCCATTCACTCCACAAAATCCTCTCCCCCTCCAGTTTTCATTTCCACCCTTAACGGTCTGCCTTCCAAGCCCACTGAGCATGCTCAGTTTTCCTTGGACTTGGGATGTTTGGCGGATCTCCCTCTTAGGATTTTATTTGCTAAATATTTTTTCATGCACTTGCAAACCCAAACCTGCTGATGTTCTGTACATGGGTGATGCTGTTTTGGCTATTTAAGGACCGGCACTCAGAGATTGGAAATAGCTACAGTATGCTGGGGGTCAATAAGTGTTTAAAGGTGGGCCGATGAAGCTGCACACAAACTGAGATTTGAGTGAGCAAGTGTCAGGACTGGGAGACTCACATTCAAACCCAGCATGCATGGCCATGGCACCAAAATGGGGAATTTTGTGGGTAGTTGGGCACCCAGGGTCCCAGGGAGTTGTCACCTATATCTCTTGGCTTAACACACTTCACAGGGGTTGTTGCAAGGAAGAATTAAGGGCTTTATTTGGAAAGAGACAGAGAGTATACCACCTTGATCTCCTGGGAGTATAGGAAATTGCCTTATGCCAAATCAGACTCATTGATCCATGTAGCTCAGTATTGTCCAAACTGACTGGCAGTGATTGTCCAGGGGTTTCAGTTGAGTGTCTCTTCCAATTTTACATCTGCGCATGCCTGGGATTGAACCTGTGGCCTTCTGCATACAGAGCAGATGCCCTTCTACTGAGCTACAGCATTTCCTTGCAAAAACCAGTATAAATGTGCAATTAAAAAAACAACCAGCATCCTTGGCAACATTGCACGGAGCAGCATCTTGGATCATTCTTGGACATGTGCAATGAGAATTGCAGTCAGTGAGCCCCTGCGGAGGTGCTCAAGGTGGCTTTAAAAACATAAAAGCAAGAATGACTCAACCATTAAAATATAAACCATCAAACTTAACACCAGGAAGAAAAAACCACACACCAAGAAAACACAAAACAAAACACAAAGTGAAGCATCAGTAATCAATACAGTAAGGCAGCAACAGAATCAAGGGTTTCTCCATTGTTGATGGGGCTGCTGTTTGTAATGATTTTGGATTATAGATTCCCAGTACACATGCCAGGAATTGGGAGTCTTGGGTGAGGCCCTGAAAAATATAAAGCAACTCTGAAGGCAGAAGTGTTTCTGAATTTGTACAGAATGCATTACTCTTGCTGCTGAATAACCACAGCCTGATCTCAGTACAGCTGGAGTGACATGATTAATTGATCATAGATTAATAAAAATGGATAAACACAAAGCAATTAGCATAAGAGTATGGAAAGTTTCACATAAAAGCAAAAAGGTAATTCTTACTTTACCGTCTTGTGTTCAAATTTGTATTGATGATAGAATTCAACTACTTTTTAAAAGTAACTTAGGAAAAGTTACTTAAAGTGTTAGATATTACATTTCCTAGAGTGTATTCCAGAGTGTGTTACAAAATGTGTTATATACGGTATAATAGCACAATCCACAGATTCCATCTCTCCAATTCAACAGGGACAAATAAAATCATTAAATGGAATTTTCTTAAACCAGCCAATTAGCAAGGCAAGGGGCAGAGTATTAAAAATGGAGAAGCATAAATTTGTGTATTAAAGTGAACAAGCATGCTTTTGTAAACAGCTAATGTTTGCAAGTGCGAAACTCAGGTAATACCTTAATTTTGGATATAAGAAGAGTAGAGAGCAAAATTTAGCCTCTGCAGTTTTCAGATGGTGCAAAAGCTAGATCTGTTAGCCTCTAGGTAACAGAGAGAAGGGTTATACAGTAATTGCCCAAAGAGATACATCAGGTAGGTTTTCCTAGGTAAAAGCCAAACCTTCTGGACAGGCTTGGGCTCTGCTTAGGACTGTTAGATATCCTGAGTTTACAGACAGATTAGAAACAGACTCTCAGCATATTGCAAAGGAGATGAAGCCAAACCCAACAGGACATACATGCCTCTCCTAGCAATTTAACCAAATAGTAAGTTTTATTAGATTACAGGTTTTAGTGTGACAAGAGTTTGGGGGGGGGCAGATTGTCCCTTTGCTTCTGGCTCCTCATTACTTCCATCTGCCTAGTGTCCCTGAGAAGGAAGCTATAATCAGTGGGGTAGCATGGGTTGCCAGAGCCCGGGGCAAGGAAAGTATGTTTGGCACCGCCCTCTGATAGGCTGGAACAAAGGGGCAATAGCTCGGTGACCTACTCAAGTGGCAGCAGTGGCACCCTATAAGTGTCAAGCACAGCGGAGAGCAGGATATAGGGGGAGGTTGTTGTTGTTGTTCAGGAGTGGGTATCTTTCTAAAGCTCATGCAGAGGGCGCCCTAGCAACAGGCCGTCACTCAAATCCACTCCTCAGTCCTTCCTTCATGATCATCGGAAGATATTCTGTGTGAGCAGGAGGGTGCGCTGTTTTTAAAAAATTATTGTCTTATTTTTTCTTTTGGAATGTTGTGCCCCTAAGAATTTTGCGCCCAGGCAATTGCCCCTATGACTCACCCATAAAAAGGTTTTTAAAAAGGGTAAAGGACTCCTGGACTGTTAAGTCCAGTCAAGGGTGACTATGGGGTTGTGGCGCTCATCTCACTTTCAGGCCGAGGGAGCCGGCCTTTGTCCAGACAGCTTTCCGGGTCATGTGGCCAGCCTGACTAAACCGTTTCTGGCGCAACGGGACACTGTGACAGAAAGCAGAGTGCATGGAAACACCGTTTACCTTCCCACTGCAGCAGTATCTATTTGTTTAGTTGCACTGGTGTGCTTTCAAATTGCTAGGTTGGCAAGAGTTGGGGCAGAACAACAGGAGCTCACTCCAATGCGGGGATTTGAACTGCCAACCTTCTGATCAACAAGCCCAAGAGGCTCAGTTGTTTAGACCACAGTGCCACCCACCCATGCTACACCACTGGCTATAATCCAGGAACTGTATATCAAACCTTGAAACCTTGCTATCTTAACTTCTCATTTAAAAAGTAAATGCCCAATAAACGCACAGCCTGCTGTGGGCTATTTTGTCCAACTATTTATCTGCAGCATTTATTGGGGGGTGTATTGAGCAGTTAGCTTAAAGGCCAGGAATCACTGGATCAGGCTTGGGGAAACACTGCCTGAGGGTGAGATACAAGCATCTTTCTATCTGCTCATGATGCCAGCTAGGGAGGGAATAGAGATTCATTCCTGCTTGCATTAAAAGGGGAATTTTTCACTTTCTGAAACAATACTGCCCTCTGGGTCCTCTGGGAGGAATATAAATGCAATGATAATAATGATAAGTGGAATGGAATGCAGCCAACTTTTGAAATCTGCATTTCTCCAAACTTTGTGATACAGTTCTGCAAGCCAAGTTATGTGTACAAAAGAAGTGAAAATAACATTAAAAATGTGTCTCCTAGGCAAAAGTACACACAGAAATGTGTGTATTCTTATGTTGAAAGGGACTTTATATAAAAAAAGAAGTCATGCTGATGTAGAAATGTGGAGAGCTAAAGACTGGGAAAATGAAAAAACAAAATGGCCAGATTTGCCCATCCCTATTTTTCTCCATGGTTCCATTCCCTCTCCTTGAGTCTGCATCATACCCTCCCCTCCAATGTCTTGTCACAGTGTTTGCCTCTTACGCCACTGAATCAATACCACAAGCCTTCCTACCACGGCTTGGAACACCTGGAGAGCTGGTTTCAAATCCCTCCTCAGCCACACAGTAGGGTGACCTTGGTCCAGTCTCTATTTCTCAACTTTAACCTACCTTGCATATTTGTCATTAGGATGAAAGGGAGAGAACATACGTTCACCACCCAAAGTTCCTTGGAGGAAAGGCAGGATACAGACAACAATTACAAATGACTAGATTTATTAAATAGCTAGAAGCCTCAGATCTGTTGCTATTCGGAATTCTAAGAAACCAAACATGGGGTGCAGTTTGGAAATTCAGTTGCATCCAAACATAGATGAAAACCTGCTACTTGATCTCAGGAACTATCATGCAAAATTCGAATGTGTTATCTTAAGAGGTGTCCAAATGCAAACAATTTTCCAAATGTATAGTAGAACAGCAATACTTCTACTGTTGCTGCTGCTGCTACTATTGCTACTATCTCCCTCCAATATACCACCTGCAGAGGAACTGTCTTATGCATGCAAGCCCTTATGCCTGGTTTTGCAAAATGCTATTGTGAATTGACATGTGTTGCTGATAGGTTATCTTTTTCCTTCTTTGAGCTGTTATGGAAGAAACTTAAAAGCCAATAAACTGTGCATAAAAAGTTCAAAGCAAACTCACAAGAAAGTCCCACCAAGTCCCACAGAGTTTACTCCCAGGAAGGTGTGTACAGGTCTGCAGTCTCACTACGGAATAATGTTTGCTTAGATAGAAGTCCCACTATGCAACTCCCCAGAAAATGGTGAACTGGATTGCAGGTGACATTATCTGTTGAGCTCACTGCTGCAGAACAAATTTCCTTGATGGAGAAACCCACATGCTTTGAGACTGACTTATTTAAATTAGAATTGCCTCTTAGTGGTCCTGCCTCTTTCCTATTGTTGGTGTACTTCCCCCTTTCTGATTTCTTAACACCAGAGGTGGGAACCATTTTCAGCCTGAGGGTCACATGCCCTTGCAAGGAAGATTCCAGAGGCGAAAGTGGGCAGAGTATTGAAACTCTTATCTATGTACACCAGTTTATATATTCCCAGCCGTGCGAAAATCAGAAGTTTCCATAAACACACATACATAACACTCCATCCAGGGAAACAGGCTCAAGCACACTGTACTGGCTGGGGGATGATAGAAGCTGTAGTCTAAAACATCTGTAAGGTGCCGGACGGTGGACCTAGGACCTTCTGCATGCAATGCAAAAGTGCTCTACCGCCTAGATATGTCACTTCCCTGCACATAGAAAACTAGCATGTCAAGGGGAACTTGATTCTCTGGCTGGGGTGGAAGCAGCTGCCATATTGGGGCAGGCTGTTGCCTTCATGTTCTGATGATGGGCCTCAATAAGGCATCTGGCTGGTTGGCTGGCCACCATGAACTGTGGAAGAAAACAAGCCCCCCTTGGCCTTGCTCTTCTTCATTTTGGAGGCTCCAAGTACTGTATATAGACTGCATACCTTGAAGATAGATAATGGAGACATGGATTTCGACATGGTTCCACCCCACCCCCCCAAATCAAGAGTGGCTTGTGAGCTTCCCAGTGGCACTTGGCCAAGTTTTGCTGGAAGCAACTCCAATCAGGTCCAGCCAGCTTTGCCAATGGTCAGGGATGATGGAAGCTGGGAGTCCAACAACATGCTGAGGGTTACAGGTTCTCCAGCCCAGGTCTAGATGGATCTTGGCATCCAACAACCAACTCTCATACACACACACAGCAGCTTCCATTTTTTGCAACCCGCTGCTGACATTTTCACTAAAGAAAAACACCACTGTGACTTTATTTGTGCTGGCCATAGTTTCTCCCTCTGACTAATTAGCCATTAGTCCTCCAAAGCGATGTAGCATTTACTGCCTTCCATTAGAAGGCATCAACCCCAAGGGCTTCAGGAATAGCATACTCAAGCATCATAATGCTCTCCGCAGAAGGGCACCCTAAGGGAGCATTGTTGTTGGGGAGGGCAAAGACTACTCAGCAGCAATATTCCGTGGTCTGTTAGAGCAGAAACAAAAACAAAAAACACAACCTGGTGTGCGGCTGGGTGAATTCTCCAGGAAAATCTCTTTTAACACAGATTTGCTTGTAAAAATCCATGCATAGCATAATTACAGTGTCCTCTTGTTTTAATAAATCCGCAAATCCACAGGATGGCTTAGGAATTATATGGAAGAAATTCAAGTGTTAAGTATCGCATCTGGCAAACTAATTCTTAATATTTTGAGTCTTAAATTTTTTTAGTGAAGAAACCTTTTAATGTTTTGATTGCTTTTCTTAAAAAAGAAAAGAAAAGAGCTGTGCTAAACAGAATCTAATTTCAACTGGAAAACTCTGCAAATCTGCAATACCCAGTTAAACTTTCTGAGAAGCATCAATTCTGAAAGGGTGCAAAATTACGCACCTGTGCTAGGGAGCACATTGCAAGTACAGCAGGAGCTCATGCGCACACACACACCAAACAGTGCAAAGGAAACTTAAAAAGATGAGCATTATAAATCATTCATGCCACAGCTGCTGCATCTCACGATGCCTTCACATTGGGAAGCTGGTGCCTTTTCATGCGCTGATTCTCACAATGCTAAAGTAGGTTAGCCTTGCTCTGTCAGCCAGGAAGAACGTTTAAAGTTGGAAACCCTAAGTCCAGGAGGGGAAACCCCAGCGGAATCTGGGTCTCTTTTAAAGCAGCAGCTTGCATTAGAGTCACAGCAGAAGACAACTCCACAGGGTCCAAAATCTGCTGCCACGTGGAGCCGAAAGACAGCCCAAGCGTGCAAAGCTTGCACAAGAAGTTCACAACACAGCAAGAGCCAAAATGTGAAATACACCCACCCACCCACAGACACAGAGTTAGACATCCGAACCTGAAACAAAATCTTCTGGGATGGGGGAATCAGTTGTCTCCAGCTCAGCATCAAAACTCCAACTGCTCTCTACTGCAGGGATGTCAGGCTGGCTAATTCACTCCCACTCTGCCCAGATCCATGTGAACTGCTTTATTTTTAGATCCATGCCTGCACTCTGCCTTTGCAGACAGCTCTCCCTTACCTGGGCAGACACGAGGATCCCCAGCGGGCCTCCTTGGCAGCTCCATGGGAGAGCATGTGTTGTCGACTGGCACCCCTCCCAAAGCCATCCAAAAGGGAGATAAAGGAGGGACCGGGAAAGCAGGCAGGAAAGGGAGGGGAGTGCAGGAAGGAGTGGTTTGCTACCCTCTCTTTGCTGACCCCCTAGGAATCTTGCAGGGGGGTGGCAGCAACAGCCACCCTTCAGGCTGTGAATTGCAGCTTTGTCCATATGGAATTCCAACACTCTCCAAACCACTTGATTCTCTGGCTGGGGTGGAAGCAGCTGCCTGCGTGAGAGGGAGGCTGAATGTCACAGGCAACCTCCTGCCCTCCCAGAGTGGACTTGTGACAGTAATGCTCAACTGCAGCAAAAGGGTCGAAAGATGAGTGCCCCCTCCCCAAGATCAGAAGAGTCACCTTGCTATATGGATGACCCAGTGTAGGCCATGCCTGTCAGATTCCTCCTCCTTGGCCTCAATGCTTACCCTTGTAGAACTCAGTAGGGAGGATGGGGGGGGGGGCTAAATTTGACTTGTAGGTTCTGCCTGTCACTGTCTCTTGTCTCTACCACTGCTGGTATCCTTGCCTTCTGTCCCACCAGTTCTAATGGGCTCCAGCCACCAATGCCATGGAGTCTGTTTTCTGATGGGAACCGCTGTGAAACCGGTGTGGAGGAAAGATCTTTCTTTGGAGATTGGAAGAAGAAGAAGAGAAGAAGAAGAGTTTGGATTTGATATCCCACTTTATAGGGGTGGGACCAGGCATTCCCTGGCTGCCAGTCTTCCTTAGAGACCAAACATACTTCCCGACTGTCACTATTTCCAGGTGGGATTCAACCACACACCAGCAAATCCAGGCTTCACAATCAACATTGATTTGTTTCACACTTGCACAATAATTTCACATAATCCACCACAGCAAATCTTTATCATTTTTGCAATAAAGGAATTGGCAGAAAAATGTGTAGGATAATCAGGAGGGGGGGGAGGGAAGATGCCATTTTTATTATGCATTAATGGTGACATACTCGTAATGTTATTGCGGGAGTTGTAGATGGTTGCGCTTTCAAAACTGTTCGTTTCTGCAACAGTTCCTGTACGGACATATTGCTTCATTTCCAATCAGTGCATGTTCTGTAGCTTCCTGATGAAATCCTGCAATTTTTCATATCACAAGGATTTCTACGGACTGTCAGGATTTTTCAGGAGGAATTTGATCATCTACCAGAACTTTAGGTGTGTGTGTTTTAAGTGGATTAAAGAGCTGTTGCCCTAGCACAACTAATCCACTTTTCAAAAAGAGAGACAGTGCTGGACTTTTTCTGGTTTGGAAAGTGATGGGAAAATGCACTGAAAAGTGTGGCATGAACAAATGACTAACAGGAAGTTGTATAAGCACCCCACAAGCAACTCAGGATGAGTGCTCATTGCCATAAAAAGGTAGAGGTAAAGGACCCCTGAACAGTTAAGTCCAGTCAAAGGCGACTATGGGGTTGCGGCACTCATCTCGCTTTCAGGCTGAGGGAGCCGGCGTTTGCCCACAGACAGCTTTCTGGGTCATGTGGCCAGCATGACTAAACCCCTTCTGGTGCAACGGAACACCGTGATGGAAACCAGAGGACACAGAAACACCATTTACCTTCCCGCCACAGCCATACCTATTTCTCTACTTGCACCGGTGTGCTTTCGAACTGCTAGGTTGGCAGGTGCTGGGACAGAGCAATGGGAGCTCACCCCATTGCACGGATTCGAACCACTGACCTTCTGATTGGCAAGTCCAAGAGGCTCAGTTGTTTAGACCACCTGCCACCTGCATCATATAACCACTCTGTAAACAAATCAAATACTCAATAAAAACGTACAGAACCTATTCCCTAACTTAAACTGTCTGGAAGCAAATCATAGTGAACACTGAATAAATGTTCTAGGTTTGTTTGGTTTTTATCCCACTCCTGTTGTGCTGTAGCGTAAGGGTGCCCTTCCAGTAGCATTGAGAAGCAATCATAGGACAATAAATGAAGTGGAGTGATGTATGGATAATCCAGTATAAATACTCCATTAATGCATTATCAATGTGCCAATGACATGTTTTAGGATACATGTTTCGCAAGGAGGAGGAGGAGGAGGAGGAGGATACCAGTTTGGAGAAACTATGACTGCTTGATGCCATGTCATGTAACCCCTGACTCAAACAATGAATGCTCAGTAAACGGGACTGTTGTCAAACCTGCCTGCAAACTGTGTGGAAACAAATAACAAAGAATGCTCAATAAACAGGTTGTCTGGAAGCAACCCAGGTTCCCCGCAGGGAATACTGAAAATTCCTGGGATTCACCACCCCCTTCAGCACCAAAGCAAGAGGAAGAATGTCTTTGTTTTGGCCAAGAGGATTCCGTTCCTGTCAGTAATGGTCTCCCACAGACTCCCCCCCCCCATAAGCTAATGTTTCCATGCTCAGTCCCACCTACAGGCACATGATAGAAAGCTCCCTCTTTCTCTTTGTCTCTGCCCCATGTTTCTTTCCACCAGATGACCTCCTGCACTCTTGCATGCCTGTCCACCACCTCTGCCTTTCCCTCTCTCCCCCGCCCCACCTCACAGCTTTTAAAATTTCTACAGTGAGATGTTTGCAGGGCTGAAGCTTGCCTTGAAGCCATTGCAGAAGCCATGTTCTTTGTCGGTATCAGGAACCTCTGGTCCTGCAGATGTTGTTAAACTACAACTCCCATCATCATCATCAACAACATCATTTAATTTGTATGCTGCCTTTCCATAGTGAAAACCATGCTCAAGGGGCTTACAACATGAAAAGATTTACGTAATTGCAAACGTAACTTAAATAGAAATAAACAATAAATAATACATATCAAAAAAGTAAGGACCATAACTGAACAATTTCCACATAAATCGTAAGATCTAAATATGAAGATATGGAAATTTTATGTCAATAACAACAACAACCCCCCCCCCCCCAACAAAAATCTCTAAATAGCCCAAGAGTATGCTCAGCAGTCTCAGTTTTTACAGCTGGAGTCAGGGCCCCACCCTTCCAGGCCAGGTGGGAAAAGACCAGCAAGGCAAGGAGTGTTGGCTGCAAGAAAACCACTTCTGCTTTACACGGAGGTGGTGTTGTGGGCTTGGCCCGACTGAAATCTCATGATGGGGGCTGAGAGATCAGCCCCCTCGCGAGGGGGGAGTTCCCGCCTCCGTCATAGCCGGGCTGGCCAATCGGGTCAGCCGGGAGGCGGGGCTTCCCCTCTTTTAAACTAAGCCGAGGCGGGAACTCAGCCTCTTTAGCCCCGGCTCCCAGCGCGATCGGATCACCCACCCACCCGGCCGTTAGGCTAGGCAGGCTAGGCCGACGCTGCTATGGACTTCGGTTGGTCGCCTTGGTTGGCTGGGGGGCCTGGTAGGACCTTTTCCACTTGGACTAGCCAAACTGGTTTTTTCGCCTACCTCATAGCAATTCGTCACAACTTGGTTTGGCGGTTAGGCATTGGAAATTTGCATAAATGAAGAAAGGGGGGCAGATTACATCATCCTCTGCCCGAAATTGGAGATTTAATCCCGTTAAAGAGGTTCCGGGGGTGGTAGCTTTGTCCTGAGCCGGGGGTGGTAGCTTTCTCCTGAGGTCAGGGCCTTATAGCACCCCCCAACGATGGCCACAGGAGGTGTCTCAGTAGATGTACATCACTGGGCTCCTTTCTGGTGGTTAATTTCTCCCAGACTGTAACACACGGGTTACAGTCGGATATACCCAGTTAGGTTCCAATGCCTAAGCCAATACCGCTCAACATCCGAAACCAATAAAGTTGTGGCCTTTTCACCCACTTTAAATCAATTCACTGTGTCTTGCGTCTTATTTCCTGGGGAGGGAGGGACATTGCCACACAAAAAAATAAACAGAGAGGAGAATTTCCTGGATGCCAAGATACAGGTTTTGGGCAAGTACTTTTTGGTGACAGAACCCCAGCAGATATTTGAAATCACAAAATATGCTGCAAATTAAAGTGTGGAAATATAGGCTGTTAGACCTTTAAAATACCGTAGGTCCTTCTAAGTTCCATCCAAAGTTTCTCTCTTCCACCAACATAGAAAAAGACCACATGTTTGGTAAGTTTAAAAGAGTTTACTTACAACTCTCCAAAGATCCAATTCATGTACTTTTCCATATAGCATTCAGAGAAAGTTGCACAGGCAGTAAAACTTGGCTTAGTTGCAGTGGTGAAAGTTCCTAAATTAATGTGATAGGAACTCAAGAGTGGCTTGTAAGAGCCCTGCAGTCTGAGCTTCAGCAACCAGCTAAGACACGGGTTGAGGAGGAACAAAGTCTTGATTACATAGTCCCTTCCAAGGTGAGCTAAGCCTGGTGGTACAGCTTATTCTATGGTATTAACACCTTCAAGCATTAATTAGTCTTAGTTATACGAGGCTGGTTATCTCACAGGAACCAATTTCCAGGATTTATGGCCATCATCCCTGGTCAATTGAGGGCTAAAAGTTCCCCACACCTGCTTTCTGTGGTTGCAAAACAGGGACAGACAACATTTTTGTTTGAGGGCGGCATTCCTTGGGTGGAAAGTGGCTGGGAGCTACAAGACAGAAGTGGGTGGGCCTAAAGGTGGAAATGGGTGGGGCCAAAGGTGAGTGTGGCAAAAGCAAAAAGTGCCCCCCTCTTTGCCCCTAATTAATTTATCATTCATTCATTCTCACTCTCACACACAAGCCACACAGTTTTTGTTCCTTGGGATGGAAATGCCCTTCCCACATGCCAGAACCACAGCACATAACTAATATTTAATTAATGTGTCCAACTTGCTGCCATAGGACATAGGGAAGACTACTAGAATATATCGCTTTGAAAAGAGGGATCAGGTGAATTCACGGAGGAAGAGCTATCTAATGAGACAACAGCTAGGACAGAAGTGGGGAATTTCACGCCTGATCCCTCCAAATGCCCCTATTTGGCCCTTGGAACTCCCTGCAGCCCACACCCCCTCATTAGCCACCTGCTTCTCCCCACAATAGTAATAATATTAATATATTTATATGCTGTCCATCTGACTGGGTTTCCCCAGCTGCTCAGATATGTTGAGCTGTTGTTTTCTTTCACTGTATTTTTTCTTTCACTTTTTTTTAGTTATAAGCTTTTGCAAAAACAGTTTATAAAAATATCACATATAAACAAAGACATCCCTACCCACCCTAAAGAGCACAGGAACCAATAAATATAAGGAGTTCTTACCTGAGACTGTGCAAGGGAGGTGCTGTTGCGGCGAGATTGGTGGGTGGCATGCCACTCATGACATCTGGGGAGGGTGAAAGAACATCCCTGCATGACCATTGGCTGCATTAGAACAGACGCTCATGAGGGCATATCAGCTCTGGAACGCTAGAAATGGAAAAGGTAGTGAGCAGGAGTTACTTGATCACTTCATGGATGAGCCACTGGCCTGATACAGCAAGACTCTTCTTTGATTCTTATGGGCTTTTAGAGAGTTGGAAGGGCACTCAGAGGTAATCAGGTCCAACCCCTCTGCTAAATGCAGGATCTGCAATGTTGGATTATCATCATCACCACTATTATCTTAACTGATTTACTGATCACTTTCAATCTAAATCTTTCCATGGGGTATTTTAGGCTGGGAAATAGTGACAGACCTCAGGTTACCAAGTGAACTATGTGTCTGAGGGAGGATTTGAACCCAGGTCTCCCAGGTCTTAGTCCGACACTTTAACCCTGTGCTTCTGAAACTTTTTTCCACACTTGCCACTCCTTCAGAATAAAATTTTGCTCATGCCACACCACAATTTTTAATTAATACCCTGTTTCTCATATTTTAAGACATACCCATAAAATAAGCCATAGCAGGATTTTTAAGCATTCAAGGAATATAAGCCATACCCCGAAAATAAGACATAGTGATAGGCGCAGCAGCAATGCCGGCCGCGGCAGGAGGAGGAGGAAAAAATAAGACATCCCTTGAAAATAAGCCATAGTGTGTTTTTTTGAGGAAAAAATAAATATAAGACATGTCTTATAATATGAGAAACACGGTAATAATAATTATAATAATTTGGATACTACACTGAAATGTTTAAATGTTTCCTTGATTGTCCTTATCTTCCAGCTAAAATTGCCATTCTCTCCTGCCGCACCAGTGTGGCGCACCACACCCTTTGAGAACAATGCTCTAACCACTACACCACCCACCACTGGTTCTATAACTAACTCCCCACTGCTATCATTATCCAGTGATGCTCTTGCCATTTTTGCTTTTTTTTTTGTAAGGCTGTGCACTTGTCATCTCCAAGTGCAGAGCTGCAGAACAAGAACCCTTGTCAATAGCAGTGCCCTGATTTTGCTCAGTGAAGAGCAGGGCATTTTCTTAGCCCTGTAAGGGACCTGCTAGAAGTTATCCTAATAGTTCTGGAGCATTTTAGGAGACTTGCGTACAGAACTCCATCCCAATGTCACACTCACTGAGGTTTGTCATTGAGCAAGCTCTGGAGTTACATGGGCTCCTTTCCTGAAATGTGGAGCTTTGTTCAAAAAAACCCCTTGCTCTTACAGTTTTGAAAACCTGAATGCTTCTTTAACTCTGGTTTTTGTTCCTCACCGTTCAAGCTATGCCTATTGCTATAAAAGGAGCCACTAGCCTATTATGGAGGCAGAGAAGACATCTGACAAACTTCTGCTCAGGGCCTTTATTATGGAGTTGCCTTGGGTATCTCACTGCAATAACTGCATTTATGTTGGGAATATATAGATAATGAAACATCAAAAAATCTAAATCCCCTCTTCATGCAGAGATTGAATTTGGGTTGCTTCTACCCTCATGGCCCATTAGTGATGCCAAGGGATTTCTCTTCCACAGTCAGATGGAAGCAGAATTAAATCATTCAAGGTTTATCCTCATAGGCGAGGTCCTAGAATATGTTTACTCAGAAGTCTCATTCAGCAGTGGCTCCACTTCTCCCAGCTACTGGCCCTTTAGTTAATCATTTCCTGGTAGCTCTCAGCTAAAGAAGCTTTTAGTTATCTGTTTCCTACTAACATCAAAATGTTCCTAACCATCAAAATGTTTTCTTAAATTAAATATTAATTCATTCCACATTCGGAAACAATTAAAAGGAGATTATTGTGTTTGGCGAGACTAATTATGTCTTGCAGGACCAGGCATCGGACTTCCCATACCTCAACTCGTATAATAAGACACCAATGAGACTGGTTTTTGGTCAAAACAGGGCACAACTTTATTGAATACAGATGAAAGAGGTTTGGCTTGGACATGGGGCAATCTAGGCAGGGGTTCCTAAGACTTACATCCAATAGGGTGATCCCCACAGGGACCGCCATCTGGGGGAGCACCTTCGGCCCTGGCCCCACCAGGGCACGTGGATGGCCACTCCTCCTGGATCCCTTTAATGGGATACCCAGCGTTTGGAGGGGCAGGCGGAGACTACAACCTCCCCTCTGTGCAAAACAAAGGATTGCCCCAATGCCCAACCAGTTGCTATGAGGTAGGCAAAACCACTGGGTCAGTGCCAATTAGCCTGGTAGGCAAATTCCTACCTGGCTCCTTGAAGGAGGTCAGGGCGACCACCACAGCAAAGTCATTGACTATCAGCTTAAACCGAGGGTGGGTGGGTGGGAAAACCTGAAGCAGGAACAAACAAGCTGTGCCCCAGGTGTAGGCTGATTAAATGGGCAAGGGGCGGATCCGAGGGAAGCCCACCTTGGGCTCCATCGACTCCGCCCCTGTCAAAGCCCAAGTCCCAGCCTGCACCCTCATTTGCCAAAGCAGGGTGCAGGCTAGGATCCGGTTCCTGATAGGCAGAGAGGGCTTATGCCCCCTTCACCTATCAGGAAGGGCACAGCCAGTTTGAATTTCCTCACTGTGGCCCTAGTGAAAACTCCTCTCTCCCACAATGCCACCGTACGAAAAGGGTGAGCGGGCCTGTAATTATGCTATGAAAATATATTATTCAAGGGCAACAAAGGGACTTCAAAAACAAACAAAACAATTAATCTTTCTACTATTTTGTAGATTTATTTGGGTTGCTTTTTGTTAAAATAACAAATAATAAGTGCAATAGTAATAACAATAATGATATTACTACTGTTTTTGTTATTGTTAGGCCAGAAGCAGAGACAAGTGTCCATAAGGCTTTGCAAGGGTTTCCTGGATAGGTTGGACTTGTTACTAAACTTGCATCAGAAATCAGAAAAGTGACTGCAAACTGGATATTAAAACAGATGGGAGGGCCATGGGGCACCCCCCCCAACTGACATGCAAGGGTTTGGCAGTGATATCATCTGGTTTCCTCTGCAATAACTGCATAAAATTAATAATGTTACTTGCAGAGAAAATGCTTCATGTGGAACTAACCTTGTTCAAATGAACCAGTTTTCCCTTTGTGTACTGTTTAGAGGCTCTAACCACGAGGTCACATGATGACCCAGCTGTCCTTACTTCACTCTTGAATACAAGATTTTCAGTCTGGTTCACCCCAGATAAACCTTCAGAGCAAATCCAAATGGAAATAAGACCTCCCAAAACTACAACCCTTTAGAGCAGGTGTTATGTACTGAGCTGAATCCTAGAACAATAGGATTCAGAATCAGCGGGAGCTACTCAATCCAACTCCAGGTGGAAGTGAATCCGCAACCTGATTGGCCTGCTGGAGCAGCCAATCAGGCGGCTGGCAGAAGTGAATCTGCTACCTGATTGGCCTGTAGGAGCAGCCAATCAGGCTGCAGGCAGAAGTCAATCCACAATATAATTGGCCCACAGGTGTAGCCCTGAAGTAGCCAATCACGCAAGGCCCATTGTGTAAATAATGTATATAAGCAGATGGTTTTGGGGAAAGAGCCATTCGTCTTCTCTTCTTCTCCTTGATGAATATGAGCTGAATAAAGAGCATGAAATTCACTCTCGACTCCGAGTATATTTCACTGGCGACGAGGATGGGATCCTGCTGAGCTGACCGCCACCACGCACTGCACCGCAGCACCGCCACCTGCTGCACCGCTGCATCGCACCGTGCATCCAGGCTTCAGCTCCAGGACCCAAGGAACCCAGAATGGCAACCGACAGCAGCTTCTTGCCATTCAAACCAGCATCAGGAGACTGGGAAGGGTACGCCGCCCGTTTCAACTTCCTCCTGCAAGCGAAAGAAGTCACCAACGATGCCATGAAGAGGGCGACATTCTTCAGCGTCTGTGGAGAGGAGACGTTTGAAATCGCCCGGGCTCTCCTTGCACCTAGAGATGTCGCTACCGTCTCTTACAAAACAATAATGGAACGGCTGAAGGAGCACTTTTCACCACAGCCCTCGGTGGTAGCTTGCCGAAATGCCTTCTACGCAAAGCGGCAAGCCCCGGGGGAAACCATAACTGGGTTTGTGACCTCCCTCCGCCAAGCCGCCCGGTTATGCAACTTCTCAGAGTTGGATAACATGCTTCGTGACCGCCTCGTCGGTGGCCTGAGGGACGAGATGTTGCAACGACGCCTCTACGCCAAAAAAGACCTCACGTTCCAGATTGCTCTGGAGGAAGCCCTGGCAACTGAAGCCGCCGAGAGGTCAACGCAAGAGGCACGACCGGCCCCGCCATCCCAACCGAGGGTCTACCACGAAGACCTCACCGACGAATCCGAATCTGACAGGGAGGAAGTACACCGAGTACAGCGGCGCACTCAAGCAGCACACACACCACAGCAGCCTCGACGAGAAGGAGGGAACTGTGCAAGCTGCGGGGAGAACCACGAGAGGAGGACCTGTCGTTTCCGCAACGCAGAGTGCAGGCAGTGCAGAAAATTGGGACACATCGCCCGGGTGTGTCGGGCTCGACTCACCCGTCGACAAGCATCAGATGACCGACCCAGGAGCCCCAGGTCACACGGCACCATGCACCAAGGCAACTCGACGGAGATCACGGACTACCAGGTATTCCAGTTGCCCCATCCCAGCACAGAGAAAATTTATATAGAGGTACAGATAGAGGGAGCCCCATGCCGCATGGAGCTGGACACGGGTTCAACTCTATCCATAATCTCGGCCCGAACATTAAGGGAACTGTGCCCTAATGGGGGTCCCAAACTAAGGCCGGCCCCATTCACCCTCCGGGACTTCCAGAAACGTAAGGTCCCTACAATGGGGGTGGGGACCTTCAGGGTGCAATATCGAGGGCGAAAGCAACAATTGGACTTGCTGGTAGTTAAGGGCCCCTACGTTAGCTTACTGGGACTGGCATGGTTTGGACCTCTGGGGCTAGCCGTTACCGGGGTGAACCGCACTAGCTTACAAGTGGACGTGGACGCCATATGCAAAGAGTTTCCAGGGGTTTTCGATGGGGCATTGGGACGATATACAGGACCCCCCATTGCCCTACAGCTAGACCCCGCTGTACGACCCATCAGGCACAAGGCCCGCCGGGTCCCGTTCGCCCTGAAACCCCGCATAGACGAGGAATTGGACCGGCTCGTGGAGCAAGGAGTGCTGGAGCCGGTGCCCAACGCCCCCTGGGAAACTCCAATTGTCACACCCGTCAAGCCTAACGGTTCGGTCCGCATCTGTGCAGACTACAAATGCACCATAAACAAGGCTCTCACGGCCCATGCATACCCAGTGCCAGTGGTCAGCCATGTCCTCGCCACCCTGGCTGGGTCAAAAATCTTTGGCAAACTGGACTTGGCCCAAGCGTATCAACAGTTGCCTGTGGACGAAGCCACAGCAGAGGCTCAGACGATTGTGACGCACAGAGGGGCATTCAGAGTAAAGCGGCTGCAATTTGGCGTTAGCGTGGCACCAGGCATATTCCAGAATCTAATGGACTCTCTCCTTAAAGGGATTCCTGGCGTCACCCCCTTCTTCGATGATGTACTGATCGCCGGGCCCACACCAGAGGAATTTGAGGACCGCCTCCGCTCCGTCCTGCACCGTTTCCAGACGGCGGGCCTCAAGGTGAAGCGGGAAAAGTGTTTACTGGGAGTGCCGCAGGTGGACTTTCTGGGATTTAAGGTGGACGCAGAAGGGGTCCATCCAACCGGTGACAAGGTACGGGCCATTTGTGAGGCCCCAGCACCCAAGAGCAAGCCCGAACTTCAGTCATTCTTGGGACTATTGAACTTTTACCATGCCTTCCTTCCCCATAAGGCAGCGGTAGCGGAGCCCCTACACAGACTCCTAGATAAAAGGGCCCCTTGGGTGTGGGGCCAGCGACAAAGGGCCGCATTCCAGGCAGTCAAGGACTTGCTCGTCTCGAACTCGGTCTTGGCACACTTCGACGAGAGGCTGCCAGTGGTGCTGGCATGCGACGCCTCTCCCTATGGCATCGGCGCTGTCCTGGGACACCAACTCCCGGATGGAAGAGAGGTGCCGGTGGCATACTTCTCCCAGACGCTTGCTGCAGCCGAACGAAACTACTCACAGATTGACAAGGAGGGTCTGGCAATCGTGAAGGGCGTAAAAAAATTCCATGATTTCTTGTACGGGCGGCCCTTTACCATAGTGACTGACCACAAGCCGTTGTTTGGCCTGTTTGCCCCCGAGAAGCAGACCCCCCAAGTGTTGTCTCCACGTGTCCTCAGGTGGTCAATTTTCCTTGCCGGCTACCAGTATGCACTAATCCACCGCCCTGGGAAGGCGATGGGCCACGCAGACGCACTCAGCAGGCTACCACTACCAGAAACAGGCCCCGACCCAGCGCCTGCGCAAGAGGTTATGACCCTGGAGCTGCTTCCCGACCGACCCATTCAGGCACAAGAAGTTGCGCACCATTCCACAAAAGATAGGGTCATCTCCCGGGTCCTGGACTGGGTGTGGCGAGGATGGCCCAGCAGCAGCCCCGGGCCAGAATTCGCTGGCTACACAAACCGCAAACATGAACTGTCGGCCCACAAGGGGTGCCTGTTATGGGGAAGCAGGGTTGTTGTTCCCCAGCCCCTCCGCAAAAGGGTCTTCACAGCCCTACACGAGACACACCCAGGGGTAGTGAGGATGAAGGCCCTTGCCAGGAGTTATGTGTGGTGGCCGGGGATTGACAGAGAGATAGAGGCCTGGGTCCAACACTGCCAGACCTGCCAAGAATCCCGCCCGGATCCCCCAAGGGCCCCAGTCCAGCCCTGGGAGTCCGCCCGACATCCATGGTCACGCTTGCACGTGGACTTCGCTGGCCCCTTCCAGGGAAAAACATTCTTCATAGTGGTGGATTCCTACACCAAATGGCTGGAGGTCGCACTGGTACCGTCCACTTCTACGGCGGCAGCCATCCGGGTACTACGTAAGCTGTTTGCAACCCACGGGCTCCCTGACACCCTCGTCTCGGACAATGGAACCGCATTCACGTCAGAGGAGTTCCAGACCTTCACAGCGCAGAACGCCATCCGCCACATCCGCTCAGCACCATTCCACCCTGCCACCAATGGCCAAGCGGAGCGCATGGTGCGGACCACCAAGGACAGCCTCCGCCGCATAACACAAGGGGACTGGGAATACCGCCTTGCCGCATTTCTTCTAGCACAGCACAGCACCCCAAGCACAACGACGGGCCGGAGCCCAGCTGAACTACTCATGGGCCGGCGCCTTGCAACTAGACTGGACCGACTTCACCCCGACAGAGCTCAGGATGAGGTAGTGGTGGGGAAAGGCAGGAACCCCCGGACATTTGTGGCCCAGGACCCAGTGTATGCAAAGAATTTTGGGGCAGGCCCAGCATGGGTACCCGCCACAGTCACCAAGGTGACCGGTCCCGTGTCGTACGAGGTACTAACGGAAGGGGGGCAATGTTGGCGCCGCCACTGCGACCAGCTACGGCGACGATTCCCAGGAGGAACCCGGGAGGAGAGCGGGACAGAGGGGTCCCAAGGGGACAGCAGGGCAGTGAGGCCTGTAGAGCGAGAGGGGTGGGCAGGGGAAGCAGAAGCAGTAGGCACAGAGGGGCGCCCCGAGGCTGGAAGGACACCGGAACCAGAGTCACAACCTAGTGGTTCAGTGGCGCCAGACCAGACAGCCCCGGCACAGCCAGCAGCCTCGGAACACGAGCCAGAACCAGAACCCCTGACCAAGGAACACCCCAGGCCACAACGCACACGGAGGCGGCCAGCAGACCTTGGGGACTACGAATGCAACTTCCCGGGCAGGACTGGAACTTAGAGGGGAGGGGTGTTATGTACTGAGCTGAATCCTAGAACAATAGGATTCAGAATCAGCGGGAGCTACCCAATCCAACTCCAGGTGGAAGTGAATCCGCAACCTGATTGGCCTGCTGGAGCAGCCAATCAGGCGGCTGGCAGAAGTGAATCTGCTACCTGATTGGCCTGTAGGAGCAGCCAATCAGGCTGCAGGCAGAAGTCAATCCACAATATAATTGGCCCACAGGTGTAGCCCTGAAGTAGCCAATCACGCAAGGCCCATTGTGTAAATAATGTATATAAGCAGATGGTTTTGGGAAAAGAGCCATTCGTCTTCTCTTCTTCTCCTTGATGAATATGAGCTGAATAAAGAGCATGAAATTCACTCTCGACTCCGAGTATATTTCAGCAGGCATCCCCAAACTGCGGCCCTCCAGATGTTTTGGCCTACAACTCCCATGATCCCTAGCTAACAGGACCAGTGGTTGGGGAAGATGGGAATTGTAGTCCAAAACATCTGGAGGGCCAAAGTCTGGGGATGCCTGCTTTAGAGGTTATTTGCTCTGACCTGCCTAGCATACCCAAGGCAATGTTCACACCACATACATATAAAGCAGAAGACCTGCCCCAGAGAATTCTGGGAACAGACAAGTTTCTAGCCCTTAGTGGTAAGGGTAAGGGTGTGGACAATATCTGGTCAAAATTTGTAGCGGTGGATGGGAGGAGAAAGATCTTCAGCTGTCAGAAGATAGGCCATGTATAATGCAAAGGGGAGGGACTGTGACCGCCAAGTGTAGCTGAACTACACAACTCCTATCATCCCGGAATATTGGTCATGCTGGCTGGGCTGATGGAACTTTGAATCCAGCACATTTCCCATCCAATGAAGTGGGCTTGCTGCTATGTAGTGCAAATGCTTATGCCGCAATACATTTGCACTCATTTTGTTAGATTCCTAAAACACGCAGCCAGACTTATCTGACAAATTCTTCTCTTCCGTTTTTTAAAAATCCGTTGTACTCCACCCACCCTTTTTGTCAAAAGTTTCTATTTCCTGCTTGAAGTTCTGCCACTCCTGACATCTTGAACAATAGATAGAGTCCTCCCTATCTATCAGTTCTTATGCATTTCTCCCCCCCCCCCGATCTCTGGTCAGTTTTACCTGCTCTATGCACTGTTACATTCTTAGTATTAGGGAAGTATATTTAATTGTTTTGTATATCAAACTCACAAATCCCTTTGCATAAAAATAAATAAATGATGACTGCTTCATGTGCACATGTTATGGGGGAATTAAAAAGGAATAATAGAATCATAGAACTGTAGAGTTTGAAGGGATCCCAAGGGTCATCTAGTCCAACCCCCTGCAGTACAGGAATCTCAGCTTAAAGTATCCATAACAGAATCACAACAAACTTAACATCCACTGTTTATTTTTTCCCATTTTTTAATTGCAATGAACAAAAGTAATGGCTATTTAAAAAAGGAACAACGAACGCTTTGAAAGCCCCATAATTGTTGGACATTAATGCAGGTCAGATGGTCATGTTTGACTGTTAAACACAGGGATCTGCCAGTTTGATGGGCACACTTGTTAATACTTAGACCAGGCATCCCCAAACTGCGGCCCTCCAGATGTTTTGGCCTACAACTCCCATGATCCCTAGCTAACAGGACCAGTGGTCAGGGATGATGGGAATTGTAGTCCAAAACATCTGGAGGGCCGAAGTTTGGGGATGCCTGACTTAGACCAATTTCATTGTTTTAACTGGCAAAGTATGAGTGGGGCTTTAAACCTTGCACTGACCACCTTTCTCCAATTCTTTGCCTTACATCAGGGGTCTGCAACCTGCGGCTCCGGAGCTGCATGTGGCTCTTTTACACCTTTGCTGCGGCTCCGGAGCGGATACGAGGGGAGGAGGCGTCCGAGCCATGCGCCGCCTGAGCCATGTGGCGGCGCCCGCCACGCCCGTCAGACACTCGCGCGGTGCCCACCGCCGCCGGAGCACACAGCTGCAGCGGCGCGCTGTGTGCCTGCGCCCCACACGGCGCCCGCCGGAGTCCACAGCTCCGCTGTGCGCGTGCGCTGTGCAAAAAGGACGCAAGGTGACGTTAGCAGCCCGGGAAGCGTGGTCGGCCCCCTCCCTGCATCAGCCCCTCCCCGCCGCATTTCTGCAGCCAATAGGCTCACGGGGGGCGGGGGCGGAGTTATTTATTTTTTTAAAACGGGCGCGCTTCTTCCCGCCCAGCAGCAGAAAAGGCTTGCGGGCTCGGAGCGCGTGTTTGCTGCTGCTGCTCCTGCCTGCGGCCTGCCTGTGGCCTCCTGCCGGCCTGGTCAGGAGATTGAGGTAGATGTATTAATCAATGGGTTGATTCAATATGAGGAAATTTTATAAGTTCACTTGATGGGAGCAACACACATGAAACCATACAGGTGTCCTAATAAGGGAGTCAGAGTTTTGCCCATTCCCAGTAATCAAGGCAGCCCAAACTCATAAGGCAGTGGTTGCTGGTGCCCATTCCCAGTCATAGCTGCCAAGTTTTCCCTTTTCTCACGAGGAAGCCTATTCAGCATAAGGGAATTTCCCTTAAAAAAAGAGAGAACTTGGCAGCTATGTTCCCAGTAATCAAGGCAGCCCAAACTCAAAGTTATTTTTATAATGACGAGGATGACATTGGGCCCTCATTATTAATTATTATTTACATCAGGCACTGATTATGGTACACTGGGGCCCTGATTAATTTTCTATGGCATTTTGGGGCATTGATTATTGGGCATAGCAAATTTTGCTATGGGGCCCTCTGATTTCTAATTACGTCCCTGTTTTGCGGCTCCCAGTTTATTTTTTTTCTTCGGAAACGGGTCCAAGTGGCTCTTTTTGTCTTAAAGGTTGCAGACCCCTGCCTTACATTCATTAGCAATGTTCCTCTGCTTTGGGTCAAATAGTCCACTCCTGACTTTTCCCATAACTTCTCTTATTTGATTGCCAACTTTGGGTAGGTAACTGATGACCACATGAAGTCACCCAGCTCAGAAGCTTTTAGGCACACCATTAGGTTCCAGAGGCTCTCAAGTGTATCTGTTATCATAGAAGTAGGGAAACACGGATCTTCCAGGGTGTTGCCTGCCATAACTTCCCACAATCTCTTTGTTGTATTCTCAAGATGTTAAGCAAAGTTAAGGCCCTTCATTCTGCCACCAGAAGCATCATCAACCCTCCACCTCCCCTTACCAAGACAATGATTTTGTTATTATAGCTTCTCTCTCTTGGGAAATTTGCAAGGAGAGGGGGAGAAGAGAGAGAGGGATGGTTACTGTTCAACAGCATCTGCAGGCAGAAAACAAAGAAGGGAGTCTTAAAAAAACAGAAGAGGTCTCATTTTCCTATAACAGAATCGTTCAGCTAGTCCTCTGGAATTTGTCAGAATCGGGAAGGGAATCAGCGTAAAGCTGTCACTCATCTAGGAGGAAATTCTTAAGAGAGAGAGGGAGAAATGGAAATGGAAAGGGTTCTTCGGACGCGGGGGGGGGGACGGAGGGACGGACGAGGCGAATTCCAAGGTGAGAGGCCCCTCCCCACCTCAATTGCTGAGGACACAGAGAGATAAAGAGAGAGCAATTATGGCGATGGTGTGTGTGTGACGCGGGGAGGGGGTGGCATTTGTAAGGCTGACTCAACCTTGATCATTTATTATTGCCTTCTGCAAATAATCGGTGGTAGGCCTACCTTGTTTTTCTTCTGGGGTGGTCACTGGGGAGATGGAGCTGCCGGTGGCTGGCTCAGCAAATGAGGTGTCGGTACCCCCCGTGCTGAAGAAGCATGCTAAGGTTTGGGAGGCGATCCCATCTCCAATAGATCGGGGGGGGGGGGCGGAGGAGGAGGAGGAGGAGAGACAGCGGATCACTTAGGCTTGCTGGCGGCGGCGGCGGCAACAGCAGCAGTAGCAACAGCAGCAGCAGCTGTGAAAGCGAAAACGCTGTTGCTGGACCAGGAGAGGAGAAAAGGATGGGGAAGAGAGAAGAGGGTGGGCAGCAAGCGAGAAAACCCCGGCAAGGAGGAGGGACCGATCCCCAGCGTCGGGATCGCCCCCCTGCGTGACTCTGGAGGTTATCCGCTCCCTCGGCTGGGAACTGGCTGAGCTCCCTTTGCATGTACTATTAGGAAACGAGGCGCTACATTGCCACTAATGCACAAGTTAGCTGCTGGTTCGTCCCCTGTGTCTTTAACATACAGAGACGGTGAAATCCAACAGGTGATGATCTCGTCGTTGTCACTTGAGCCTGGGGTCTATGAAAAGCTTCAGCACCTGGCAGGTGTGCACAGGAGCCCCGGCAGCGGGAAGAAGTTGGCAACTTTCGGGTACCTCGCCAGAAACGTTGTGATGAAAGGAGCTAAGGCACGGGGAGGACAGCCCGTGGCCCTTTCTAGACAGAGGCTAGACTCCCAGACTCTTTGCACTCATTGGCTAGAATACAGAAAAGGCACCATAGAGTTTGCTTCCTAGAGATCAGTCAGAAAGATACTCACACTTGATCTGGCAACCTCTGATGATTTTTAATCTTAAGTTCTTATGAATAAGAAGGCAGGCATCCTATGAGAAGAGGGATTCTATCTTCTCTTGCACTCATACAAGGAATGCCTCTAGGATACTGCTTGCAATGGCACAATCACACCTCTTAAATAAAAATAGATTTCACTCTGCTCCAAATTTTTATTTCACTGTAAGTGTATACAAAAATTGATCCAATCAAGACTCAAGTTAATACTATAAATTTTAGCATGTAGATTGGGAGGGGTGGCTAATACCCCAGAGAACAGGATCACACTTCAAAATGACCTTAACAGATTAGACAACTGGGCCAAAGCAAACAAGATGAATTTTAACAGGGAGAAATGTAAGGTACTACACTTGGGCAACAAAAATGAAAGGCACAAATACAGGATGGGTGACACCTGGCTTGAGAGGAGTACATGTGAAAAGGTTCTAGGAGTCTTGGTAGACCACAAACTTGACATGAGTCAACAGTGTGATGCAGCAGCTAAAAAAGCTAATGCAATTCTGGGCTGCATCAATAGGGGTATAGCATCTAGATCAGGCATCCCCAAACTGCGGCCCTCCAGATGTTTTGGCCTACAACTCCCATGATCCCTAGCTAAGAGGACCAGTGGTCAGGGATGATGGGAATTGTAGTCCAAAACATCTGGGGGGGGTGTCGAAGTTTGGGGATGTCTGATCTAGATAAAGGGAAGTAATAGTATCACTGTATTCTGCTCTGGTCACCTGGAGTACTGTGTCCAGTTCTGGGCACCACAGTTCAAGAAGGATACTGAAAAGCTGGAACGTGTCCAGAGGAGGGCAACCAAAATGGTCAAAGGCCTGGAAACGATGCCTTATGAGGAACGGCTTAGGGAACTGGGTATGTTTAGTCTGGAGAAGAGAAGGTTAAGGGGTGATATGATAGCCATGTTCAAATATATAAAATGATGTCATATAGAGGAGGGAGACAGGTTGTTTTCTCCTGCCCCAGAGAAGCGGACATGGAGCAATGGATTCAAACTACAAGAAAGAAGATTCCACCTAAACATTAGGAAGAACCTCCTGACAGTAAGAGCTGTTCGGCAGTGGAATTTGCTGCCAAGAGTGTGGTGGAGTCTCCTTCTTTGGAGGTCTTTAAGCGGAGGCTTGACGGCCATATGTCATGAATGCTTTGATGGTGTTTCCTGCTTGGCAGGGGGTTGGACTGGATGGCCGTTGTGGTCTCTTCCAACTCTATGATTCTATGGCTTACACATCAGGATAAAAAAAAAACCTAATTGCTGTATGTAAAATGAGTAACATGCAAACAGCTGCTTGCCCTCTTCCCTGAATGCGCTGCTTTTAATTCAATGACAGCAGGCAGAACACATTATGCAATACACAATAATTGTGTTCTGGAAAACACAGTTATACCTGTTTGCATTCTGCAGTACAGTGTGTAAGAAACTGTAGCTTCAAAAGCAAAACAAAGAACTCATATAGGCACAGCCAAAAAGAACTGCCCTACCAACCATGCCACAGCTGGAACAGTATCCTTCAGTCCCCAACAATTTATAATCCCACCCCCACGGTTGAAATAATTGAAGATGGGGACATTTGCCCATCTCCAGTCGGCAGTAACCTCACCTGCTCGCCAAGGATTCTCAAAGATCATAGACAAGGGCTCTGAGATTATTTCTGCAAGCCCCTTTAGTACCCTTGGGAGCAGCTCATCAGGCCTTGGAGATTTGAATTCATTTAATGTAGCTAAGTGTTCCCTTACTACCTCATTTCCTATATTGGGCTGCATCTCTCTCCTTACATAACATCTGTTATTACCAGGTAGAGACAAAGGTTAAATAGGTGTTGAGTAGTCGACTCTCTGGATAAGGATTTAATTCGTTCTGGGGTCCATGCGCACCACAAAAAACCCATAACCTGGAAATTTTTGCAACCCGAATATTATGTATCCAGAGAGGTACGTAACCCGAGGGTCCACTGTAGTTCCACCCTCTCTCCGTCACTCAATACAGCATTTCTTCATCTTCACTGCACAGAGGACCTACTATTTACTTGTTCTTCCTCTTGCTTCAGACATAGCCAAAGAAACCTTTTATTTTTTACCTCTTGCAATCCTGAGCTCATTCTGAATTTTTGCCTGCCTGACCTTCTCCCTGCAACTGTCAGCTACCGGTACTTGTATATACTGCTCCTTTGTGATCTCCCCTTTCTTATGCCCTTCTTAAATCTCAGTTCATCTGTAAGCTTCTTATGCAACCACACCAGTTTCCTTAGATGCCTCCCTTTTTTTCTTGTTGGAACTGTCTGCATTTTGCCCTTCAATATTTCACCTTTAAAAAACTCTCATCCATTTAGGATTCCCTTATCTTTGTGTATTTGTAGTCATGGGATCTCACTCAGTAGCTTCTTAAGCTTCATGAAATCAATCTTATTGAAGTCCAGACTACACTTTGACTACATGTCTGACTACACTCATCTATGCCTTGCCTCTGTATTATGAAACCTAGGACATGAACACTTCCTCTCAAGTTTCCAAGTACTTTCATTTTGTCCATCAGTTCTTTCCTGTTGGTGAGGACCAGGTCCAACATAGATGATCCCCTTGTTGCTTTTTCCACCTTCTGGAAATGCGATTGTTGAGTGCTTTTGCTTGGCTGGACCGTGTCCCTGAACTGCAATAATGCCTCTTGCTTTCCTGGAGAAGCTGTGTGTGCCTTTGAATTTTGTGTGGCTGGAATGTAGCCTACAGTACAAAAGTAAGAGCCACATCCATTGCTCTGCCAACTTCTGCCTCAGGCTTTATATACTACTCGCCCCTGAAACAGGGACCCCAGCTCCTGGGGGCCAAACCCTTTTGCCCCCCTATATTTTGGGGGGGTAGGTGGGCTACCCCCCCATGTCCAAAGTGCAGAGTCAACTGCAGAGCATCATCAGTGGCTGGCTCCTTCAACGTCACACCCGCTTCTGCAAATAAGTTGAGAGCGAGGCACAAAGACAAGTATCATAAGGGGGAGTGTGAGATATGGAGGGCTTAACTTAGGCAAGAGTGATTTTTACATTTTGGTATGTTTGCTTTGCTGTTGCTGTTGTTCAGTTTTAAATTAATTATTTGTATTCTATGCACCGTGACCAACTGTGACGGCTGCTAGCAATATTCATTCATTCAATCTACCTAGAATTGTCTTTGAATGCTGAACAGAGAGGCTGTGCCGTACAAAAGATGCTTACAAAGCGAATAGTTCAGTGACTTGTGAAAATAAACCAAATCATGTTACGTGTCAGGACAAAAATAAACACAGTTTTTATCAATGATTGTGGAATTATTGAAATGTATTGAAACTGAAAATCATGAATTTCCTTCTTTAGCAGGATGAGACTTCAAGAAGCCTCAATAATATATCTTGGAGCTATATGAAATATATATATATAGAAATCATGGGGTTTGGGAAGAATTTCAGTAGAGGCATTGAGACACTATATCAAAATCAGAGAGCGAAATTGATTATAAATAATGAAATAATAGAAAGTTTTAAAATAATGACAGTTACAGATAGGTAGCCGTGTTGGTCTGACGTAGTCAAAACAAACAAACAAAAATTACTTCCAGTAGCACCTTAGAGACCAACTAAGTTTGTCATAGGTATGAGCTTTTGTGTGCATGCAAACTTCTTCAGATAACTAGCATCTGAAGAAGTATCTATCTGATAACTATCTATCTGAAGAAGTGTGCATGCACACAAAAGCTCATACCTATGACAAACTTAGTTGGTCTCTAAGGTGCTACTGGAAGGATTTTTTGATTTTTTATTTGTTTAAAATAATGAAGGGAACTAGGCAAGGTTGCCCATTGTCACTGCTACTGTTTATTATGGTGTTAGAATCACTGGCAATTGCAATAAGACCCAGAAATAAAAGGAATAGTAGTAGGAAGTAAGTCATACAAAATAAAGGCCTTTGCAGATGATTTGATAAACTTGGCAGAAAGTTTACCAAAAATACTAGAAAGAATTTTTGAATGCGGGAAGGTGGCGGTATTTAAAATAAATATAAATAAAACCAAACTGTTGGCAAAAAAATTGCAAGCACAAAAGAAAGAAGAATTGCAAATAATTTCAGGTCTGACAATGGTTAACATGGTCAAATACTTGGGAATTTGGTTTACAATTAAAAACAACAATCTATTCAATGATAATTATACAAAGATATGGAAGGAGATTAAAAAGGATTTAGAAATATGGAATAGGCTGAACGTGTCGCTCTGGTGTCCACAGTAAAAATGAATGTGCTCCCTAAGATGATGTTCATGTTTCAGATGATCCCAGTGATATGGGGGGATGGGATGTTTCAAGACATGGCAGAAAGACTTATCAAGGTTTATCTGGCAGTGCAAAACGAATTATTAATAGACAGTAAGAACAGAGCGGGATTCACACTGCCAAACCTGAAACTTGCTTATGTTGGTTAAAAGATTGGATGACATTGCAGAACTCAGATTTACTAGATTTGGAAGGTTTCAATAACCATTTTGGGTGGCATGCATACCTGGGATATGATATGAAAAAGTTAAAATTCATAATAGGCTTTCTGAATCATGTTATAAGGAAACCACTATATAAGGTATGGGGAAAATACAAATACTGTATTCATTGGAACCAAAGCTTCCTGGTGGCTACCCCCTCTGGAGGCCATCGTAGCGAAAAGATAAAATATGGAAACAAACTGGGCCACGTATAAAGACCTATTAGAAGAGGAAGATAATCAATTGAAAGTGAATTTTTTTTGGAGAAATAAGACACCACCTAACTAGCTGGCTACAATATTATCAATTATACGAGGTTTTTAAGATGGACAAGGAAAAGGGTTTTGCAATGGGAGAATCAAAAGTAAACAAAGGATGAATACAAAACAAGAAAAAAGTAATATCCAGAATGTAGAAGCTTCTTTTAGAGTGGGTGGTGAAAGATGAAGAGGTGAAAGAAGGAATGATTAAGTGGGCGAAGGTTTTTGGTAAAAATCCAGCTATTGGCATGGGAAAGATTATGGAATAAAGAATGGAAATTTATGGCTTGTTATACATTAAAGGAAAATTTCCTGAAGATGTTCTGTAGGTGGTATATAACTCCCATAAAAGTGGCCAAAATGTATAAAACAAGAGCTAACATTTGCTGGAGGTGTAAACAGGCAGAAGGGACACTGTTTCATATGTGGTGGGGCTGCAAAAAAATAAAGAATTTCTGGGATTTACTTATAAGGAAATGGAAAAAAAAGTTCAAGCAAACCTTCATAAAAAAAGCAGAAGCCTTCCTCTAGGGCATTTTAGACTCAGATATTCCAAATGAAAAAAAGAGAGAATATTCTTATATGCTGCAACAGCAGCAAGAATATTAATTGCCAGAAAATGGAAAGGAGAATTAGTACCAACAAAAGAGGGATGGCAGGATAAATTATTTGAGTATCTCAAACTGGCAAAAATGACAATTAGGAGACAGCCAAACCAAAAGTTCAAAAAGGAGTGGGAAATTTATAAAGAATATTTTTTAAAAAACAGTGTCCTCAAGTCAAAACCTGGACATGCTTTGATTAATTTTAGCAAATTATAAAATAGATTATAAGTATAGCATTCAGATAACAGACGAAATGGGAAAATGATCAAAGAAGCACTTTAACAAATAGACACACTTTGAGGAAGACGGAAGTCTACTGGGTAAGTAATTGGGAATTAAGAATATGGTGGCATAAGTTTTGTTAAAACTAATGGGTTTATGGATGTATCTATGTTTCTCTTTTTGTTATTATTTTATTTTTGTTAATTTGTGTGTGTTTGTTAAGTAAGAAAACTAATAAAAAGCAGAAAGAGACTTCAGGAAGCCACCCACTGGCAGGTTTTGCTTAAGCTGTTGAGTTTTCCAAGAGGCTCCAGATGCACCCCCTTCCAAATCTGCAGGCTCCTGATTTATTCATGGCATTAGGAATGCACAGCACAAGCACTAGGAAGTAGGCCAACATGAGAAGAGAGTTAGAACACACAGCAAGTAGTTTTTGACATTCCAGCAGAAAGGAAAAAAAAGGGAGAAATCATTAACTCGTTGAAATGACAAGGCTAAACAGATTGAAAAGGTCTGTCCAAGAGGAAGATGAGGCACTCCTCAGTAAGATAAAAACACATCTTTTCCCTCCCTGCACAGACTGATTAACAGATGGAAAGCGTAGCATGGCTTTGGAAAACAGTCTGTAGATGTCTTAGGGCAGAGTTAACCCATTTCCCAGATGCAGTGTGAATACCAGAAAAGAGAGGGGACTGATTCTCCAGACACTGCTGCTGCAAGTCAACCACTAATAGTCCACTGAAACAAATGGAAAACATGCAACACAGTAACGCTTGCTGGGAGGCATAATACACCTTCAGCTCAGCACTCTGGCTACTTCCTCTGGAACAATTGCAATTTAACAGCCTAGTTGTGCAGTGACAAACTGGCCAATACGGCCAGTTGCTTCTCCACAAAAAACTTTGTTTTTTTCAGCAACAGAATGTGGTTTACAGCTGAACAGCTGCTGCTGGTGCCTTCCTGATTACAATGAACCCCCACTAGGAGGTGAAGAACATAACATGAACAGCATCTGCACACGGTTTCCAGTGATGCACACTTGGTTATCAGCAACTATTATGTGTGGGTGAAAGCATGCGCTTGATTATATGTTGCTGTTGGATTGCTAAGGACAAGAACATGCTCGGTCTTCCAAGGCTGCTCAACCTTTGTTCCCTTTGCCAAAATACTGTCACGTACCAGGGAGGGCCAGATTCTACACTCTGAGTCAAATCAACAGGTTAGGCAAACATGGACGGCACTATATAAAATCAAAGTATTTTATTTTGACCCACGTACCGGGCAAGTTGAGGAATGTGTAATTATAAGAAGGAAGATGCTTACTGATTAAGAGAAGAATGAGAACTTGAAGAATTCAATTGAAGAGGCAAAGACAAAATTTCAATAAGCATTGGAACCAATTAAGCCCTGCCAGCTATTTCAGCTTTGGGGACTCTAATTTTTTGGTAATAATTTTAAAGGAACAGTAGCCCACATTGTCTGGCAGATACCAGTTTCCTTTGTATGTGTTTAATGCCAGTCAGCTGCTGCTATTTTTAGTTACTTCTCATTTTACACATTGCTTGTTACTTACTATTATTATTGTTTTCAAAAGGAATAAGGGAACATAACCCCTCCTTAGGAGTGCCTGGCGTGCTATGGTTCATGGGGTCATGAAGAGTCGGACACGACTAAAAACAAATTTTATTATTTCACCATTTATCTCGATGGTTTACTTCAGAATAAGTGAAAGGTCAGCCCAGTTACAGATTAAAAAAAAGCTATTCATACAAGAAAAGGGTTGTTCTTTTGGGGGCTAGCACTTTGGGGGTGGGCCAACCCCCTTGTGTCAGTTACTGTTTTAATGAGGATGGGGTTTTAACTTTGGGGTGTTTTAAAGTGTTTTAAGCTTGAGAAAAAGCTGTTTTAATTTTAATTTGTATTTTAGATTACCTTTTTACATTAAAGAAGTTATTTTGTTTTAAGGGCGGAGGGACAGGGCGGGGCAGGTTCCATGGAGGGGGGGAGGGTGTGTGCATTGGGATACCCAATCTTAGTGATCACAGGGAGGAGTTATGTTAGGACCAAACCATGTCATTACCGAGGAGGGAGGTTTAGTCGTCGTTTGAAAACCATCCCTGCCACTGCGGCTGAACCTGACCGGAGGGGATACTGGTATCCACATGACCAAAAAGTGCTGCTGCGCAATGCCAGGACAATCACTCACAAGATCACTGGCATCAATAACTTGATCGTGGATGGAGGAATTGACCCGCCATGTGTAACAGAGACTTGGTTGAACATGGCAGATGGGATTGTGTTGGGGGATGAGTGTTCGGACGTCTGGAAGCTCACTTGTGGGGTGCCTCAGGGTAGTGGTGGAGTTTCATGCTCCAGCACTGGGGGGCCCAGTGCAGCCGGGGGGGGGGGTGCAGCCACGATGGCACCCCACGGGGATCGCGCTGCCGGGGGCAGTGCACTCCTCTTCCTCCACCAGTGCCACTGTGAGAGATCATCAGGGGGTTTGGACTGGGTGTTCACCAGTATGCAGACGGTACTGTTATAAGAAAATATGTATTAATAAATATCAATAAAGGTCGATCCCTTCCTTCCTCTCACCCATGTTTCTATCCTGTACTGAACTATAAAATGTTGATCTTTTCTGAACTTGAATGTATGTGTTTATGTACTTTGTGCCAACTTGTATCTTTTCTGAGAATGCAGCTATGCTTAAGTCTTTTAAACACTTTCATAAATGTATCCACGTTTTTTGATATACCTGTTTAAATGAAAGCTACCTGTAACTCCCTGAACCTGCACAATGACAGCTCAAGCACTAATACAGCGCCACAGCTCCACCTACAGGGTCTGCAGTGATATAACACCAATTCACAAATGCAACTTTATTTCAATGAATAAAATAAAACACAAAAAAATTGTCACAGAAACACGCTTTGTTTCATTCATAAGGCGTCAGGGAACATCAACATAAGCTCCGGAATCACCCAGTCATTCTTCCCTGCAAGTAAGCACTTCAGGCAGAACCATCAAACTTCATCCTGCAATCATAAAATCACAACAGACAGACATCAAGCAAGACGGACGGGATGGGCTAAGAAATACCGATAACAGTCATCCGCAACCTTCCTCTCTTTGTCAACACCACTTAAGAACTTTGCATGTAAACATCAAAGTGTTACCGTAATAACTACCATAACAACTACACTTCACCAAAACGCTTCCCACAACTACTCACATGAAGTCTCCGAAATCTCACCTCCTTCGACGCCTTCCGCTGTGCTGTAAGTAAAAATAAAAATCTGTGTCTTCTTTTGTTTGGGGTTCTCCTTCCTTCGTACCACATTGGGCATTTGGGAGTGGGAACCCCTGTTCCAACTGTGCTCTATATTTTGCAATAAAGGATCAGGCGTAATCACCGCTTTGCTTTGAATTACATCTGGTTGATCTCTGTCATTTTATCTCTGACTGGGGGAACTTCATTGGACCTTATACAGGCCAGGGAATTCCTGGACCCTTACAGGCCAGGGAATTAATGGAAAATTAATTGCTCTTAACAATACCCAGCTCTACCTATCCTTTAAATCGGAACCAGTGAAGGTACTGTATGAGTGTCTGGAAGCGGCTGGGAGTATTGATAGCAGTAAACAGATTGAAGTTGAATCCCAACAAGACAGATGTACTGTTCTGGAGGGGTGAGGGGTGCCTGGTCCTGAATGGGGTAACTGTGCCCCTGAAGGACCAGGTGCGTAGCCTGGGAGTCATTTTGGACTCATAGCTGTCCATGGAGGCACAGATCAATTCTGTTTGTGGGGCAGCCGTCTACCAGCTCTATGTGGTACGCAAGATGAGACCCTACCTGCCCATGCACTGTCTTGCCAGAGTGATACATGCTCTAGTTATCTTAGGCTTGGACTACTGCAATGCACTCTATGTGGGGCTATCATTGAAGGTAACTCGGAAAGTATAACTACTGGTGACTGGGAGTGGTCACCAGGATCATATAACACTGGTCCTAAAGGATCTACACTGGCTCCTGTACATTTCCAAGCACAATTTAAAATGTTGGTGCTAACCTTTAAAGTCCTAAATGGCCTCAGCCCTGTAAACCTAAAAGAGTGTCTCCAACCCCATCGTTCAGCCTGGACACCGAGGCCCTCCTTTGAGGGTCTTCTGGTGGTTCCCTCACTGCGAGAAGTGAAGTTACAGGGAACCAGGCAGAAGGCCTTCTCGGCAGTAATGCCCTCCCTACGGAACGCCTACACAACTTTTAGAAGACATCTGAAGGCAGCCCTGTATTGAGAAGTTTCTAATGTTTGATTATGTCTTTAAATGTGTTTGAAGCTGCCTAGAGTGGCTGGGGCAACCCAGCCAGATGGTCAGGGTAGAAATAATAACATTGTTGTTGTTGTTGTTGTTCACATTCTCAGTTGAACCATTAGCTATTGAACTAACAGCATGGAGATAAAAGGAACAAAAATAAAAAGGAAATTCACAAAGCATAGCTGCCAAGTACCCCGTTTCCCCGGGAAACCCCTGTTTTTCGTACTGTTTCCCGGCAGTCCCCCGTATCGGTTCCTCTCCCGTTATTCTCCCTTATTCTGCTCCTGCCGGTGGCCATATTTTTTATTTTTTGCTGCTTTGCCCATCTATGGGCACCGGAAATGGCCGGCGCTGGAACTCACATCTACATATATCCAGAAGTGCGTAGACGCGACTTCCTGCACTGGTCATTTTCGGTGTCCATAGATGGGCAAAGTGACACTGGAAGTTGTGTCTATGCACTTCCAGACATGTGTAGACACGACTTCCGTTTCTGGCGCCGGCCATTTTTGGTGCCCATAGATGGGCAAAGCGTATACGCAACTTCCGGTGTCACACGGCTGCCGATCCCAGATTTTGCAGTCCAGGACTTGGCAGGTATGGCACAAAGTAATGCCTTTTATGCTATCCAAATCTAAAAGCTGCTATTATGCAATTATGCTATCCAATCTAAAAGCTGCAATGCCTGTATTAATGAAACAACTGAGTAATTATGGTAAAACACTGGATTAAAATCAACAAACCCAAATCAGAAATAATGTATATGGGCATTTCCTCTAACCAATCATTTAAAAACGGATGAGTTTTTAAATTTGCCATGAAGTAGTAAAATATTTGGGAGTGCAGATAAATAATAATCTATCAGCTGTAAAGAAAAACAGCTTCACATCATTATTTTTACAGATATGATGGGACTGTAGATCTCGGAAAGATGTACATTTATCAGTCAGAACGCATAGCTGCTTTAAAGATGGTTATCCTTTTGAATTTTTTGTTTCTCATTCAAGTGCTGTCAATTATGATTGCAGTGCTCAATAAACAAGTTTATTTAGGAAATTAAAACAGAGGGATAGCTCAAAAAGGGACATTTCTGTGAAAATTATAATAATAATAATTATTCATATCCTACCTTTCTCCCTGACAGGGACCATCCTGCTGAAACGGAGATAGGGAAAAAACATAAAACACACATATACACTATTGATTTAAAATTTACAGATCATTACAGTATAAACTACACAGCACCAGCCCTTTCCTTAAAAACATATGAAGTTGGTAGAGAATGACAGGTTGCTCGATTTCCCCTCTTTTTGCTCATTTGACTTCTGTGCAAACTACGAGAAAGAAAAGTTTCAACCTCCACAACCAGGCACAGACACATAACACAGGTAGGGCTGGGCGATATCTGGTTTTCAACATTACGATAAATCACCAGCTAAACATCACAATATTTTGATATATCACAATGCTGAATTGAATTGATTTATTATGGTCACAGACCATAAATTATCACGATGTCTGAAAACAGTTTTGTTACTCATTAAAATGCACTTTTGTTACTCATTAAAATCTTTTAATAAATACATATTTTAATTTTTTAAAAATATTCCTCTTATTTTCTGAAGAATAGCAGTTCATAACAGACTGTAAGAATCAATCTATTGTTTCCACTAATGCCTTACTTCCTCTTGAGGAGCACGGCAAGTGCTACTTCCGATCATAAGCTTCAGGCCTTGTAATCCTTGGGAGTAGAGAAATTCCTGGTACCATTGCCACCTTTCCCCCTGCAGATAAAGCATTAGGAGTTACATATCTTCAGCTACACTGGCTTTTTCTTTTTTGTGTCCTCTAATTTCCTACCCTAGCTCTCCAGCACCTGAATTTGCAGACCAATCCACACTGCAAAAGCCCAGCATACCCATGATGCTAATATGCTGTGACACAAACTTGGTGCTTGTAGTGAGGAATACGCTATCACCATGCAGCCTCTTCATGAGCCAGTTCACATAGGGCAATTTCAATTAGCTTTTAAGGGGCATTCTTCTTTGCAGTAGAGGAGAGCTCCTACAAAAAATGAACATCTCTTGATGCCAGAATGCCCCCTTTGAAATTTTATATTCCAACTGGTACTGGAAACCAAGCAACTAATTGAGATCCTCTAGCCTTGGGGAACAATTGCATCTTTATGCCAGTTCCATTTTCAGACCAGAAATAAAAACTTTTTCAGGTGTAGTACTTGCCACATTCAGGTATGTGGTACCAACTGTTTGCTACTGAACAATTCATTTTCATGGGAAAATACATGGTGGACAAAGATAGAAGATGTAGGTTCCTCAGCAGCATAGGTTATCAGCCTTGTCACAGAAGCACAAAATTCTAGAGTTGGAAGGTACCCTTTCCTAACCCCCCCCCCGACATTTTAGTTCTCCCTTTTTCTGTGGTAGTGCCCCAAATCCCAGCTCCAACTGACAACCAGCTTCCCAAGAAACATAGCATTTTGACAAGCATGCCACTTTACCCGAATGAATCTGAAGTTCAGGGTTGTGTCCTCTGGTTGCATCTGAAGAGAAGGGGGGGGAAGGTGTTAGAAATTAATGGCTCTCTAAGACAAGCGCTTTTAAAAGAAGAGTTATTTGAAATTATTAGAGATTAACTGTAGAATCAGCCTCAGACTAGCCTTCCTGAAGATGACATGGCACAACTGAAACACTAAATGCCACAAAATTACTACATCATAGGTCTTGAAAAATTCACATCTCTGACATTTTGTAGTGGGCCTGTACAGGTTGAAACAGCATGCACTGCTCTTTCAGTTCAACACATGGAAGTCCATCAAAAGAAGAAGCCAAACACATACCAGTGTTGCCTGGGGAGAAAATGGCTCTGATAATTTTGATACCAGCTAATCTTCAGTTGTACATCAGCACCCTCTGGTGAACTGAACAGCAAATTTCAGTCTAGTATGTCTGCCAAAGGCAGAAGGCCACATCAGCTCCTAGAGAAGAAGCCACACTTCAGCACATGCTATGCATGAAGATCCCAATTCAATCTCTGGTTCCAGGTAGGGGTAGGAAAAAGACACTAGAGAATTTGGCATCACGAGCAATACTGATAGATGGATTAATGATCTGACTTGGTATGAGGCAGTTTAACTTTTTGGATATCAGTAGAGCTGCCTGAGTAGGAGCAAGCAGTTACCAGGTCCAGATCCCAAAAGCTGCACCAAAGAGAAAAGTTCAGCTTCCACTTTCACTGAAGCACAATGAAATAAAAGCTTACATTGGAGACAAGTTTTACCTTACCTTCTATGCTACTTTTAAAAAGCTGTGGGCAAATACGTAGACACCACAGGGAGACCAAGGGGGGGGGAGCTTGGAAAACAATGCTTCAGAGGCAGACTTGTCAAGGAAATGGAATCAGAAACAAATAAGGTGCAGGTTCTTGAACTATACATACCAAGCCTACTAAACTTTTTAAAAAGCCCGATGAAGCAAAGACAAAGAGAGAGAGAGAAAAGCCCAGTTATGGACAAAGTTACAAGCAGATCAAAGAAAGAGGTCTGGTTGTGGTATGAAAATGAATCCACAGAAGGGGCAACAGGTATAATAAATCCTATCACATTGTCTTTTGTTGCAACAAAGAATTGTACTGAAGTTTGGTACTCCCTGCAAACTGATTTGGGTAGCAGCGGTTGCTAACAGTTGCTAACAGCTTTCCAGGCCAGATGTGGGAGGCTGGTCTCACATTTTGAGAACTGCTGATCAAAAAGCCAAACAGGGATACTGTTTACCCTGACAGTAGAGAGTGCACCTACTGATGAACCTGGAACTTTATCTGGCAATTCCTTTGGTTTTATAGTTCACCAGACATTGTCCAAATACTCAGGCATTTTTTTGCAATGGCAAAGGCTGGAAACTTGTTTTTTTTTTTAAAAAAAGGAACAAACAAGATTGAGGTGAAGTCAAATTCTTCAGCCTCCACAAGAAGCTGCTATATTACTAAAACAGACCAATGGTCTATTTTGTTCTGCATTGTTTACATTGATGGCAACGGCTCTCCAGTTTTCTATACATGGAGTCTTTTCCTGTCCTATGTGGGGAATCCAGTTCTTGAAACTGGATTCTGCATGAAAAAGATGTGCTCTACCACTGAGGTATGGCCCCTTCCATATCCTATATCTTTAGTATACAGTGGTACCTCGGTTTATGAACACAATTGGTTCCAGAAGTCTGTTCATAAACTGAAGCGTTCATAAACTGAAGCGAACTTTCCCATTGAAAGTAATGGAAAGTGGATTAATCTGTTCCAGACAGTCCGTGGAGTACTTAAACTGAAGTGTTCATAAACTGAAGCGAACTTTCCCATTGAAAGTAATGGAAAGTGGATTAATCCGTTCCAGACGGGTCCGCGGAGTACTTAAACTGAAGCGTTCATAAACTGAAGCATGGGTGTAATTGGTTCTGGAAGTCTGTTCATAAACTGAAGCGTTTATAAACTGAAGCAAACTTTCCCATTGAAAGTAATGGAAAATGAATTAATCCGTTCCAGATGAGTCCACGGCGTTCATAAACCGAAAATTCATAAACCGAGGTGTTCATAAACCAAGGTTCCACTGTACTTCTAAGGGAGAGAGCTGGTAATGATTCAAGGAGAAGCCTTCCTTTAAACTTAGGTTCCAAAGACTGGAGCCACAATGACTTGGAACTACAAGGAAGGAGATCTTTTTTTGTCTCTGCTAGTTGTTGACAGAGGCTTGGCACTAAGCTTTCATGGTTAAATGGAGATGTGAACCCAGGTCTCCCTATTTCTTCCTGCATGGTACTCATTCTCAGTAAGCTCATGTCCAGCTTGACTTTATATGGCATGGTAGAAGATAGGCCATGGTGCGCCGACGACTGGAGTTTTAAAGGACACAATGCAGACACCATAGCAACCAATAGTGATCAACACACTCATGCTCAGTAGTCCTCAAGTATTACAGGGTTAAAAAGAATTGGAAATGATTCTACTCAAAAAATGCTCCTCACCTTCTTCAAGAAGAGCATAGCGTATCCTGTCAGTGCAGGGTGGAAAACTATATTGAAGCTCTTCCTGTGGTTCTCCACCCTTGTCACCTCCAGCACTTCTGGGTCCAGCTGAATCCCCTGAGGGCAGGGGGACTCCTGGAATGCTTGTGAGTTCCACAGATACCCAACTATAGTTGATAGGTATTGGTTGTATTCCCGGCAAATCTGGTGGCTGAACTCGAACTGCAGCAGCACATGGTAAGACATAACATGACAATCTAGACAATGTTTCAGGCTCATGATAGCTCCCCATCATCATTTACTAGCAAGAAGTATTGCTCCAACATGCATCCTGCCCACTCCATAATCATCTACAGAATACCACTGATCAATCAACTAAACATCAAGCCTGAGCAGCTTGTGACCCACTAAGACAAATGTAGCACCACCATGTGTGTACAATATTGTGGATTGTCAGGTACTTATGGTTGAAGCATAGCGGGGGAGGGGGGAGAGAGAGAGAGAAGAAAAGGAAAACATTTTAAATCTTTGTTTGATACTGAATGAAGTCAGATACAGTACATGTTATGTTTATACCTAAACCAGGTGCATAAAGTTTGGAAGCCACCTACTGGCAGTTTGGAAATAAGATCAAGAAGAAACAATGACTAGGGATGAAGCTTACTTGCGCAGGTGCCCCCCCCCACCCCATTCCCAGCACCATATAGTTGGCCATTAGAATCACACAGAATCATCTATTTTCCTGAAGTCTGTAGAAGAGTTTTCTCTCTCTTTGACTAGATATGCATTGAATCTTTGAAGTCCAAGGACATCTCATATGGGAGAAGAGATGGGAAAGATAAGGGAGGCAAGTTTTGCCAGTGAAATTATATCAAATTTCAGATGAAGGAGCCATTGAATATACAGTATTTGTACCAATCCAAGCATTTGCCATTAAGGACCTTATCTGCTGTACCTTTTTAATCTCGGAGTTTTCTTTTGCAGCCACCAGGTTGATTCGACACCTAAGTAAGAATATAAAGACGATTATTTTGAATTGTAATATATAATATGTGCACAGAACAAAACTGTGTGGTGGCTAAAGAAATCCCTTGCATGAGTCTTGATTCTTCAATGAACTCACTAGGTGGTCTTTGGCAAGCCAGTTTCTCTCAACTTCTGCTCCCCCATTTCCTGTGAACAGTTCTACAGTTCTACAGCTAGATAAAGCACATGAAGCGCTTTGCAAACATGACAGTGCCATACAATTATTACTTTGCACAGGTGAGCAGTAACTATCCCAGAGTACATAGCTATCTTTCACTTAGCATTATGAGGCAGCAAGATAGCACATATCTTTTCTCATTTGGTTCCATTTCTTAAGTTATGTTACATAAATCTCTCTCTTGCTTACCCTGCATGTCCCTGCAATAGGAGAGCCATCTACAGAGTAGACTTAGAGAGGAAAACACAAGACACCATGCAAAACAGTTATTTATCACCCAATAGAGCATGCTGAATTTGGTTCTGAATATAAAGTTTCACGGAGTTCAAAGGGTACTTTTCACAGTTCAGAAGCAACTGTTATTTAGTAAGAAAGACAAACTTGAATGGATGCTCATTTCTGTTTACAGGGGTGCATGTGTGAAAAGAAACTGTTGCTTTATTGAGCACAAAAGGTTATGCATGAGCTGTAAGCATGAGACAAAAGCACTCCACCTCAAGCAGCAAACAGCAGCACTAACTCCTTGCTCAGTCACTACAGAAACTGGAAGGTAATAGAAGTATAGGTCCTGACAGCTGTTCTGTATAATAGACACTAGTTTCAGTGCATCTTCAGCAACTGCATCCTTCCATATTAATTACCCTGCAGCTTCCTCAAGCAAGAAGCTACACAGCGCTCTACACCAGCTGACAGTAATTGGCTACTTCTCACATCAGACACAACTGCTGGAACTAATGTTAAGAATGGCACTCTTATGTAGCATTTCCTACAGAGAACAGGGCATTAAAAAAAAATCATCCAGATGCATAACTGGCCTCAAAGGCTTGGACTTTTGTTAGTCAGTAATCAGCACAGCAATGCCACCCCAACACATACCACCTGTTTGAGACTCTGGGTTAAAAATTTGATTACTCTTAAGTAATTCAAAAATCAGAATAGCTCCATCAGTGTCACACAGGTAAGTGTATGGGTTATGCAACAGAGCTCAGTTCAGTTGGATTTCTGCACATGCCCCACAAATGTGTGTGTAATTTAGCTTTGCTCTGGGCGATGAGGGTATCATTGTAATCACTAAATAATATGAGCCAGTCTGATATAATCTGGCATGCCAGTCACAAATACAAGGTTCTCATCAGTTTTCCCTTTAACTGGGTGCACAAGGCACCTCCATTTCACCTGCTCCTTAAGTCTCTTTGCTACCAGCGCCCAGCGTGTCGAGGGAGAAACAAGCTGCAAATGGACGCTGGTTGCAGAGGGACTCAGGAGCAGTGGTGGTTTCACATGTGGTACACCGCTGGGTAAAACAGCCATCTCACTCTGGCCCTCATACCGCTGGGGCCGGGCTTATGTATCTTGTTCCTCCCTTGGCTGCTCATGCGGGCAGGCACCCCCTTTAGACTTCTCCGCTGAGGGACATGTGGATGCCTGCCCCTCAGTGGAGAAGTCTAACAAAGCCCCTATCCTGCCTCCGGCTCATACAAGCCAGGATGGGGCCTCCTTTACTCTTCTCCACTGAGGAGCGTGTTCACAACATATGGACGGTTCACAACATAAAAATATAAGATAAAAACACAAAGTACATAATAAAACAAAAGCAAACACAAACCACCAACCCCCATCCCACAAACACATTTAAAAGGTCTTATAATATTTATCAGCCAAAGGCCTCTTTATGGAGAAATGTTTTCACCTGGCACCTAAAGATATGTAAAGACACCAGGTGAGCCTCCTTAGGAAGAGCATTCCATACACAGAAAGTTACCACTGAAAAGACCTGATCTTGTGATACCACCCGCCAGACCTCTTGTGGAGGAGCCACACCAAGGTAGCCTCAGGACTTCCTGTTTGGCTGCCATGGCAAACGGCTGCCCATTACATCACAGCCATCTCACACGGAGTATTTTGAGGATGAGATGGGAGTAATCATCCTCCCAAACCCCCCACCCAGGGTCAAGGGGGGGCAGCTTCACCAGCAGATCGCCCAACACTTGCTCCAGGTCCAGAAGGAATGAGGGGGCAGGGGGCGCTGTGTGTAAAGCACCGTGCTTTTCTTTAGCAACTCTCCAAATCTGTCGCCATGAGCAATGAATACCTGCTTTTTAAGATGAAATTTGGACTTAATTAACAGGCATGCTCTGAGCGAGGGGAGATAAAGTATTCTGCTAACTGATTCAGCCATTTGGGGTGCCAAAGGATTTGAGTGGAAGAAGGATTACCATTATTATGGGACCGGTATATCAGAATGGTGAGCCTCCATTATTTCTTTTTGATATATTTTGCATTTGCTATCTTATTTGGCAAATCTCCCTGGAAGGACTGCCTGACTGTTTGAGTAAGCAAGCAGGACTGGAAAGAAAGAGTATTTCATTATTGTTATAATTATGGTTTAACTATAGAATTAACTGTGTGGAATTGGTTTATGAATTTTGCAATCACTTTCAATGGATCAATAAAAAAGAATAGGTGATGGAAATTATGGTTTCTAGCTAAAGTACAGGCTTATTTGTCTTGGAAGGAGATAAAACAAAGACGTTTAGACATATGCCTGGCACAAATGGTGGAATGCCAGATTTCCTCCAACTCAAGATGTGTCGCAGTGGAAAATTACAGGCATGAGAAAGTGAAAGTGAATTGCCACAGACAGACTGCCGGAGTACAAAGAAGAAAATAAGCATGAAGGAAACTTTTCACATAGAATCACACTATATTGGTTTAATCCACCTGCTAGACAAACTCAGAGGCTGTTAAAAATAAATGAAGGAGCAGCATCAGAATGTCTTATGTGAAGCTACCTGGACTAATTAAAAGAAGCAGCACAATTGTGAGATCATCACTCCCCGAACCTCAGAACATGGGAAATCAACCAAAGACTTATAATTTGGCATAAATTTGGACTGTTTTATTATTTTATAATTTGGAATGATATTAATGTGGCTTTTATTGGATTGCTAAAATGGAACACTTAATAAATTTTATTTAAAAAACAAAAACAAAGGTGGCCTCAGATGATAATCTCAGGGTCCAGGTTGGTTCATATGGGGAGGTATTGCATCCCGAGCCTGAAATGAGGACCCTCTCTGTCTATCATGGGAAGGACTTTCTCTAACAAGCAAAAACTCCTTTAAAAACTTAAACATCAGGGCCACAACCCCCCCCCCGAACCCTACAGGGAACCCAAAGAAATTTACAACACTGTGAAAGTTAGCCAATTGCCTTCATAACACTCACTAAATGTAAGCTCAACAAGTTAACATTCTGCCTTCTGGCATTATTATACTGTAGAGAATCAAGTGGGCAATCACAGATTAGTGGAGAAGTTGAAGTGGCAATTGGTAGTCTAGAACAGGTGAGATTATGGCCAAGCAGAAAGGCTTTGAGGAAAAGCACAAGGGGCAGAAAAAGGAATCTTCTCAATACCTGTACATAATGTAGCAGAGTTGGTCAAGTGTGGCAGAATTCATGCTGAGAAGTGCTGGATAGAAGACTCCAGCAGGAGGCAACATAAGCAAGGGGAGGTTGTACTTTAGATATATATCAGACACCTACAAGTAGGAAAGATAGTTGTATAAGCTTGTATTCTCAGCTCTCTGCCCTTAGCACATTACCTTCACAGGAAAAACAGAGGAAGAGCCTTGTTCTTGCCTACTTGGACATTATCTCCCAGTCTACAACAATATATGTAGACATTATACTTTAGAGGGAAACATGGGCTTCAAACAATCTACCCACTTTTTTCCTTTGGATTTCTCTTTCTCTGCCTTCCCCTCAAATTATCAGAACTTCCCTCAAGATTGTCAAATACATAACGTCTAAAGATATTAAACAAATTTGCAGTGTGAACAGCTTACATACTGTCTCATAGAAATCCAGGATAACATTCATCAACAAAGTAGAGTTGTTCTCCAAGCACAGACCAACAGTTGAGAGCCTGTTTACAAAGTGAATGAGCTCTGTCAAGGAGCTTATCAGGTCAAATTGGGTGGTGTTCCTGCAACAAGATAAGATAGATATCAGCTTTAGCATCTAGCAGGAAGGGAATGGTTGTACCCACGTGAGCTGCATTATTGCTTGATTGCCTGTGTTCTAGAGGTGTACCACTTTGTAAAGATTATACTTACAACACATCAACATTTGATTCTGTGGCCATGTCTGCTTGCATGTGGCAATTCAGCACGTTCAGTAACAGTTCCCTTAGGTTTTCAAGAACTTCATACTATGGAACAGCAAAAAAAATTTTTAAAAAAATGGATCCACTGTATTTCAGATTTGGGGGAGGTCCATACCAGCAGTACTGCAGTAATATGCTTGAAAGGGTTTTTTAAGCCCAGGTTATCCATACACACAAGTTTAAGAATTCTCCTAGGGTACTTCAGTAGCCTGCAGTTGTGATGTTAGCCCCAAGAGAGACAGGAGATAAAAACAAAGACAAATTATTGGAAACTTGCATACTTCCAGCTGAAGGAAGAAAAGCAGCAACCATTCTTCTTGTTATGTTGTTGTATTTGTAATTCGAAAGGGCTAGTTCACACATAATGCTCAATGTTATGTGCATCCTATATAATAAAATGCAAGTGTCTCTGCGTCCAGTTTTCCTGTGTGTCCCTGGGTTACTGCGCATATGCCCCAGGGACACAGGGACTGGACAGCAGAGACTGCACGCGCACACTCTCCCCCCCCCTCTGCCTCCTCCCACTGCCGCTCCCGGCCGGACACCGCCTCACTGCAGGGCACATCAGGGAAGCGAGGGTGGAGGCCGGCGGAGGCCTCCTCCTCACAACCCTCCCTGGCCCGTGAGAGGAGTGAAGCAGCGGCGGCGAGGTAGGCGTTTTTGTCCCGCGTCCTTCCTGTCGGCGGCTGGGGGAGAGGAAGGAAGGAGGAGAAAGCAGCGCTTTCTCCTCCTCCGTTCCTGTCCCCTTGCCGCCGACAGCAAGGACAGGTCCCAGGGTTCGGAGAAGCGCTGCGCAAGCGCTTCTCCGCACCCCGGGATGTCTCCTTCCTGTCGGCGGCTGGGGGAGAGGAAGGAAGGAGGAGAAAGCAGCGCTTTCTCCTCCTCCGTTCCTGTCCCCTTGCCGCCGACAGCAAGGACAGGTCCCAGGGTTCGGAGAAGCGCTGCGCAAGCGCTTCTCCGAACCCCGGGATGTCTCCTTCCTGTCGGCGGCTGGGGGGCAGGAACAGAGACAGCAAGGACAGGTCCCAGGGTTCGGAGAAGCGCTGCGCAAGCGCTTCTCCGAACCCCAGGATGTTCTAGCGCCCGTTATTGAACGGGCTGAAATACACTAGTTATTGTTATAATGCACTAGTGTTATATGTGAAATAGGAATCACGGCTTATGGCAAACAGTTTGTAGCTATAAAAACCAGCTTCATAGCCCATAGTCTGAAGCGAGCATGCACCATTGATTGTTGCAAGCTAGGATTCCTAGTTTGTGCATAGCACAAAGCAGAGATTCTGTATGTCCAATTAAGCCTCATTCAACTAGTTTACATACAACAAGAAATTCATCTGAGTCTGACAAGTATTTTGTCTCCTTCCTTTAACAAGGATAGCAATCCCAAAGATATTCAAGGATTTGTCTTATATCAACCGCAATGCACCTGATATTTTGTTCCCAACTGCCAGTGGATGTTCAACCCTACTTTTGGGCATCTCAGACAAACAGATTTCCGAGCTATATGTCAGGGATCAAATTTGGTAATTCTTACATGCCAAAGCAGGCATTCACTGTCCACTTTCCCTCCATTACCTTAAAAGAGAGAGATGAAATGGAAAAAAGCTTCAACAATGGCCGGTAGAGATAAGTCTTCATTTCTGAAAGGAAAGAAACAAAAAATGGAACAGAGACGTTGAAGCAGGCCTGTCTGGACCACAAAGCAGGATAAGACTGGTTAGGCTGCATCACATACCTGAGAAGCTGCTGGGAGAGATCCATCTTATCAGCTGCAGGACCTGTGACCGACAGCAGCAGCCATCCCAGAAGTGCAGACTCTTCCACAAGAATTCTTCGCAGGCCGAGAAACCCCTCTGAAAGGCACAACTGACACTGCTAAAGATTGTTGAAAGCCAGCCCTTTTCATGCATCCAGCCTGACAGTGCTCTTCCATAGCATAAAATACTTAAGAAGGCCAAGACATAACTTCTAAGATTCAAGGGATAAGCTAGCTAGTGAAGCAGATTAGTTGGGCTGCGATCTTAAAAGTACTTTGCTAGGGATAGCAAAAGTTTCTAATAATTCAAGTGATTTTCTCTGGCCCAAGAGCCTCTACCGTTCCTCCTAAAAAGCAGATCCCAACTTACTTTTGTTCATGCCACTCTTTTCTGCTTCCCAGTTTGCCTTCTTCAGGAACCTTATTTCTTGACTGCACAGATTTAGGCTGCGTCACTCACCACCTGCCCCTGGATACCCTCTCTGTTTCCTTCATCATGCAGCTCTTAGGAGAAAATACTGAGAGGTGCAATTTGGCCTCCACTGTCCTTTGATAAGGAAGCCCCACAGCTGTGTAATTAATTTGGATAGCAACATGACTTTCAATAGAATAGTGTTTTACTCATGGTTTATTAGGGTTTTCACATTACTACAACAGTAATTACTACAACAGAACAGTACAGTCTCCTCCCACCTTCTCTCCCTCCTGTGCTTTTTTTTTTTTAAAAAAGCTACAGTATTTTCATTTCTGACATACCATTATTTAACATCCTACTAACAGAATATTGATGTTTTAGTCAAGGCATACAATGGTGGTGGATAAAAGACAATGTCCAAAGAATGATGGGATGAGAATCACACCTGAACTAACCTGCAAGAAACACTCTGCTTTGAAGACTTCCTCTAAGAAAACCTTGAAGTTCAATTCATCTTCCTTGTTCATCCTCTTGTACCAAGGGCATCCTGAATCATGAGACACAGGGGTAAAACATTGCTTATCCTCCAAGTTTTTATTCTCTGACATCCCCAAGTTTTCACCTTTGTATATAGTCTGCCACCCATTTTGCCTTGGCACAGCTGAGGTACACGGAGATGGTGACCTGTATCTGTGCAGTACCAAGTCAAATATTTGGAGTGGGGATGGACTCATAAGATGAAATGCTTCTCTGTATAAGAAAAATGTTCTGCAGATAAAAAACTAGCATATTAGGTTAAAACCCAGCTCTCCAAGATCTATAATGCAGCAGAACAATCAATCATGTGAGCTCTCACATCTCAGACACAAGATTATCTCTGCGAGAACTAGGACTTAGCCTAGACCTAAGGCATCAGTTTCCTCCTATGTGGGAATCAAATTAGTCTCCCTACCTTCTTTTAATGTATGAGCCATCCAGTAATGCATCCTCATAGAGATGGATTTATCTTTGAGACCCAAGCAGTGGAGCAACAGAGGACTGCCTATCACCGAGCCTATTTGGACTGGAGGCTGGAAGAGAAGCCAGAAAAAACTGTTCAGAAGGGAACACAAAAACTCAGACTTCCGGTGCTCTCTGCCACGATGAAAGCAAATCCCATGTTAGCGGAGTCTGTTCGTGGAACGTAAACCAGGACTAATTGAAGAGTAATTGTCCTTGCAAGCCACCACCAGGGTTGGGGTGTATGTGTGAGCTCCACTTGCAGATCGTCTGATACCTGGCTCCTGTCCCGAAATGGAAGGCGGGGAGCAGGAGACGCTGAGTGCAAAGCATTTTGCATACTGGAAACCCCCTGATGCAGTATATTAGAAAGAACAATTTGGATTTAATTTACAGACATGTGCTGGATTAATGGGACAAGATAACCTGCTAAATGAATCAGCCACTGAGTGGTAACGTATTTATTTGGAGAGAACTGGGGTATGATGGGGGAGGGGAGCCTTTACCCTCTCTTAAAATATTATGTTTGCTGCTTTGATGATTTGGCAAACCTCCCCCTGAATATTAATGGATTGATAAATGGGAGATCAATGACAAGATAATATTAGAATATCTGAAGAAGTGTGCATGCACACGAAAGCTCATACCAAAATAAAAACTTAGTTGGTCTTTAAGGTGCTACTGAAGGATTTTTTTTTATTTTGCAGTGGCTGTTAAATTAAGGATTAAGATCATAATTGTTGTAATTGGATTAACCAAGATCAAGGAAGCAGAAAGAAATCAGACTGGAGTACCCTGAAATTCAACACATGAGAAGTCACTCAAAATTGTTTAATTTGGTATTTGAATAATTGGTCTTTTAATTGTATTGTAATTTGGTATTGTAATAATGCGGCTCTTATTGGATAATGGTAACTGGAAATTAATAAAATTTATTATACAGAAGGGAACACAAAAACTCCACAGTAGAGGCAACACTCCTTGTTTTGCTGCACTCAGCACTGAACCTCCTCTAACCAGCTGTCTCTGTAAACTGAAAACTACCACCAACTTGCAGTCAAATATTTTGATTTTAACAAAATTCCTCATTTAATCAGCAGTATTTTTTTAAAAAAAAATCTTTAGTTTATAGAAAAGCCATTGCTTCTAAGAGCACATAGACTAGAGATCTCACATAACCAGAATTGAACAGGTTGGTTCAAGTCAATGGGAAATTTAGAGCCCTCCCACCACACCCCAACCCATGGTTCTTCAATCCACTTGCTCTTCTTTGCCTGCCAACAGCACGCAGGTCCTCACGTCCCTAAGTGTTTTGCATACATAGCCAAAAGGAACCTTGCCTCATAGAAGTTGCTTGATCAACATGGTTACTGTACCCTGAGCAAGCAGAACATATGGCCCAACCAACTCCCCTACTACTAGCCATCCCACATCTGGCTGTAGTGAACAAATTGATGGATTAGGCAATAGGACTTTCACCATGGACTTGGCTGATGTATAAGTATCATTTTACTCCTCCCTGGGCTGTTTCCGTTCAAGCTAGTGCTTTCAAAAACTGGCATCAGTTTCCTCGTTTTCTTTTTGCATTACATCTTTTAGATTGCAAGTCTGTGGGCAGGAACTGTCTTGTTCTTAATCTGTGTAAGTGCTTAGTTCATAAGTGCAAAAGGATCAGGTCTAGTCATGTCTAATTAAAAATCCATAATGTAGCTAGCTATCCTACACTTTTAGTAAATAGCTCCAATGTGGCATTAAAGACACATATTTTCCCCCAAATATGTGCAATTTCATATTCTGTAGGTTTTGTTACATTATGCTTTTTGCCATATTTCAAATCTCTCACCTATTGTGCACACATACTGCCTCTTTTCCACTCTGAATATTTCATTCAAAGCAGTTTAGTTAAGCCCTCATTTTAAGTGTGGTTTTATTTTTTTGGCAGGTGAATGAATCGTTGCACATCTACAGTAGCAGTGGCTCAAGCAAAAAATTATGACTACCACAGTATCTCACTTAACTGTTGCACTGATGTAACATTTACCTTTAACCATTCCTTTTTGTTTAGAATTCATGCTTCCAGATTATGTTACGGGAAAAATTACATGAGTAAGCAAAGATCCTATGGCTAGAAATTAGGAGAAAGGCCATGATGGTTGTTTAACAGAAGGCTACAATAATCTTTACATTCATATTTTTATATTAAATTGGATTCATTGTCATACATTCTTAGTAATTTAAAAAAAATTCTTTCAGTAGCACCTTAAAGACCAACTAAGTTTTTATTTTGGTATGAGCTTTCGTGTGCATGCACACGAAAGCTCATACCAAAATAAAAACTTAGTTGGTCTTTAAGGTGCTACTGAAAGAATTTTTTTTATTTTACTTCGATCCAGACCAACACGGCTACCTACCTGTAACCATTCTTAGTAATTGTTTGACAGCTGTGTTTCATTTGGAGTCTATTTGACCCCTGCATTATATTAGTCAAGTGCTATTCACAAACCTACGTTCAAATATTGAATGTTCTCTAGAAGCTGTGGGAAGGTCTGCAGCTGTTCCAATGGAAAGAATTTATGCTTTTCACTCTCAGCCAAGCTTTCTGCACTGGAGCTGCATACAGGCGGAATCAACTTTGTATTCCTTTCCTATGGAGAAAACAAAATGCCAAAATTAAACGGCTCACGGCTACATTTCTAGATTATGCCTCTGTCAACCCTAATCCCAATTTCAGCTATCATACTGTGCCTTCAGTGATTAATTTTCTTTACAATTCTATGTAATTGTAATGTTCAGGTGGAGGAAAACCAAAGAATATTTCAAGATTGGTGAGCTTTAAATATTCAATAAAAGATCTACACTTCTCCTTAAAGTCTGCCTCTTCCTGATCAGAATTATAATAATAAATTTGTGAGCTTTGCATATTGCATTCCATTTATAATGTAATTGAAAAAATAAATGACCAGAGAGCATCTGTTGCTATAGCAAGTGTGAATCCAATAATAATCAGAACATGAGTCTACTAAAAGCGTCATGTAAGCTACTCTAAACCTTTTCAAATATGAAAATATAATAAAGTTACACTTACTCTACCATCAGGAAACCCTTTCCATATCTGTGAGTGGGCAGAGATTCTCATGCCATCACTGACACTAACTAGCTGTCACTAAAGTAAATAAAATTAGCATGCACAGTTGTAGCCCAATAACTGCATTCAAACTATCCCCAGCAACAAACCCTCTTCTGAGGTTGGGAATACTCCATGTATTTTAAAGTTAGCTGGGATGCAGATGGTGTTCCATGAATTCGCAGTTTTATGTTGTCAATTGCTGTTTTCCACGGGTGTAAAAAAGTCTTAAATGGCACCTGGCGGGGGAAGAAGAAGGAGGTTGTTGAGATTAAGTTCCCTTTCTGTGGCAAATGGAGGGTATCCTCAAATGGGTTGACTCTGCACTTGCTCCAACAGGCTACGCAAATCAAAGTTTTTACTGCCGCCATGTGTGGAAAAGAACCTCTCCACATTTGGGACATAGGAAATTGAACCATTAATGCTCAAACTGTCCTTGATAGAAGAGGGACTGCAACCCTTAATAGCAAAAACAGCAGACATTGGGGAAAATTGGTATGGGTGATATCAAAACCCAAACAGAACTGGGAGCATACAAGCACCCCCAACTCTTCCCAGCAATGAGAATCACCCCTCCAGGGCAGGTAAGCTATCCTCCATCCAGTGTAGAAGAGGAACTTTGCATACTCTGGTCTGGCTGAATATATTTGTGAGCTTGCCCTCTTCAAATGTTCATTGTGGGTTTTTTATTATTATCAGCAAACCTCAACAAAGTTTCTTGGCAGAGGAGAACTCAGTACAAGAGTAATAAATGTCAGTTAAGATGACAGCTGGCTGCTCAATTTAATTTCTGCTTTGATTTGGCAAAGCTATATGGGTACATCCTTACCATATTTGGAGCTGGCATTATTTCGTCATGGATCTTACAACAGGAGTAAAGAATCTCCAGTCTGTGGGTCCATTTTGGTTTGACAGGTAATTTCCCCCAAACAACGCCTACCTATCCAACAGCTGGTGTTGCAAAGCAATAGGATTAAACTTGGGCTCAATTAGCTAATGACTGGGTGCTAATCCTGCTCAGTTCAGCCACGCTCTCTGGTTCCTGCTGAGAACAGGCATAGGCAGCCAAAGACAAGCATTGAGAAAGGTAAGCTGTCCCTCTTCCAGCCATCTACAAAAAACAGCTTTCTTAAGTGTTGTTTTGCAGATCAGATACAAGGCTTTCTCATATGTGCAGTGATGGCTGTAAAATACTGTCAGATGGCTGTTAATTTGTTTTTGTGACTATGTGGAACCCAGTTCAGCTGACTGTGTGGCTGTGGAAATGGATAAAAGCACCCCCATCCAAACAGTGACTATCATCAGTACAGGTAAGACTTTTTTTTAAAATTGTTATCACCTACGGACTTCCGGAACAGATTAAATTTGAGAACCAAGGTATCACTGTACTTCAAAAGTAACTCATGAAGGATTTTTTTATAGCTATTATTGTCTGGTAGAAATTACAACAATCACATGACACCCTTGGCTTCACCTTCATTATTAATTTAATATTAGGCAATGTGATATGCAAAGTTTAAGAATGCAGTTATGTGTACATCATTTCCAATCTAACCGTTTCTTCCTCATCAATGAGTAGCTTAATAATTTGGCAACACTGAATTCAGATGCCTAGTCTCCCAGCGCAGATCTCACAGCACAGCACAGCACAGCACAGCACAGCACAGCACAGCACAGCACAGCACAGCACAGCACAGCACAGATCTCATTTGAAAGCATCCTCACCTTTGGTTTTTTAGGCAAAGTTACTGTTACCATTTCAGGAGCAAAGCTCTTGTACGTCCATAGCAGAGTCTTCAGAGTAGAAAGTGATGCCTGAAAAGGTGATGCCTGAAAAGAAATAAGAGTTTGATGTTGTTGCACTTGATAATGTTCAAACATAGTAGTTGAGAAACTATGAAACCAACTGCATCAGTGCTTTTTTTCTGGTGGGGGAATGCATACCCCTAAACATTTTGTGAATCTAAGTTTGGCCTCATTGAGGGGCAGTATTTCAATATGAGTAGGACCCTGAACATCTTTTTCGAAAAAAAGCACTGCACTGCATTAGACATAGCAAATCTCTAGCCATGACCCTACAAATTGGAGATGAAGGACTATACCAATGTCAAGCAAATGCTGTTGTGACAGACAGCAAGCCAGACCAGAATATGGTGATGCAGTCCCTCAGAATTCCACCACTGTTGGGAGTCTCTCCCTGATTAGCTACCACCACAACTGCCAGCCAGAGGGGCAAGTGTGGAGCAGCACTTTGCGAGGGAGAATAAAAGGGTTTCTGAATGAGTTTTTAGATAGGGATAGCGAAGGGAAAGAGCAGGAGTGAGATAGGGATTAGTTTGAGAGATAGGAGTTGATTTGAGATTGGAGATAGGGATTAGGATAGGGCTTTTCTGAGAGAATTGGTTCTGATTTGAGTTGAACATCCGCTCTGAGCAGACTATCTATAGCAAGAGGAAGGAGCCTCAGTTTAGATAGGAGGACTGGGTTGGGTGTCTGGCAAAGGTACCATATTTTTCGCTCCAAAAGACACACTTTTTTCCTCCTAAAAAGTAAGAGGAAATGTCTGTGTGTCTTATGGAGCCAATGCATGGTCCCTGGAGCCGACTTGCCCAGGGGCGAAAAGCAGATTGTGCTTTTTTTCTTTTAGAAAGAGCTAAAGGCTAACAAGAGGGAAAGAGAACCTGCTGAGCAGCTGATTGCAAGATATCGGGGAGGGAGATAAGCGCTAGCTCCCTTCCCAGCCCCACCCCCTTGCCCAGGCCTCCACTGTTGTGTTACCCCAGCGACATGTGACTGGCTGATTAGATTATCTGTCTGGAAACTGTATAAATGGCTCCCTTTCCTTTCCTAAAGAAGCTACAGAACTGAGTTGAACTCCATAAAAACAGGATTTTTTCCCTTTGCAAGGTAAGCTCAACAACTTTGAGATGATCCCCAAAAATGGAGCTTTTCCACTTTGCAAAACAATTGCACAACTGTGAGCTGATCCTTAAAAAATGGAGATTTCCCCCTTTGCACAAAAAAAACACCAACTGCACAACTGTGAGCTGATCCCCAAAAAACACAGGGCTTTCCCCCTTTCCTCCTCTAAAAAATTAGGTGCGTCTTTTGGAGCAAAAAATATGGCATACAGACAGGAGTTAACTGGAGGGCTGAGCCACATTGGAGAAGCAACTGGCCCAGCTACCCCCCCAAGATATGCCTGGGGTATGCGAGGGAGAGGGGGGTTTGGCGTGGTGGATGATGTCACTCGGGAGGAAGATTACACCACACACTGGGGGACCAGAGATAGGGGTGTCGTGACGTCATGAGCCTGCCCTGGGAAAGTGGGGCGCTGAGTGGAGGAGGGACATGCCTTTGCAGAGGACGAATGGGGCGGGGTGGGGTTTCCCCACCACTTATTTTGGGGGTGGGTAGGGTGGGGGGATTTTCCAGAACATGTGTGGGTGGGGAAGTCTTTTTTGGAGACCAGAGAGAGGGGTGACATGACCTCATGCCACTGGGGTGGGGAACGGGGGCGGTGAGTGGTGGAGGACCGTGGCTTTGGTGAGGATGAATGGGGTGGGGTGGGGTTCGTCCAGTTTATTTTGGGGGTGGGTGGGGTGGGGTAAATTTCAAGAACACGCGTGGGAGCCTTTTTGGGGGGGAATGGTTGTCTACAAAATGAAGGGGGACTCTGAAGGTAGGGGGGAAGGGGTGCTCTCTGCTTTCAATGGAAGCCACAGCAACGCGTGGCCGGGTACAGCTATTAATAAATAAATGAATCACTCCTTAACTAGGAGGTTCAGAAGCAGTCTACCAGTACCTGCTCACTCCGTTGCTGCAATTGCAAACCGGGGGGAGAACATACAGCTGAGGAATAACAACCCCAACTCCTGCCATATCGTGGATCAGGACAGCAGTCAATTTGAAGTCTTATGAAGCCTTAAATGATACAGAAAGGCTGTAGAAATCACCAATATGATTGGTGATATGGAGCCAGCAGCCACTGAAAGTGAGCAGTGATTGCAAAAAGCCTCAGGTAGGATTTCCTGCTTATCTTTAAATCTGAGCAATAAAATGGTGTGCGGCAAAACGGAGCCACAGCGTGCAAAAAACTAGCATATTCAGCAACCCTGGAGGAGAGCAGTATACAGGGACGCTCTGCAAGAAAGTTAACTAAAAAAAGAATAACTAAGGTTGATAAGGGAAACAACCAGGGTTGGGAGGGACATAACTCAAAGACAGCAAGTAAGTTGCTAAAACTAAGGAAGACTAGATAAAATAAAGCAACAATAAAATGAGATCAAAATTGAAGAACTTATTTGAAGAAGCAGGAGACCCAGGAAAAACATTCTGAGTCAGGCAGGAGAAAAAACTGAGGAAGTGCCAGCCTGCCTCCCATAATTCTTTGCTCCTGCCTGAGGTCATGTAAGAGGATATACCCAATCCACTGTTCCCAGTGTTCCATGAAATAAATTGTACAATCTGCTCTTGTAAAATTGGTGGGAAACCAAAAAGGAACAGATCAAATGTGTTATGATAAAATGGACGAAAGATGTGGGACATAATATATGGTACTACTGATGGATTGGGAATGGCTTTGGAAGTCAGATATGAAATTTACTGCATGTACTTTACTGAAAGAGAACTACATGAAAATGATGTATCGGTGGTATTTAACCCTGGTTAAATTAGCAAAAATGTATATAGAACAAGTTCTAATAAGTGCTGGAAATGTAAAGAAACAGAGGGTACATTTTATCATATGTGGTGGGAATATAGGAAATGGTGAAAAAATGTTTAGAGTAACCTAAAAAACCAGAAGCCTTTTTATTATGCACTCTAGAAGTGGAGATTCCAAAAGAACAGAAAAAAAATGTTTACATATTCTACGACAGCCGCCCGGATACTGTTAGCCCAAAGATGCAAAGAGGAAGCAGTCCTGACCAAAGAAGATCAGCAAACCAAGTTAATGGACCATGCTTAAATGGCAAAACTAACTGGAAACCTCAGAAATGAAGACGACAATAAATGGTAAAAAGAATGGGAAATGTTTATCGTGTACTTACAAAAGTATTGTAAACAGGTTAATACATTGGCAGAATTTAAAGAACACTTGTAATTATAGAAATAATATAGGAAATTTGAGGTAGAAGAAATAATTTGGAGTAGAAATTATATGCAGTTGAAAAGGAAATCTAAGGAACCAGGGGAGGGGGGGGAGGAAAGTCATGGGATTCAGAGAACCCCATTTTATGGATTTAATATTGCTTTTATGTATATTTTTTCTTTGTATGTGGTTGTTGTTTGTTTTTTATTTTTGTTGAAAATCTAATAAAACATTATATAAAAAGTTTTCCTTCACATAAGACAGTCTGTGCTAAATTGTAGAAATTCATTTAATAGGCATACCAGGCAGTTATAGTTACACTATAGTTAATTAGGGGCAGTTAGTGGGGTGAGGCCACTACAGCTGCTGTAGAGACAAACAATCCAAAGAGATGAAAAGCTAACAAAAGAATCTCTTCCATCTCTTTTGTTCATTTATGCTGTATTCCTTTTGCTTAGATAGCAAAGGACAATGCTTGCATGCTCTCAGATGAGCTCAGCATCAGACCTACACCATCAGCAGGTTATAAAGAATAGTAGATTCTACTATTTAGAGCTTTGCTTTATGTCTTAGAATGCAAGATAATGCACCATTTAAATTACATCAGATATTTGTCAGCTATCCAAATATTAAACTTTCATGCTACACTGGAGTTCCTATAAGGATTAGATTCCAATGTTTTAAAAATAAGTTTTGTCTTGCTTCAACTTACTTTCATATCTCAAGTGTAAAGGTAAAGGGACCCCTGACCATTAGGTCCAGTCGTGACCGACCCTGGGGTTGCGCGCTCATCTTGCATTATTGGCCGAAGGAGCCGGCGTATAGTTTCCAGGTCATGTGGCCAGCATGACAAAGCCACTTCTGGCGAACCAGAGCAGCACACGGAAACACCGTTTACCTTCCCGCTGTAGCGGTTCCTATTTATCTACTTGCATTTTGATGTGCTTTTGAACTGATGGGTTGGCAGGAGCTGGGACCGAGCAACGGGAGCTCACCCCGCCACAGGGATTCGAACCTCTGACCTTCTGATCAGCAAGCTCTAGGCTCAGTGGATTAATCTCAAGTGACTTACCTGTAAATCTAGAAGTTTCCTCACACGGAAAGGTTTCACTAGGGAAAAGAAAACAAAACAAATCAAAACTCAACACTTATTCTTTATTTGAAAAAGTTATGTTCTGCCTTTCACATAAGACTCAAGGCAGCTGTAGGTAAAACAGCAAGGGGATTTTTATTCCAAGTAAAGCAGCATATCAGATCTAGAAACAAGATAGGTCATATTCTCTTGCACAAAATCAGCCAATTGAATAAAAGGGCTGAGCACACTTTTGGAGGGTGGCAAATCCATAAAGTGGGTCCCCAAGACTGGGCGGTGGGGATGACTTGCCTCCTGTGACAATTGACAAAAAGCTTGTGATGCAATCACATAACATGTACCATGAATCTAATTAAGATCTCACCATTCTCCATTCTGGTCAGCAAACACAGCATATGACAGGCATAGGGGAACTACAGTAAGAAAAAAAAATATTACATAAAAGCAGTTAACAGCTAAATTCAGTTCTTTCCATCTCAACACAATCATGAAAAGCAGATGGCATTTAATTCAGCAAGTATTTTAGTATCCAAGTTACAATGAGTTCTCAATTACTAGCCTGCTTATAGACAGTATTTAACTGCCAAATGTTTACTTAGAAGTCTCACTTTATTCATTGGAACCAGTCTGTGCATAGCAGGGTGGGGGTGGGGTTTACCATGAGCAGTCTCACTATTGCAGCTGGATGCTAGAATGCAGTGGGGAGGGCCTGGCATGAAATTCCTTGTTGCCTATGGATACCAGGCAAGTGCTTAAATAGAAGACTGATTTAACTATTTGGCCTCTGCACCAGGCTTCTTGTGAAAATGAAATGTTTTTAGAAAAACCATCACTCAAGTTGGTATCACTGAAGCAAGATGGCATTTCGATCTGCTGCTCCTTCCTTCCCTGGAAGCAAAAATAGCCTAGCTTGGAATTAGTCACATCCAGAACCTACTATTCTCCTGATGCTGGACACAGTCAGGGCATTTGATTGTTTAAACCTGCAAGATCGCTTTACAATTCTATGTTCCTTTGGCATTAGTACATCCTGGGTTGATCCACTTTTTAATTTATACTATGGGTCAGTGAACTAATTTTTGCTGAATGGGGAACACACTCTGATATTTCTCATTGGCTGGGCACAAAGCAGGGTTGCTCACTGCCACCCCTGCTTTTTGCCATGGCCATGGAACCCTTAAGTAGAATTGTCTTTGTCATCTCAGACCATACAGTTAAATATACTACAGGCTATGTAATGTCTCTGACTGCTTAGCATTTATGTAACATTCTGTCTTCCCTTAAACGTAGGAGCAATTATCTACACTTTAAATCATTTAGGTGCTGGTACAGTATTGTTATTTACATTTGGCGGGAGGGTGGGTATATTCGTATCCAATTAGTTCTAAAGTGGGATCAAGTCAAATAATGTTTTGTTATCATTGTATCAGAGATGATAAATATGCCTAATGCATGACTTTGTATGTATGTTTGTTTTCATACGTGAAATGAATCAAAATTAAATACAGGCAAGCCCCATTTTGTGTACGCTCAAAGAATGTGCAACCCATTTTTTGGACCTGGAAGAGGGAGGAGTAGGGCCGGGACGTAATGGGCTTATGCATGCTCCGCCAACATGCACGAAGACCCGGAACACAATCCAGGATTGCCTGTACAAAAAAAGATTGGCGCAATGAAATTAATGGATCTATGTTAGTCATGCAGATTTCAATGGGTCTGAGTATGACTAACATTAGATATAGCCTGTTACAGTCATACCTTGGAAGCTGAACGCCTAGGGAGTCTAATGTTTTGGACCCCAAACGCCGCAAACCCGGCAGTGAGTGTTCTGGTTTTCAAATGTTCTTTGGAAGCCAAATGTCTAACGCAGCTTCCTATTGCATGCAAGAAGCTCTTGTAGCCAATCGGAAGCTGTGCCTTGGTTGTCGAACATTTTCAGAAGTCGAACGGGCTTCCAGAACGGATTCCATTCGACAACCAAGGTATGACTGTATATTTTATTGTTGTGTTCAGAATTCAGTATTCAGTAACGTTGAGGTTTTTTTAAAGTCCCCACTTTTTACATTGTGTCCTGTTGTGTGATTTTGGTTACTGTCAGAGAACAAAAGCTAGTTCCTTCAAAATAACACGTTGATTTTTATCTTACCAATTTGTTATATTGTAATAGGTTGAAGAAGAAACCATAGAGAGCATTAATATTTTCCGTCTGATCAATGAAGTCAAACATTACAATTAGCCATTTTAGAACGAGCACCTGTAGGGAGAAATAGATATCAGTAAGCAAAAGCAAGACCAAGGTAACAAACCCCTTCTGGAATATGTTCAGCATTGTACAACATCTAGCTTAATAATCACCAGGATAAATAAGTCAGACTGGGAAAAATATCATTCTTCAGAACCAAGACATCATTACCATGCTTTCCAAGTTACCTGAATGGTACTAGAACACTTTTGAGCACTGAGCGAATACACAGCTGACATAACAGAATCCTCTGTTATTACAGAAATGGGAATCAGATTCTTCAGTAGCCCCCTGCTTATCACTGCACCTGCAAGACATTGAAATCACTGCTTAACATTCTTAACATCTTCACTATTGATAATTTGTCACAAGTTAGAAGCAGCAGGTTCTTGTTATGGGAGAAGCCATGGCAATGCAGCTACTCTGACATACTTTACTGCCAAGGGGAAAGAAAGAAACAATTTTTTCCTTTACCAAGCTTGCCACTGAGTACGATGTTCAGCAAGTTATGAATTTCTTCTGGTACCAAGCCTCTCTCTTGTGCAATCTTTTCCACAGTCGTCAAAGGACCCTGCAAAGCTCTATTCTTTTGTGAGGCAGTACCTTTAATTAGAAAAAAAGTCAAAGTGTGATTAAAATACATTCAAAAACCCATCCTCATGCATGATGGCCTGTCAAATGGCTTGCTTTACCATCAATTGGCAAGGTAGCCCCATTGAGATGTCATGGCATTTGTAAAACTATGGAATTCTTGTTTAATTTGCCATCTGCTTTCTTGCTATTTGGTTCAGTTTTTAGGTGTAGGTAGGGGCAAGTCTAAAGCTTTATTGAAATTCATCAGCCCCAGCCAGCATTGCCAAACATACAAGAGCAGATTTACATGTATTTCTCTTCTTTGCTGGATTGGGGAATAAGCACAAAGCCCTATCTTTGTTCTTACCGGTACTTTCATTCAAACAGGTCAAGACTTCTTCAATGGAAGTTCGGTCATTTTCTATCTCTTTAGGGTTTGTGACACTTCTGGTTTGTGTACTACCAGTAGCTGGCAAAGCTTGTTCTGGAGCCTCGGAATTCCCACGTCTCTTCATTTTTTCTTATTCCAGGAAAGAAACACAAGACAAGGTCAACTTTTTTTGGTTTTCTTTTGTTAGTATTTTCCTGTCCAACAGGGCAATAGCAATATGACGGAACCAGTGTCTCAGCAACACCCCCCCCCCAAAAAAAAAAATTCTTCTTTTGAAGAGTTCATAAAATATTATACAGAGATTTCGGTTTTGTTTTTTTGTTCCAAGTGGAATCAGAGGGGACAGACGTGGAGCCCATGGACAACAGAAGACCATAAACACCTCCTTTCTTGCCATAGTCAAAGACACATAGGCGAGGAGGGGGGTGGGGTTTGAAAGTTTGGCTACCTGTAAAGTGAATACTGTAGTTAATTTACGGTGTCCAAGTATGGCATCCTCCACAGCCTACCTCTCTTCACCTCAAACAGCCCTTTAAAGAAATATTTCAAAAAATAATTCCTCCCTTCCCACCAGCACTCCGCTCTCCTTTCGCGCCATTTTCCAGTTTCCGAGACCCACCTACCTCTTGCTCCTTCCCACCGTCAAAACCAGCGCCGCCAAAAAACGCCCTCCTCAGTAGCCGCCGTTCAGTTTAAAAAGTATTTCCCTGCGCAGGCGCAAATCGCGATCGGGGGCGGGGCCGTTGGAAGAAGGAAGGAAGGAAGCGGCTGCGCTCGGGAGAAAAGGCTCGGGTTTCCCTTTGGCTGCGTCACTTCCCACCATTGGCACAAGCGGCGCTGGTCTCGGTATGAGCATGCGCAAACTGCTCGCATGATCTCACCACAGGCTCCCGAAGAGTAAGCGGGGAACGGAACTGGAGAGCCGCGCATGCTCACAAATGAAAGGGTGAGGGGAAAGGGCGGGCTTTTGGTTTCGCTTAGTGGGTCAGAGCGGACTTGTTTTTTTCTGTCGTTATTTCACGAATAAATCAAGTAGTTTGCACCATTATAAAATTCAGAAGAATAATCCCATGTGTAAATAAGGTCCTCGCGTAGTTGCACGGAACGCAGGTCAAAGCATACGAAGTGCTTTTGAACGTTGGAAGTCCCCAAATATATGTTTTTAACTACTGTACTATCGTTTTAAAAACGAAACACTAATTAGTAACAGTTTTGGGAATTAAAAATTGGTTCGTTCTTGGGGCACATAAGCTCTGTTCTGGGTTGAAAACCGAGTGAGACCACTGGGCCATCTAGTTCTGTATTGTCTGCCATAGCCAACAGCTGCTCCAGGATTTCAGAGAGCAGGTTTCCCATGAATGGATTTAAAACTGCAGCTTTTTGCATAATGTGCCTCTACCAGTGGGCCATCCATAAGTCATTTCCTGTATAGGGTTCTATATCCCATGTTGTCCTAGTTCTTCTAGTACAGGGGTTAGCAAACTTTTTCAGCAGGGGGCCGGTCCACTGTCCCTCAGACCTTGGGGGGGGGGAGGACTATATTTTGAAAAAAAATATGAACAAATTCCTATGCCCCACAAATAACCCAGAGATGCATTTTCAATAAAAGGACACATTCTACTCATGTAAAAACATGCTGATTCCTGGACCGTCCATGGGCTGGATTTAGAAGGTGATTGGGCCGCATCCGGCCCCTGGGCCTTAGTTCGGGGACGCCTGTTCTAGTAGTTCAATTCAGTTAATTCTGCAACTGTGCAAGTTAGACCGCATCTGCTTTATAGATTCAAAGCACCATCATGCCACCTTAAATTATAACAAATTGCATCTTTGTATTCAATCCCTTCAGTCCTTTGGACAGCAGTCTCTCAGGACTCATCCACAGTTACCTTGTGTCCCATGCTTCCTAGGCACAGGTGCATGCTTTAAAGGCACTGTGTCCGAGTGTTTTGTTTTGTTGTCCCAGTGCTTTCTAATTTTGACTAATTTTCAGCATCCCTTTCCAAGGCAACTTTATTTAAGGAGTCCTCTGTGCATGGCAGTGGGACGCAGGTGGCGCTGTGGGTTAAACTGTGGGTGGCGCTGTGGGCTTGCTTATCATAAGGTTGGCAGTTCGAATCCCTGCAATGGGGTGAGCTCCCGTTGCTTGGTCCCAGCTCCTGCCATCCTAGCAGCTCGAAAGCACGTCAAAGTGCAAGTAGATAAAGAGGTACTGCTCCAAGCGGGAAGGTAAAAGGCGTTTCTGTGTGCTGCTCTGGTTCGCCAGAAGCGGCTTTGTCATGGGCCACATGACCAGCTGTACGCTGGCTCCCTCGGCCAATAACGCGAGATGAGTGCCGCAACCCCAGAGTTGGTCACAACTGGACCTAATGGTCAGGGGTCCCTTTACCTTTTACTGTGCATGGCAAAGGCTTGTTGCTGGGACAATAGGAGGCTGCCTTGGCTCCATTTAGCTCAGTGTTGTCTACAATGGATGGCAAAAACTCTCCAGAGTTTTAGACACATTCTACCTGGAGATACAACATATTGAACTTGAGACCTTCTGCATGTAAGCAGGTGCTTTACCACTAAGCTATGCCCCTTCTCCCATTGCTTCTGCCCTGAATGAACTGCAAACTTGTCCTACAGTCCTCCCCAAACTCTTTTGGGGCTACACTCTGCAGGAGGTAATTGGTAGTAGTAGTCAAGCTGTCTGAAAAAGTGACTGAAAAAGTCAAGATCCCCATAAGCTTTAAACCCCAGAGATTCTAACAAAATAGTTCAAAATCAACTGGTCTAGAGTAAACATTTGAATTCTTTAATGTTATCATCTGGACACACATGAAGTTTGCTGTGAATGCATATTCCATATTTTCCCCATCCAACAGTGAAAGGAAGGAAATGTGGACCATGTCTCTCAAGCTTAGCCCATCCCTGCTGTAGATGAATGACCATGGCTTATGGGGCCTCTTCTACCTCTGCAGCATGGAGTCTTAAGAGTTGGTCACACAGTCCTTTCACATAGTCATTTTTCAGGCGGAAAATTCACCAGAAGCATTTATTTTGTTGAAGCCCTGATTCTTCCCTTATCCAGGAATATCATCTTAAGGGCTTATTCTAGTATAACAACCCCAGAACTCAGAGAAGTCAAATCAGAGCTCATGGCAAGTTGAAAGAATCCACGGCCCCATATAATTTGAGGGGTTCCTGGCTTACTCCCTCTGTCATCCAAGAATAAATAATTATGTTACTAATAGCCACAGGCAGATGCAAGGCATTTCAATCCTAAGTATGTTTCACACACATGAATGAATATTCAACTATTTACAAAGACATTTTCCTTCAAATTTCAAAAAGTTTATTTTTATAAATTAATGGGGAGAGCAAAAAAAGGGCGGTGGAGGTGGAGAATGCAAACCAGACAATACCAAAAAAGGCAACATACCATTTAAAAACTTTATTTCCCAGGACAGTTTAACGACCTTTCTGTTTATTTGCCCTCCAAGCTCAACACTAAAACAATTGAAGCAGCTTCTTAACAGGGACCTGACTATGTCTTGGCTCATCAGTAGATTCCCATGTTGGATGGAAAATAAAATGAATCCTGTTCTTAGCATCAAGCCCTCACCCACCCACCCACAGTAACCTGTCACTTATTTAAAGTCAGAGTGAATGGAAGGCTGAAAAAGCAGTTTTATGTGTAGGCAGACAGTGAGCAGTCCCTGATCTTTTGACAGCAGCAGACAGTGAGAATTGGGAGTAGGAAGGGGTTGGGGAATGACTGCTGGGTTTATTCTTGGGTATACAGCATTCTCTGCTGTGATAGGTGGGTGGGATGCACCACTTGGCTCATTTGAAGCAGGAAAAAAAAGTTTGTCACTCCAGTGCTAGATGCTAGGCAAACAGGGGCAAAGTACTGGGAAGGTGAGCAAGCACAGGGTTGGAACTTCCCATGCCTTTTGCCTCTAAAGAATACAGAAGGATGCAGAGGCAGTTCAAGTTAAGCAGTTCAGTCTCTCTCCCTCTCTCTCTCTCTCTCTCTCTCTCACACACACACACACACCTCTCACATGGTACATTTATTCCCCTCTAGAACCATTAAATTAAGTCATGTCTACATGTGTGTGGGACACAGGAGAGAGCAGCTCTAGAGGTTTGGAGTGCACAAGCCAAGCTGTTGTGGAGCCGGCAGATTAAGGTTTTCCCCATGCTCCAAAAGGTAACCCTTTACAAAAACCACAAAAAGAAAAAGAAATGCAAATCTTTTCAGGTTTTGGAGAGAGCTGCTTGGAGGGTCCCCATGTGTCCCTCATAGGCTTCCCACTAGGACACCTTGATTTTTCCCTTTTCTGGGGCTGTCTCCGCAAGAGGTGGCTGCTCCTCTCCATTCACTGAAAGGGTCTTCTTCTCTGGCAACTGCTCCTCAGGCTGACGGGCAATCAGCAAGCGGCAGGTAAGCAGGATCCCAAAGACTAGGGCATGGGCATAGCGTTTGAGTGGGTCTCCCACCAGCTGGTGGAAGAAAAGCACAGCCAGAACAAGCAGCAGCAGCAGAAAGTTAGCCACATCCTTGGGGCGTCCTGGGACGAGTGTCATGACAATACCGCAGGCCACCTCTAAGGCTCCAATGCTCTTACGGAGAATGATGGAGCTGACCCCCATCTTCTTAAGCATGGGCAATGCACGGATATAGCTCTTGTAGGCTCGTTTCTGAAATAAAAGCAGCGACAACATGGGATTCAGTACTGATTGGGATCTGACATACAGATTTCCCCCCCCCCCACATCTGAACATACAAGCTCTAAATGGAGTACAGCTTCTACTTGATTAAAGCTGTGAGAGGAAGATCAGTCTTGCCCATAATGAAGCAAAGCCACTTGTCAGATAAAAAGAAGCTGTTAGCACAGGCAGAGATGGGATTTCCCATCTTATATTCAGTTTCTTCCTCCATTGTGTTGAAAAGTTCTCAGTCACCTGTGTCATGCACTGAGTCTAAGTCTTTCTCCCCAGACTATTAATAATTGACTATAAAATGTTGCACTGATTAATACAATGAAAATATGTAAGCAGGTTATGTAAAAACAATAAAAATAGAATAACATTCAATAACATTTCCTAAAAACAATATGTCACAAATATATGCATGAAACAAAACAAATTAAAAAGTAAGAGTCAGAGTTTAAGAAACCATGTAAGTTTTTATGAGGAATTTAATAGTCTTTACTGCCTGCAACCTGAAGGAGGGCATTCCAGAGGTTGGGTACTATCATTGAGAAGGCCCATTTCTGCACTGTCACCAAGTGACAATCCACCATTTGTAAGTGACCTGCAAGATCTCCCTGGAATATATGAAATATAAGCTTGTTCTGTAACAGAAGAAGTAGCAAGCTAGGTAGTGTGGGCCCAAGTTCTCAAAGACTTCAAAAGTCAACAACAAATATTGAACTTGGCTCAATAGCTGCGGCTGCTTCTCCTCCATGTTTTTTCACAAAAGTGACTCAAAGTGACTTAGAGAAACAAACATTGTAAACATGTTTAAAAGCAAGCGTAAAAACATCCTTACATGGTCACCAGTAACATGTAAATCAGGGCCAATCTAGCCCACCTCACTAAAAAGATGAGCAGAAGAAGACACTGCAAACATACATTACCTTCCAAAATAGGGTTCAAAAGCTGGGTGAATAAAAACTGATAGTGGTGGAACCAAGCATGTCTTCTTAGGGAGAATGTTCCATAAAATGGGGAAGCACCACTGATCTCTCAGTGCTGATGTAATAATGTTTGCATTACACTAAACATTCTAGCAGCTACATTTTGCACTAGCTGGAGCTTCTGAACCAAGTACAAGAGTAGCCCCTCCTATAGCACATTACAGTAGTCTAATGATGAGGTCACCAGCATATAGTCCACTGTGGTAAGACTATCCCTGTTCCGAAATTGTCAAAGTTGGTAATGGAAACTTCAAGCCACTGGGGTCACCTGAGCCAATAGTGACGGACATGAATGGAATGCCCCCAAACACCTTCTGCAGAGGGATTGCAACCCCACCTAGAGCACACTACCCCCTTTTGAAACCTGAAAACCGCCCATTTGTAGGGTCTCCTATCCATCTTTTCAAAATTTAGTCCCATAGCACTGAATCCCCATTCACTTAACTACTAAGAATATAAAGGTTTCAGAGCTAGAGAAGTGTTTTGAATATTTAGGGAGACAGCATATAAATACAAAGTGCATCATCATCATCATCATCGCCATTCTGCTTTTCTACTAATGTATTCAGAGTGGCTAACAACAAATAACAGCAAAATAAAAAAATTCCTTCAGTAGCACCTTAAAGACCAACTAAGTTTTTATTTTGGTATGAGCTTTCGTGTGCATGCGCACTTCTTCAAATACACTTGAAACAGAAGTCACACCCATATGTATATACAGAAGGTGGGGGTTGGGGGTTGGAATGGGTGATGGGCTGATGGGAGTGGTAAACCTGTAGATGGCTGTTAACGACTGCTGATGACTGCAATTGGTCCTGCGGGGGGAAAAGCAAGGGCTGAGGCGCTAAAGAAAGCTTGATCATGCATAATAAGATAAGAATCTAATGTCTTTGTTCATCCCAGGTGGCTCCATGGTTTTAAGCTTGGTAATGAGTTCCAATTCAGAAACTTCTCTTTCCAGTCTGTTCCTGAAAATTTTCTGTAATAAAACAGCTGCTTTGAGATCTTGTATAGAATCTCCTGTTCTCCTACTGGTTTCTCTGTCTTGTGGTTCCTGATGTCAGATTTATGTCCATTTATGGGGAACCTATAGCCCTCCAAAAGTTGCTGGACTGCAACTCGTATCATCTTTGATCACTGGTTGTTATTGTTAAGGCTGATAAGAGTTGTAACCTAGCAACATCTGGAGGACCTCAAGTTCCTTTTAGAATAATTGTTTTTGTCAGATACCAATGTATGCAGATTTAAATAAAGAATCCCCCGATTTAAAATAATTGAAGCTCCTACAATTAAGCAACTAACAGTACAAACCTATACATGTCTACTCGTAAGTAAGTTCAGTAGAGCTTGCTCTCATGTACGTGGAACTAGTATTGCAGCCTAAGATTTATTTTGCTGATTTACGGTAACCAGATTATCTCCCATATTCCCAAAACAATAGATTTCCCCCCCTGTCCTTAGTTTGCAATATTGTGTTTCTCTCCTTGATTAATTTTGTCCCCCCCCCCCCAAAAAAGAGGTACCAGTTTCTAAACTGGCCAGGAAAATAATCTTTTGATTGGGGAGCCTTATCCCCACTTCAGGAAAAAGGACACTGGCTGCCCTACAGTTTGTTGTTCCTTCTACACATGCTCAGAATCACTAACACCCTCATTTCACATTGCCAGGTCAAAGAAGATGCAGACACACAAACCCCACAGCACATACACAACTGAAATTATTAAACATCTACCATGTGTGGGTTCACTATCCACCATCCAGGTCTGAAAACAGAGGAAGGAGATTAGAAGTTTAACACTTTACCCTGTAGTGTACTCCAAATCCACGCCTGGTAGAATCTGTCTAAGTTCGCTCTCTCACACATACACACACTATCACCTTGGGGGGAGGTGGTCAGATGCTTTCAAGTTGGTGTGCAAGTACAGGTAGGACCACCTTGTGTGGCAAGGTCCCAAACCCTCCCAGGATGTTGGAATAAAGACACATGAAATAGTATTTTGGGTTAATGGGTGAAAAAGGCCACACCTTTATTGGTTACAGAATGTGAGTGGTATTGGCTTAGGCAGGGTTGGGCAACCTAAGGCCCGTGGGCCGGATGCGGCCCAATCACCTTCTCAATCTGGCCCACGGACGGTCTGGGAATCAGTGTGTTTTTACATGAGTAGAATGTGTCCTTTTATTTAAAATGCATCTCTGGGTTATTTGTGGGGCCTGCCTGGTGTTTTTACATGAGTAGAATGTGTGCTTTTATTCAGAATGCATCTCTAGGTTATTTGTGGGGCATAGGAATGCGTTCATATTTTTTCCCCAAAATATAGTCCGGCCCACCACATGGTCTGAGGGACAGTGGACTAGCCCACGGCTGAAAAAGGTTGCTGACCCCTAGACTTAGGCATTGGAAACCACACGACTAGATCTGACTCCTGTCCATCAGCAGGAAGTCTAGGAAGGGTTAACCACCAGTAGGACAGGGCTCAGCAAACTTTTTCAGCTGTGGGCCGGTCCACTGTCTCTTAGACCTTGTGGGGGGCCGGACTATATTTTGAAAAAAAATATGAACAAATTCCTATGCCCCACAAATAGCCCAGAGATGCATTTTAAATAAAAGGACACATTCTACTCATGTAAAAACACGCTGATTCCCGAACCATCCATGGGCCGGATTTAGAAGGCGATTGGGCCGCATCCGGCCCCTGGGCCTTAGTTTGGGGACCCCTGAACTAGGAACTCCCCCAGGGTCACCACTAGGTGTCGTGCCATGGCCCTAGGCGCCCCCCCCGGGCTTTGGACAGAGACCATGCCCCTCGGATCCTTTAATGGAATACCCTTGAATTAGGAGGGGTAGGTGATGGCCACTACCTCCCCTCCCCTTCAACAAAATACTCCAATGCCTAACCACCAAACTTTACAAAGCTGTGACGATTTGCTACAAGGTAGGCGAAAAACCAAATGGCCGGTGCCAATTTGCCAAATGGTAAAAATTTCAACCAGGCCCCTTTGACAGACGACCAACCGAGGTCCATAGCAAGGTCAAGAGATAATGAGTCTAACCTAAGGGAGGGAGGGAGAACTGAGCGAGCAGGAAGTGGGCAAGTCCTCGGTCGCGGGCAGCTTAAATAGCCCATGACATGGCCGAGGACGCTCCCCCACATGGCACAGGGGCTATCCCACCCCCTGCACGTGAGTAGGGCTTGCTCCCAGCCTGCAACATCATTTCCCCGGCTTTCCCAAATCTCTCTTATTTTCTCTTGCAAAGCTTCCTATGGCTCCTAAGAGTTAAGGTGTACATTTCAAACTATGGCGTGGAAAGTCAGACATCTATTGAGGCAAGCTTTTCCGTTTATTCTGATATGGACACTTTTAATTTTTATATGTTACCAGTTATATGTGAAACAAAAACTTCAAAGCAAATGGACATAGCAACATTCCTGAAGTCCGAGGGTGCATATTTCTGCCTGCCCCTGACTTCTCCCTACAGATGCAAGTCACAGAGGTGCCATCACAAAATAATGTGAGGTTGAATTTAGTAGAGGGGTGTCCATTTCATTTTTATTATTAAACTCTTAATTTTGTTTTATTATTTTTTAATATCACATTTGTTTTGCTATTCACAGTGTTGCTTAGTATTTTTTGTTGCTGCTTTTTGCAACAACATTAACTAGATTATTAATATATTTGGATGACTTTGTATGATTTTATTGTTTAAACTTATGCTAATGAAGGTAAAACAACAATAACAGAGGTCCTTTGGGAGGCTGTCGTATTCTTTTCCCAGAAAGCCTTGGATTTTTTGATGGTCAACACGCACAAAAATGGTTGACTGCACTGAAGGCTGCCATTCCCCACCCAACCCCATCTCCAAATGCCCTGGAATGACGGAATTGTGGGATAACCAGCCTCATATAACCAACATACTTACAGTAAGTCTAATTAATGCATGAAGGGGTTAAGACCATAGAGTAAGCTGTCCTGCCAGGCTTAGCTAGCTGAACTTCCCTTACCTTGGGAGGAAATGGGCAATCAAGCCTATCGTTCACCCTCCAATCTACCTGAGAAGCTCACCATGTGAAGAGGTCTGAGCTGGTTGCCCCCATTTAAGACTGCATGGGTCTCACAAGCCATTCTTGAGTTCTGATACCAATAATTTAGGAACTTTCACCACTATAACTAAGCAAAGTTTTACTGCCTGCACAACTTTTTCTAAATGCTGTATGGAAAATCACATAAACCTGATCTCTGGAGAGCTTGTAAGTATACTATTTTTAACTTTCTAAATGTGTGGTCTTTTTCTATGCTGGGGGAAGAGAGAAACTTTGGAAGGAACTCATAAGGGGATATTTTAAAGGTCCAACCGCCTATATTTCCACACTTTGCTTTGCAGCATGTTTTGTGATTTTAAATCTCTCTTGGGGGTTCTCTCATCAAACTTGGATTTACCCCAAACTTGGACCTGGGCATCCAGAAATTCTTCTTTAGGCCTATATTTTTTTCCCTTGAACCAACATGACTATCTGCAGAATCTGGGGAAATAGATTGGCAGCTACCTGAAGGCATTTGCTGTACCAAAAAAAGGTGAGGCGCAGGGATGAAGTCACAAAACCCAGCACCATTAGGCCTCCTTTCATTCAACTGTCACCTGGGAGCAGCCATTCCACCAGCCTGCTCAATGGGAGAGATGAGAAGCAGAACTCCCCAAGAGCTCTACTGTGACAGACAGGCTCCATCAGGCACCTCCAACCCCTGAACTGGGCCAGCTACTAGTTATAAGAACAAGTGTTCAATAACTGATGCCTGAATTTGATTCCCCATCTCATCTTCTCTCCATGTCCCCTTTCTCTTGTGTGCTGTGGGTTTTTTATATATATTGTAAGCCTGTGGGCAGGGGTTCTCTTGTTTAGGGCCCATCCATGCTTCTATTTGTCCTGAATTCTGAAGTGACTTTGGGTCCTAGAGGTGGGTTGGGTTTTTTTGGCCTGCCACTTTCCTCTGGAAGAACCCACTATTTACTGCTGAATTGGAAAAACTTCATTCTGCTGATGGATGCTTGATCTGATTCCGCAACAAACACGGAACAAACACAAGTGTGCATAGGTTTTAATTAGTTGTAAGCAAGCCGGCCTAGGAGCCTTTTTAACTAAAGAAATGGGGCAATGAATGCTATGAATGAATGAACGAAATGAGCTCTGTCTATTACTCTTGTCATTCATTTAAGAAGAAAATGGCACTGATCCCGCTCAATTCTTCCTTAGTTATGAAACAATGCATACCACTGATTTGGGGGAACCTTTGACTTTCTCCCTTGGAGAAAGCTCCCCAAATGTAACACACACATAATAGGAGTAATCAGAAGGAAGAAGTTATCTGAAAGGAGAGTTAAGGGTCATAGTAAGAGTAACAGTCAGAGGAATCTGCACTCTCTGCCAATGTTCGAAATTAGCCAGGTGCGAGGAGCATTTTGCACTTGGCTTTGGACCACTTGCGACTGAGTGAAGATACCTGGGTGCCAGGATGGCACCTGACATCTTCACCATTTGAGGATCATTGTATCTGGGCTGTTTTTACACACCAATACTCCATCCTGTAGAGTTCTATCAGTTATATTTTTTCTACACAATCAGAATGAATTTCTGGAACGAAATTGCTTTTTCTGTGCAGCCAGAGCAGGAGTAATCAATATTAAGAAAAAGAGGTTGGAATAGGCCAATATATATGTGGACTATCCCTGGTTCAAGTGACTTTTCTTCTTTAAGTTCTCAAAGTTCTTAAACTAACTCAAGATTGTCATCTGAAATAGCCAGTTGTTTTACTGAGAATCAATCATAGTCAGTCCATCATTTGAAAAAGAAGATTTCAGAACCGTTTTGCTCAAACATGGCAACTAGACACTCTGTTTTAGCGACTGTAACCTTGGTTTAAGGTTCTAACACTGCTCTCTGCCACCTTTCTTATCTAAAAGTTACAAGTTCAAACTGAAAAGCAGACCATGTTGCAAATTCCAAACATCTGTTAATTGGGTATCTTGCTTATAAGGAAAATAATGGGCGGACAAGGATTACTATTCCAAGAGTATTATCATTATCATTATTTCTATTAATATTGATATTATTACTGTATTATTTCTATTAATATTGATATTATCATCATTATTAATGAGATTAGGATTATTAGTAAAAAGCAAAAGCAAACTAAGACATATGTTGCATGATTTTAAAAATAAGATACAAAGAGGGGAGATGCAGAAGAATAGGAAAGCAGGGAGATGAAATCTGCAGCTGGCTCTTCTGAGATATTGTTAAAACCAAAGTTGTCTAACAATTATTCTAGATGGTAACATAACTGATGAAAAGGGTGTTTGTGTGTGCATTTGTTTAAAGGGCCATCACAAAAAACCCTCAGTAAACCAAAGACTGTTGATGAGGTCACTGATGCGAATGATACGGAAATCTCATTAATAAGAGGGTAAGGGTAGAAAGGGTAAGAAATGAAGTACAGTACAGTACTGATGAGATTTGTGCTTTACAGCTCCCCTTTACTCGAGGTTTCCAGAGTATTTTGCCAGTCCTTCAAGGAGGCGGCACAAGCAGAGTGGATGAGATCCATTAACCCCCCCCCCAATATTCCAGATTGTGTAGCAAGGCAAGGAAAAATTAGAACATGTCAGAAAGTTTCATAATTGTTTCTTAGGACTTCCAAGAAACTCTAGCCATTTTCATTAAGAAATAATGTATCTAGGATAGATGAGCAAAACATAGCTGAGGTGGTAGCAGCAGGAAGACTAAATGATGGGCAGTAACACTTTGGTTGTCTGCATCGCAACATAGGTGGGGCTTGCTGGTGGATTAATTATAGGCAAGAAACAGGAGGAAATGGAAGCGTTGACTAACTTGAAGACTGGCAGCATCTCAGCCAGAAATCCCAGGCTTATGAAGGACCCACTTTTGTCATTTTCCAGAACCTTCTCTTGGGAAAGAAATTAGAGGGCAGGCAGCGGACAAAATCATATTACCCTTTGACAGAGTTGGCCCAATATATTTTGGTACTTTCAGCAAAATATCCACAATACCCCACAGAGTAGCAATACGCTAAATGATTTTACAGTTTGTGGACTTTAAATGGTACTCAGAATTCACTCCCTGACATTAGCTGCCTCGTTCTGTTGGGCTGGTTCTGTCCTTCGCCTGGGAAGGTGATCCACTTTAGATCATTTTGAGGAGAGGGGACAAGGATCCAGGGCCCTATGTTACCTTGCTTACAATCCTAAAAAAACACTTGGGACTGCCACCCTCCACCCCACTTCACTTGATAGGAAAAAATGCACCCATGTTGTGATCAAGCCTTCTCAAATCAGATACGTTTATCTTTTTACATAGCTCTTCCCCATCCTGTTCACCCCTGTTTTGGCAGTCCTTCTGAATTTATAGGTGTTTTTGCTGTGGGGGTGGAGCGGGTGGGGTGGGGTAGGGTGGGGGGGACAGCCTTAGAAATACATGCCACAGGACCCAAACCACCAGCTAACAAGAAATATGATTTCAGCAGCTGCATGGGGAGGTTAAGGCTTCTTGATCTGGATTCCCAGCCAAATGAGGATGAGGATGATGAGGATGAGGATGTCATTCTGTGGTACCCATTTGTTTCCCTTCTCCCACCCTTGGCACATTCACAGCAACAGCTGCCTTCTCTTTACATGGCTGATGCTCCTTGCAAATAGAAACAGACAGCAGCAGCAGCAGCAGGAGGAGGATGAATGCCAGCCAGTTCTGGCAGTAAGATGTCTCCCCCCCCCCATGTACTACTCACCATCTCATTGTAGGCATCTCTGCTGAGCCTCGGGGTCAGTTTGATGGTCCCCATAAAGACGAAGAAGAGCCCCAAGGCTACCGAGAGGGCTACAATTGTTATAGTCCTGGGAGAGGCCATCGGGTCTGGTTCTACCGCGGTTTGGCTCCCTGGCTGTGTAAAAGATGGTCAGTCACCATTGAAGGAGATCAGGAGAGGAAGGCTGCAGAGGCAAGGGAAGATGACAAAAGAGAGAAGCAAATCTGCCTCTCCTGTTCAGCAGCCTCTGGGTCCTAATGTCCCACGTTCCCGACAACAGCAAGGGGGCAACTGTTACAGAACGGGCAGGAAAATATCATGGACAAAAAGCCAGGATGTCGCTGTAGCACTCCTGTTCCAAAGCTATTGGCAAACCTTTGTGAAATCTACAACAGCTCCTGTCCCCAAAAGGCAATATGCAAAACAGCCTAATACACACACCGAGTGCTGCATTACGTTTCATAGCAGCAACCTCTCCTCTTTCTAATTATGTGATGGTTAGCTCTTGCATTTCCAAACCTGTCTCTATTCCACACAAAAAAAAACCCAACAAAAAAACCCCGATTGTAACATGTCGCAAATGTCTGCTATTCAAAGCTCTCTACACCCCATTTATTATTTTTAATCCTTGGGGGAACCTCAGGAGCTATTCAAATCTAAGGTGCAGTACAGTATAGACATGAAAGCATTTAGGAGCTTCAACTAGCTAGCAGCTCAAGAATCTCTGTCTAGCACAAGGAAATTGTCTCACAATTTATTCTCCATCTTCCAATACCTTAGCTGGCTACTATGCTCTTCCCATCTTCCCACAACGTTGAACAAACAATCACACCTCAATTCCTTATCCATGCACATATTTGTACTGAATACCATTTGGAGCAGCGATTTTCTTCTTTAAATTGGCAGCGTAACAGCTCCCCTACACTGAGCCCCAAATATCTTCAGTATAGATTATGCAGGGCTCGGATGCTTTCTACAGCTGCATCATTACTGAGATAATGAACTCAAAAGTATTATATACACATACACAATAAGTATTATGATGATGAAGGAGTATTGCAGCAGGGAAATCCCAAAGAGTGGTTGGAGATATATATGAATGCTAACAAACGTTTCAGTTTTGCCACTCCTCTGCAACCCATAAATTCTTGAGGACCAAAAGCTGATGGAAAAAAAGAGAAAGAGAAAAACATCTACCAGACTTTTAGACGACATCTGAAGGCAGCCCTGTTTAGGGAAGCTTTTAATGTTTAACAGACCATTGTATTTTAATATTTTCTTGGAAGCCGCCCAGAGTGGCTGGTGAAACCTAGCCAGGTGGGCGGGATATTATTATTATTATTATTATTAATAATAATAATAATGGATTTTCAGTACATTCAGTAACAACCTGACGGCAGTCTAGGGTCTGCTGCAGCTCTTTCTCCCATTTCTTTTGGCAGAACTTGCACAAGAGGGTAATCTGTAAAAAATGTTGCTTGAAAGAGAGAGAGAGGGACATTACACATACTTTTGTAAACCAAGAAAATCTTTAATAAAAATACATTTTAAAAAATAACTTAGAAGCCACCTTGCCAATTTAATTTCAAATGGGTATTATTTCTGATTAGTGTGTTCAGAAAAAAGATTGTTGGTGAAGAATTATTACAGGGTCGATTGCAGCAGATGATAACTTTTATTTATAAAGCTCCCAGAAAACAGGGCTGGCGACTGCACTGACTTGATATTTTTAAAAAGAGGCTTTGCCCTATTTTACAACCAATATGATCAAAGTTATCTTATACAGAACCAGGCTACTGGCCCACCTAGTCAGTATGGTCTATTCTGGCTTATTATAGTGGCAGGTTTTCCTATGTCTTCCTACATGATCTCCTTTAATTGGAGATCCCAAGATGAATTTGTACGTAATCTCATACATCAAAGGAAACTGTCCAGGCCAGACCAGATCTGTGAGCAGCCTTAGCTACAGAGATATCCAGTCTGAAGCCACTGTAGTCAAATGTAGTCTGTAGCAGGATCTGCTCTGTTTTGCTTTTTGTTTTTGTTTTGAAATATATTTATTAATTTTATAAAAGGAACAAAAACAATCAATTCACATTAATTATCCACCCATACAAAATAGTTCACCAACACATAAAAAAGCACAACAACAAACAAAAATAGCAAAAATACAAACAAGAAAAAATAAGAAGAAGAAAAGAGAGAAAAGAATATTACTCTTCACTTTTTCATCACATTGTGGACTTCCTCAGATCCAGGCCCGGCTCTAGGTATAGTCCCGGTGGCGCGGGGCCGGCAGGGGGGGGGGGGCGGTGCGCGCAGAAGCTGTGCTGCGCGCTGCGAGGGCAGGGGCGCCGGAGCGATCTCCGCACCTCAGCGCCAGGGCGCCTGACCTGCTTGAGACGGCCCTGCTCAGATCTCCCCTCATTGGGTCCCTATTAAAATTAACCTTTAAGCAGTTTTCACATTATTTTAAACCTCTTATTACAATTTTCTCTATACCTTTCAATTCAATATCAATCTATAAACCCACAATTTATATTATTAACATTAAAACGATTAATTCATATCTCTAATTTTTTTCCCATTACTGTAGCTAATCTTGCTATTATTTCTCCCCTTAGCTTATAATTTTTACCAACAATGATTCACAATTTATAATATTACAACTTCTCTCATAATACCCCCCTCTCCTGGATCCCCCCCCTCTCCTGGATCTAGATTTCCCAGGTGGCTCAGCGAATTCCGTAATTCATTCCAGTATTGGACTTTCCAATCAATCCATCCAACATCAAGCATTTAACCAAGATCATGGCCAAGATCATGGCCACTGGTCCCATCACCTCCTGGCAAATAGAAGGGGAAGAAATGGAGGCAGTGAGAGATTTTACTTTCTTGGGCTCCTTGATCACTGCAGATGGTGACAGCAGTCACGAAATTAAAAGACGCCTGCTTCTTGGGAGAAAAGCAATGACAAACCTAGACAGCATCTTAAAAAGCAGAGACATCACCTTGCCGACAAAGGTCCGTATAGTTAAAGCTATGGTTTTCCCAGTAGTGATGTATGGAAGTGAGAGCTGGACCATAAAGAAGGCTGATCGCCGAAGAATTGATGCTTTTGAATTATGGTGCTGGAGGAGACTCTTGAGAGTCCCATGGACTGCAAGAAGATCAAACCTATCCATTCTTAAGGAAATCAGCCCTGAGTGCTCACTGGAAGGACAGGTCCTGAAGCTGAGGCTCCAATACTTTGGCCACCTCATGAGAAGAGAAGAATCCTTGGAAAAGACCTTGATGTTGGGAAAGATGGAGGGCACTAGGAGAAGGGGACGACAGAGGACGAGATGGTTGGACAGTGTTCTCGAAGCTACGAACATGAGTTTGACCAAACTGCGGGAGGCAGTGGAAGACAGGAGTGCCTGGCGTGCTCTGGTCCATGGGGTCACGAAGAGTCGGACACGACTAAACTACTAAACAACAACAACAACAACAACAACAATACCTTTAAACAAACTAAAAACAATTTCATCCCCCCCTCTCCTGGATCTAGATTTCCCAGGTGGCTCAGCGAATTCCGTAATTCATTCTAGTATCGGACTTTCCAATCAATCCATCCAACATCAAGCATTTAATTTTTTTAACCCACTCCCACCCTTTCCTGAAATCTGACTTTTTAAAGACTGGATCTGTTCTGTTTTGGTCATGTATGGACAGGAAACAGGATCCTTCCTCCAGTGAACTCAAGGCAGCATACAAGCCCCCCCCCCCTATCCACATAACAACCCTGTAAAGTTGGTTAGGTTGAGAGGTGATGACTTGCCCCACTCAGATCCACAGCTGATTTTATACATAGCGCCTCCCCTCAAGACCACCGTAAAGGAGGCGTGGGACACAGCTTCATGACCCCCCCCCCCGATTTAGGAAGATAGACTAAAGGATTCCGCCCAAGGCCTGAAACCGCCGAAGTTGTGACGTTTTGCTATGGGAAAGGCGAAACCTGCCAATGCAGGAAAATTCCTTTCCGGCCCTTCAACAGTGACCTTGACATAGCAGCGCTTGTGTACCTGTGGAGAAGAGGTTAACCTGCAAAAGAATACTTAATTGCGGGAGTGGAGGGTGGGAGAAGCTCTAGAGCCTACTGCCGCTTCCCAGGTAAGCTACACCTTCTGTTGTATGGGCAGGGCGGTCCTTCCCCTTACCTGGCTAGTCCCCTGGCTACGCCTCCCCAGGCAGGATTGGGCGGTTGACTGAGGTAGGCAGAGACCCCAAGTATCCAGCCTGGGGAGGATGAAGCCAGTCCGAACTACTGGGAGCCGTACTGGAATCCAGGGGGCTGCATGCAAAAGTCGCCCCCCCCATTTGATGTGGGGAGTGGTCATTTCATACAATCATAGAATTGTAGAATTGGAAGAGATTACATGGGTCATCTAGTCCAACCCCCTGCAATGCAGGAATCTTTCTTGCCTAATGTGGCACTTGAACCCACAACCCTGAGATTAAGAATCTCATGCTCTACCGACTGATCGATCCAGCATATTACTGGAATAAATTATGCAAAAAGGTATGATTTGCATGCACTGTACAATCTGGTTGCTTTTAAAAATATTAATTCAGGGGGTTATTTCCTTCCACTCATTCTGAATTTCCTTTCTCTCTCCCATCCCCCAGTTCTCTCCTCTCCTAGATTTGCATTCAGAGGTGTGCTTAGGGTCCCTTGCGCCCTTGGCAAGGAGCTGTATTGATGCCCCCCCCCCAATGAAAAAAATCTTTCCTGCAACAGCTGCATTATTTGTCTAAAAATTACTGCTAAAATGAAATTAATTACTGTTGATTTAGTTGTGAATTCTTTAATTCCAACAACAACAATCTTTATTACGGTCCATAGACCCATCAATTCGTTACCAAGCGATACACAGCTGGGACACCCCGCCCTCAAACTACTCAGACATCTTACTCAAATTCGGAGTAGGAAACATTAGTTCTTGTGACCACCGATAAAAACTTTGCCACTGCTAGTGTTCTGGCATTTGACCGGTCTTCCAATAGGAACCTGATATAGAAATCCTCTGATTTTCCTGGGAGCAAGGCTAGCAGGGGTGAAATCACTTCAGCCCTAGCTTGCTCAAACTTCCCACAGTGCAGCACAATGTGTTTTATAGAATCTACATCATGGGTGCACGAGCACAGTCTTTCCTGGTAAGGTACTACTTTAATTCCATTGATTAAACATGCCATGCAATTTAATGGTGCAATAAATAAATAAATAAATAAATAAATACATAAATAAATACATAAATAAATACATAAATAAAGCTCATGGTCCCTGGTAGCGTTAATCCATACATGTCTAGCACCCTGTTTTTACACTCCAAGCCTTGATTAAATTGTTAACACCTACTGGACCCAGGAATTTAGGGTGTCTGGCACCCGCAAACTCATAACACTATAAATTCTGTATGAGGAAATTGTGGTTTTCCAGATATTGGGACTCCAACTCTCATCAGTCCTAAAAATCATGTCCAGTGATGATGGGAGTCCAGCATTTGGAGAGCTACGAGTTCCCCATCCTGGATATATACTAACAGCAAATAGGTTTCTGACTTCCAAGCCTCATGTAGCTAAAATGACAACATTTCCACACAAGAGGGAGGTGTGAGCAAGGAAAAGCAAGGTTCGCAGAAGTGCAAAAATTTGTTTTTAAATCCCCTGGAAAAAGACTGAGCCAATCAGAGCTCATGGAGTGTTAATCAATCAGGAGGGAGTGGAAATTTTTTAAAAAATAGAACTGGACTGTTAAACTGCCAGATAGGGCGACCTGGATTATTTCCCTGAAAAGAAGGAAAAGATCCTAGAAGGGGCTGTTGTTGGACTCAGAGACACAGTGGATTTTAGGAACCATTTACAAACACACAAAATATTAACTGCCCAAACAGCCATTAGAAAGCAACACAGAAAATATATTTAGTTTTCAAAGTCTAAACTTTATCATGGCTCAGGATTCAAGCCACCCTAATGCAGTTCTTATAGCCATTCCAAAAAGACACTTGTCAGGGTGTGCTTTAACTGAGAGGTTGGAGGATCAGGGTGCAGGATCCAGACTCACCCTAATGGTAGCCACCTGCCATCCCAATGCCAACACTTTCTTGCCTGGCTGCTTGTGGAAGGCCCCTAAAGACCATCTTCTGGGCAGCCCCAATTTCTCTGAGCTGCACGCATCCTGAAATGCAGCATTTACCTGTAGCCAACCAGAAGGGCACCAATGCCTTTCAATAGCCATCTGGCATCATTCACTTTCAGCCTGTCTCCTTGCCCCAAATGTCATTGGCAATGCAGTTCTGGATTTATCTAGGCAGAGCTCCAGATGAGCCTTGAGAGTGATCACTCCCAGCTACCAAAGCATGCTTCCCTCCAAAGCATCTTGGAGACTAGCTTTATCTCCTTGTGGTGGGTGCTGAGGCACAGCAACCGCAAAGGCAAAGGTGGTGTGGTCCCAGATCTGCAGGGGGAGGGTGGTGGCAGGTCATTTTGTTTCAAGCTCCAAAATGTCCTGCGCTGGCCAAGAGACCTTTGGAGGAACTGGGGAGGGAGAGAGTTGCCCATGGGCCGTTCTATGCATCATTTTTTAAATTGTGCATTCAATGATGGCCTGTGCTCATGATCCCACTTTCAATACTGTTTGTGCCTGCAAGTGTTTTGGAGCAGACATACTACTTCACTACCAATCAGTGCCTATCCTGGAACTTTTGGTTCTTATCTTGTAGTCTTCTTCTTTGGTGATCACTCGTAGCCGAGTAAGATTGTCTTCCATAAACACGATTTTAACAATGGGTCCGTAAGTGACTGTGGAGGCCAATTCTGGATCCACATGTCCTTCCACAGTATAGTGCAGGTGGCAGTAATGCAATAACACTGGAGAAGCATTGTAGGACATCTAATAAAGTGAACAGGTGTGCAGATGGTCCAGAATAAATCCACCATTAAGGCATTATATTTGTGTTAATCCCATCCTGCAAAATTTAACCATGAGAAAACAACAGCCTATCACCAGATTGGAAGGATGCAATTTCATGAGTCTTTATTGAGTTAGAACAGGACTCACCAGATGTCACTTTACTAAGGGTCCCATCAAACCTGGGGCCAGCTGTGGAGTACTGTGTCCAGCTCTGGGTGCCACAATTTGAGAAGCACATTGACAAGCTGGAATGTGTGCAGAGGAGAACAACCAAGATGGTCAAGGGTCTGGAAAACATGCCTGATGAGGAATGGTTGAGGGAGTTGGGTATGTTTAGCCTGGATAAGAGGAGACTGAGAGGAGGTATGATAGCATCTTCAAATACTTACAGGGCTATCATGTGGAAGATGGAGCAAGCTTGTTTTCTCCTCCAGAGGTTAGGACCCGAACCAATAGATTCAAATTACAAGAAAGGAGATTCCGACTAAACATCAGGTAGTACTTTCTGACAGTAAGAGCTGTGTGACGGTTGAACAGGCTCCCATGAGAGGTGGTAGGTTCTCCTTCCTTGGAATTTTTTTTAGCATGGTTGACCACCTGTCATATATGATCTAGCTGAGATTCTTGCATTGAAGGGGGTTAGACTAGATTACCATTGGTGTCCCATCCAACTCTACTGCTTTATGATTCTATGTTCAATCAAGCCACAATTGTGCTGTTTTAGGCTTATGGAATCCACAGAGGCTCTGGCAGTACTCCAACAGAATAATGTTTCAGCCTCTGAGTACCCCCCATAGTTTTACATTTACTTTTTAAATTTATATAACAAGAGTTATATCCCAAATAATAATAATAATAATAATAATAATAATAATAATAATAAACCCTCTCTAAATAGCTTACACAAAATGATATAAAATATTCATAAGAAAATATCGATAAAATTGACAAACTTTAAAAGTAGACACAATAAAATTATGAAAGTACAGACAAAACCAACAGTTTTGAAAAACAATATACAAAATAAAATATCATTTGGTACAGGTAATGGTCCTAACGGAGTGCCCACTTGTCAATCACAGTTGGACATAAAGGATAAGGCAAGGGTATCCAGAACATTGATCCTTTCTTCTTTTCTCCACAAATATGATGCCTGCAAACTCTCCCTCTTTATAGGATGAGGCAGGAAGGTATATGCACACATTGCTGGTTTAAAGCGTACAAGAGCCATTTTAACTCAGTTTTACTCAGTGAGCATTTATGTAAACTCATTTCCACATTTGTGCTTTAATGTCAGTTTCAGGTAGACTAATGATGGTTCATGCCATGCACATCAGTCGTCATGGTGTGATGGCTTAAATGGCTTCGGTCCTGTATACCTGAAGGAGCGTCTCCACCCCCATCATTCACTGAGATCCAGCACCGAGGGCCTTCTGGCGGTTCCCTCATTGTGAGAAGTGAGGTTACAGGGAACCAGACAGAGGGCCTTCTCGGTAGTGGCACCCGCCCTGTGGAACACCCTCCCACCAGATGTCAAGGCAATAAGCAACTATTTTACTTTTAGAAGACAACTGAAGGCGGCCCTGTTTAGGGAAGTTTTTAATGTTTGATGCTGTTCTGTTTTTAATATTCAGTTGGAAGCTGCCCAGAGTGGCTGGGGAAACCCAGCCAGATGGGCAGGGTATAAATAAATTATTATTATTATTATTATTATTATTATTATTAGGGATGGATAAGAATTGTTTCACTGACATTTGCTCCCCTCAACTAGCCTTCAAAAGTCTGTTACTGCTTTCAGAAGTAATGTGACCCTATCTGCTTTCCACACCTGAACAATTGTGAAACCATCCAACAACTAGGTAGTCACACAATGTGCTTCCTGATGTCTACACGATGGAGTGATGCAAATTTATATTGCATTTTGCCAATGTTCTCAACTTAAAATAAGAATGAGAAGAAGTGGAGAATAACTTCAGAACATGTGTTGGATATGTATGATGTAGTGCGACAATTTGGAAAACGTCCACACTTGCTGTGCACAGAATGCTCTTTAAAATTTTATGTCTACACAGCCCAAATCTTGTTGAATTCTAATTTCACAGAAGTGTCTGGGAGAGAGGGAGAGAAGTATTGAGTGTGTGTGTGTGTGTGTGTGTGTGTGTGTGTGTGTGTGTGTGTTTTATATGTGAGAATAGATGCATGTAGGTATAATCTGTGCATGTGTATGAAGGCAAAATTGTATTTGTGTGTGGATGTGTGTGTGTGAGAGAGGGGGGAGTGGCCCCACCCACCTTTTGCAATGGCTCTTCCCGCTACTGGCATGTGGCTCATGGAAAGTTAGCCATCAAGGAAATGAAAAAGGTTCTCCATCGCTGCCCCAAAGCCACCCAGGGCCAACTCAGCTATTAGGCAGAATGAGGCAACCAGCTCAGTCAGGAAATGCTGGGAGGCAGGGAGCAGCAGCAAGATTCTGGGGAGCTGTGTGCACATGTGGTCTACAATGTGCTCCCTAGGCAAGTCTGCTACCTTCAGGCACGGTGGAGATGCTGTTCTGTTGTCAATGCTGAAGGCAGAGATTCAACCACCAGTCTTGTTCGGCTTCCTGTGTAGAATAGGGGGCGGCGGACACACCATCTTGTCTTCTGCCTCAGGTAGCAAAATGACTTGGAGGAGTTCTGAAGGCACCCTGCTCTTCTGCTTCTAAGACCAGGGATGCTTCCGGTTGCCTTGTTAGTGGAGCATTCATCCTGATTTCATTGCAGGGAAATTAGCTGCCATTGGCTATTAATGAGGATTAGTTATGATTTGCTTCCAGGAAGTTAAGATGATGCTTGTGTCAAAGCTAGCATTATCCCACACATTCCAGTGCCTTTCCCTTTCCTTATTGCAAAAGAAGTTCAGTTTTTTGAAGGAAGTGGATTTGTTGTGTAAGACCTCTTATAAATGCACAACTTTAATTTGCCAGTATGTGATTGAACCCCCTCGAAAATAGCGGCAGACAGGAAGCACCCTGGCTTTCCATTGGGGGATGGGATCTTTCCATTGACTACCAACTGTATGCTAACACCTGCCCCTTTAAACACCTTGCAACATCTTGCAGAGAAAGATGAGCTTGGAACACCTCAGAATTAGGTTTGGCCTCGCTGCTGCAGTTTCTTCAATTCTCTTAGTACCACTTTGAATCCCCAGTCCCAAGGGAAAGTGTGGAGCACCTCGTTTAGGGAGTGGTTGTAGACTGTGACTTCCGGCCCTCTGGCTGCATTTTCAGAGCCAGCATGGCTCTCCGATACAAATCTGTGGAAGAAGGAACCATGGATGAAACAGGGTGACCACTTTCAGATTGCCAGAAAGAGGAAAAAAGAGGACATATTTGCACAAAGTGGGGAAGATTGTGACCAGGAGACCTGTGTGCCTGCTCAGTCTGCAATCCTGCTGCTAACTGTTGATGGAAAACTTCACTGGTCTCTGAAAGTTCTCCCTTTTTATGGCTCTTTAACTTTAAAGAATTTTGAAGCAGACAGCCCTTCAAACAGGAGACCATCCTCTGTAAAGTAGGACACAGCCACCCTGGGCTGATCTAATTCCTTTTTCTTAACTGTTATGCATACAAAGGAAATAACATAAGACCTTTAGTCCTACACAAATCAAAAGTGGGGTCCCTAAGGCAGCTAGATGGTCCTTTGTCCGCCTCCTTCCAGCAACTCCTGCAGCCAAGCTGGTGCCAAACATACTGCTCAGCTTTCCTTTGGACTACATCAGGAGGGCTGAGAGGGAGGGTCTTGTCCTCTGGGGATCCCAGGACCTCCACACTGCCCAGGCTTGTGCCCTGGGGAGATCACTTTGGCACTGCTAATGCAGTGCTCTGGCTTCATGCCCAGAGGTGCACACTAGTGCCTCTCAAGACACATGGATGCCAACAACAACAGGTGCCTCAGCAGGTGGGGTCATATAAATCTGACAATTATTTAAGAAGATGCATTCCCTGGTTATCCACCCAAGGATGAACAAGACAGCTAAGTAAATAGTCTAAAGTAGGAATGGGCAAATATGTAAAAGCTGGGTTCTCTCAGTTTATAATTTTTCTAGCCTTGAAAATTTATTTATCCACATTTCTACATAACTTGGCAAGTCCTCATGAACATTTTCCAGCATTTTAGTGAGAAATTCTCCCTTATACACATTTTGTATGCAATTTTGCCTAATCCTGCATTTCCACAGGACTTCACATTTGTCCACAATCTGGCTCAATAAAGACCCTAAAATACGCAGAGCTTTTGGTTCCCCCCAAAGCTAATCAACCTTATTTGTTGCTTTAATGAGTATCCTTCCCACAAATCCCTTTCCTAGCTGAGTAAGATGTACCAAAAGTGCTTGATAAGTGCTCGCTTGGGTGGGTCTGTGATGATTCCTGAGATTTGACTTTATTTTTCAGTCTTTTATTTTTCTTCTTTGTGCTTTGTCCTGAAAAAAGAGAAGTGGGGAGGGGGGAATGGAAAAAAAATTATGGTTTGCAAGCCACAGTAAACTATGGTTTGACCTACAGTCATACTTCAGTTTAACTACGCTTCGGTTTGAGTACTTTCAGTTTAAGTACTCTGCGGACCCGTCTGGAACAGATTAATCCACTTTCCATTACTTTCAATGGGAAAGTTCAGTTCAGGTTAAGTACACTTCAGGTTAAGTACAGACTTCCGGAACCAATTGTGTACTTAAACCAAGGTACCACTGCATAGTTACTGGTTAAGGAGGACAGAATTAACCAGAACCCCAGATTTGTGCTACAGACTCAAACCTGATTTCAGAGCCACATCATGGTAACTAGTAGGGAATAGAAGGATCTGTCAGTTGTGGTTCTCTCAATCTCTCATTTTTCCAATCATAAATTCAGTTCTCCACATATATGTAGCATTTACACACATATTTTTTTTAAAGGAATCCTCATGAAAATTCACCACGTTTGGGGAGCATGGCTAGCTAAGGAGCTGGATGGCAACATAGTTTAGTGTCTCTAATTGCCTAAGTACTACTTTGATGCAGAGTAGACACATACAATTCTAAAACTTTATTCCTGCCTTGGCAGACTAAAGCTACACAGAGTCCAGGGTCCAAAAAAGAAATAAGCAAGACTCAATATTCAAGAAGAAATTGACGAATCCGTCTTTCAGGCCTCAGATTCAGAGATGGTCAAGGGAGGAATGAGAACACAAATAGGCATGAAAACTCTAACAACCATGGAGGAAGACAAAGAATCAGACTACTACATAAGCAAGATAAGGAAAGCTCCTATCACAGCTTTCAACAGAAGTTTAAATATCTATCTGGGCAAATTGCAGACTGGACTAATAAAAGGACTAGAGCTAAACCTAGAGCTAAACAACCAGGTGGACATTCAAATGCTACAAATGGCAACAGAAGATCTGGCCCTAAAATTGGAGGAACAATCTGATTGAGAAATGAGATTATTTTTCAATGGCAGCATGATGGTTCATCCTTGTCCACCTTCTCTATAAAAGGTGGTGTGAAACAGGGCTATGTTCTCATCTCGACTCTCTTTAGCATATTCTTCTTCCTGTTGCTCTCCAATGTTCAGCTCAGCTGAGGACAGTGTGGACTTCCATTTAAGGAGTGATGGAGGCCTGTCCACACCAAGATGAAAGCACAGCAGATCCTTACCCGCGAGGTGTTGTTTGCAGCTGATGTGGCCATGACAGCGCACTCTGAGGAAGTTCTACAGAGACTCACTCAACCCTGAAGCTCACTGAAGTGATCTTGGGCCAGTCACTGTCTTTCAACCCTAACCTAACTCACAGGAATGGTGTGAGGATATAATGGAGAGGGGACCACTACTATGCCACCTCAAGCTCTTTAGAGGAAAGGTGGTATGATAATATAATACTGCTACAGGTACTTCTTCTTCATCGTCATGCTTCTATTTTTTTTTAAAGCCTTTATTTCGTATTATATAATTACAAAACAAGATCATAAATCATAAATTATATATCAGAGTTACAAAACAAAATCATAAATCATAAATCACACCTCAGAATTACGCAAAAAAACCCCAGAAAAGCAACTCCAAATCAGTAAAGTAGAAGAAAGAGAGGAGAAAGAAAAAAAGGAAACGGAAAGGGAAAGGGAAAAAAAAGAATATAGCATATATATATATATATATATATATATATATATATATATATACATACATATGCCCATACACATGCATACGCATATGAGATATGTGTACACATACATATCAAATAAAAACAACACATACATAAACATAGGAATATAATACAGATAAAAAAGAGCATTTCCTATTGTTTGAACATCACTTCCCTTTGTCAGTTCTTCCTTATGCTGCTTTATCTCATGCTTCTAGTGTTTCTATCATGTTTCTAAGAAATCTATGTTTACCTGCTGGGGTTAGAGTTGTTTCCAGAACTCTGGGGTTCTCTTGGGCAACCTTGTTGCTGGGACGGCGGACAGTGACACCTCCCACTTTGCTCCCACTTGCTGCTGCTTTAGCACCATCATCTTCTGTCAAGGTATTCTCCAACTGCACCAAACTTTTCTTCTTCACCTTTGGCTTTAATTTCCCTTTCTTTTTTTTGGAGGCCACCGGCATTTCTTCTTGCTGAACAAAAACAAAGTGCTTGCGTATGAGGAAATGCTCTGTCTCTGGGAATGCTTTCAGAAAACGTGGCACAGAAAATGTCAGGAACATAGAAAGCTGTATAACTGAGCCAAACAATTGGTCCATCTAGCTCAGGCACCCCCAAACTTTGGCCCTCCAGATGTTTTGGACTACAATTCCCATCTTCCCCGACCACTGGTCCTGTTAGCTAGGGATCATGGGAGTTGTAGGCCAAAATACCTGGAGGGCCGCAGTTTGGGGATGCCTGATCTAGCTCAGTAATGGACTGGTAGCAGCCCTTCAGGCTTTCAGGAAGGAATTATAAGTTGCCCGGGCCAATTTGTCAGTGCCAAGGACTGAACCTGGGAGTTTCCGCCTGGAAAGCAAGTGCTGTACCATTGAACTATGGCCCTCCGCACTAGGGATGCTGGAGAATTCCAATGAAAATGGAAACTGCCAATGTTCACCTATTCATCTCATGTCCAGAACAGAGATCAATCCAGCAAATACAATTGGCATTCATTGTTGCTGCTCCTTTCAGCCTGCAAACAATACATAATTGATTATGTACCCCCTCCCACATTTGCATTGCATTTCCTTTGCACTGAAATGAATGTGGTGGAATAGCATGACAACAACATAATTTACGTAATTTATGGAATTAATTACATAAATCACATAAATTATCTAGTTTTGCCACGGCGGACAGTGAGATAAGCAACAGCAATTTTGATGGAATGTGAGCTGCTGAAATGAATGCAAGGTGCCTTTTTGCATCCCCATTGCCCACACATGGATTGTTCTTGACTTCCTGATCATGAGTTTGTTTGAGTGAAACGGCCCAATATTTCTGGTTCAGATGTAATGCTAAGGCAGGAATTGTGATCTGTTTCTCCCCAGTGCTAGCAAGGAGTAAACTGGGTGCAAATGGTTCGTGCGTGGTAAATAATTAACTGTGGTTTACCATGATGTCTAAACCTGCCCATTATGTCACTAATTTTATGAAACAATGCATCTTTAAAAGTGTAAAATTCCTGGCATAAAAATATAGCAGAATCACCAGTTACCTGGGAGGGGATATTCTGGGGCAGCTTTGTGGGTTTTCTTTCCTCCATCTTGGCATTTCCTCCATGGCTGCACTCACTTCTGGCCAGTGACTCCCTAAAGGCAGATATAATAAATTATTCAAAAGATGCACATATGTACATATTATTCTATTCCTTCAACTTTGAAACTAAGGAGTGGTGCTAAAAACAGCTCTGCCATCTTCTATGTCTATGTGGTACAACAAATAAATGTAGTTTTTGGAGAACTTGGTCTCTATTCAACTACAGATCTGCTGGTGGACCCTTGAGCAAATCAGGTGTAATCCCTACTATATATTTAAAGCACGTGGGTTCCCTCAAATAACCCTGGGAATTGTAGTTTACATAACTACATTCCAGCACCTTTAACAAAGGACAGTTCCTAGGATCCTTCAGGAGAAGGTGATGTGCTAAATAAATTTGTGTTAAATATATGGTGACGATGTGGCCTCACTGTTTCTCAGCCCCAGTTTCTCAGCCTTAGTCAATGTCAAGTAATTGCTGCTGTTTGGGTAGTAGTTTCTGTCTCTGGTCTTTCAGTTTGTCCCATTTACTCTACTTTTTAGGTCAGGCACACACTTCATTTTACCAGGAATCAGATCCAATAGAATTATGCTGAGCTTTGAAAACCATATACAGCTGAAAAAGGAAGTGGGAAAGAGCATCATTCTGTCAACTTCCTTCTTAATCACTATGTACTTTTAAAAGAAGAAAAAGCCAAGCACTCTCTTTACCTTATGACCAAGAGGGCAGAGTGTGTGTGAGGGACACAGAGGTTTTGTTGGCCGCAAGGTAAGACCTCAAGGGTGCTATTGGAACCTCGGGTGCCATGTTGTTGACTCCTGCTTCAATTTCTGCTCTAATTGTTCCCTTCTTGTATTTTCACCTTGCTCTTTTCCCTTCTCTCTTCTTCACCACCCTGCACTAAGCAATCTTCTTATAAACTGACCTCTCTTTTCTTTTCTCACCATTCTGTGCCCCTCCCATTTGCATTCTAGGAACAGAAAATGTAAGTTGCTTTATACTGAGTCAAACCATTGGCACATCTACCTCCATATTGTCAATATTGGCCAGCAGTGGCCCTCCAGGATTTCATACAGGAAATCTTTCTCCACCCTTATATAGAAGTGATAGGGATTGAACCTGGGACCTTCTGCTTGCAAAGCAAGATGCTCCAGCACTGAGCTATGGTCCAACCCCCTCTAAGATCTTAGGAGTGGGCATTACACACAGCATAGGCTTGCAGGAAGAAGGAGGAACCTGGCTTCTGATGTCCTGTTCCTGGATTTCTGTACTTTCTTGGATACCTCCTGCTCTAGTGACACTTGCTGTTCAGGACTGTCTTCCTGGATGCGACCACACAGTACACTGTAGTTGATGGCAATTGTACGCAATAACCAATGTAGCCCTTGAACGATGGTCCAGCACTGGATTTTGGGAAGCCTTTTGGAAGCTGAACATGGTTCCTGTAAGATGAAGATAGAGGACGGCCAGTCTGAAAACCCAGCTGCCCCATTCAAGGCAAAGAAAGTGGGGGAGTTTAACATATCAGATGGGATAGAAATAATAGTTTAGCATATTATCGGAATATTTTTAAGGGAAAAATTAGAGGTTAAGTAGAAATAAATAATGAGTCAATGATTAAATAATGTGAATTATATTAATAGTGGATGAATGGCAGAAGAAGTTGATAGAATATATGGAATTGTCTGGGGTAACCGGGAGGCTTCGAGATCGGACTGAAGAAACAGTGGAAGAAGACTGGAAAAAATTTAAAGTTTATCTAAAGAATAAGCTTATAAGAGAGTAGAACCAATGGAAGTGAAGGAGATACAAGGAGGTTGTAGATAATAACAAGTTAAGAAATAAGTATTGTTAGAAGTAGTTATAGGTATGTAGAAAGAAATGGAATAGTATAGAAGGTAAATATCAAGGAAGATAAGATATAGAATTAAGTCAATTTTTAAGTAAAGTTAGTTGTTTAATATGATTCTGAAATTACTAAAAGGGATTTACATTGTAACACAGAAGGAGGAGGAACGAGGAAGTCATTAGATGAGATAAAAAGTGAGATTATGAAATAAGATTTTTTTTGTTTTTTTTGTATTCTGGTGTTTTTGTATTTTTGAATTTTGAAAGTTTTTTGTTTTGTTTTTTGTCGTTGTTATTTTTGTTGTATTTGTTGTCTGTTATAAAAGTCAATAAACATATTTTTTTAAAAAAAAAGAAAGAAAGAAAGTGGGGGAGTTTGTGAGTTGGCAGATAGATGCCAACAATAAAACCATAATACCTAAGGGAGGTCTGTTACAAGAAACTCTGGCAGGCCCTCTCTGGTGACATGTTGAGACCAGCAGGCAAAGGGGAGATTTCTTGGTGCAATGCAAAATCTGCTAACTGACAAGGGAAATTGATGTAGATGAACCGGCTTGCTACAAGAAGCTGCTTTCTGCCAAACAACCATTAATGTATTTTCTATGCATCAGGAGTTGTTAAGGAGCAAACTAGACCTTATGTGAGCTAGATACTGCTAAGATAGTGCCTAATTCCAGGGCCAACCCACCCAGGAGGCAAGGGGAGGTGTCTGTTTGCTCTCAGTTAGCCCCTTCCTGCTTGCCTTCTTACAACCTGTGCAGGGGTTGTCACTGGCTGTTATCTTTTTAGTTTTAGGGTTGCCTTTGTGCAACCATAGGGAGCTGGATGGGGGCAAAACTAGAATTATTTGGCTCCATCTGTCATGGCTTCTAAATGTGCTGACTGATGTCTTACAAGTCCCAATGGCCACCAGCCTCCATTATTCCAGGTGTTGTGGGACTACAACTCCCATCATCTCTGACTGCAAGGACTTCCTGTCCAGATCTCTCTAACCCAATTGCCTCAATTCCATTTGGCAAGAGATTAAAATAGGATATGTAACCTTAGCAAGAGGAAGTAACAGTCTGTACAAACTCCATGGAAATGATCATCATGAAGGGCAGAGAGGACAAAAGGGAGACTTCTTTTTTCATCCCTTGTGAAGAATAGCCAACCTGTGCGAAGGGGGTATTATTTTACTTACAATTCGACACAACGACTTGTTTTCATTCACCAACTTTTCCAGAGATAGGCACTCAATGATCTCACAGGGCAAGAGAGCATCCAGCTTGTCCTGCTTGTTTGCCAGCCTTGAACCATTCACATAGAAATTGGAAAACAGAACAGATGGGAAGACAAGATTCCATTAGCAAACAGCACACTCACTGTTGTAGCTATACCAATTTAAAAAAGCAACGTGGAACCTTTGGCCATTCAGATGTTGTTAGACTACATGTCCCATAATTGCTGTCCATTGGCTATGCTGGCTGTGGCTAGTGGGAGTTGCAGTACAAGTGTGAAAGGATCTGTCTACTTCTCAGTTTCTCCTTTTCCCAATCTTACATCCATCAGCATTTTAGTGCAAATTTATCCTAATAATATAATACTAATTTGTATACTCCCCCTCCCCACAATATCTCCATTTTTATGCGCACTTTCCCCTTATATATGCATTTTCATAAACATTGTTTGTTTGGAGAACTGCATCCCAAAATTTGGATAAGAATGGATTACGAATAATTGCTGTGTTTTGGTTCGCACATTGTTTTTGAAAGTGCAAACTTGATAGACTGAGCTTTAAAGCTTTAAATGTGTGCTGAATCAAATTTATCCTCTAACCCAACAACATCTGGAGGGCTCCAGGTCTACTATGCAGTCTTGAATCAGCAGATCCACACACTTAAAGCACATTTAACACACATTTAAAGCACATGACCTCACTGAGCTACCATGCCCAGCACACTTAACAAACTACAGTTCCCAGGATTTTTGGGGGGTGGGGGAGCCATGTGCTTTAAATGTATGGTGTCAAGGTGACTTTGTTGTTGTTTAGTCATCTAGTCGTGTCCGACTCTTCGTGATCCCATGGATCAGAGCACGCCAGGCATTCCTGTCTCCCACTGCCTCCCGCAGTTTGGTCAGACTCATGTTGGTAGCTTCAAGAACACTGTCCAGCCATTTGACTTTAGGCTTGATGAAAGACTGCTAATAGCTCTGATATTCTGCCGGTCAGGGCCGTCTCAAGCAGGTCGGGCGCCCTGGCGCTGAGGTGCGGAGATTGCTCCGGCACCCCCGCCCTCGCAGCGCGCAGCACAGCTTCCGCGCGGCTTCGCCGTGCAGTGCCCCCCCTGCCAGCCCGGTGCCCTGGTGCTCCGCGCCACCGGGACTACACCTAGAGCTGGGCCTGCTGCCGGTGTTATGCCATGGGTGCTAAGAGGGCCCAAAAAGATGAAGTAATGGTCAGAGGAGATAACTCATCCCAATATACCCCTTCTAATTAGGAAAAGGGTTAGGAAAGTGCTAAACTGTCTAGCCCTGGCTCCAGACTGTCATTGTTTTGCGGGAAGGATTCAAGCACATAGTAGCAAATTAGGCAAAGGTAAAGGGACCCCGACCATTATGTCCAGTCGTGACTGGGGTTGCGGCGCTCATCTCGCGTTATTGGCTGAGGGAGTCGGTGTACAGCTTCCAGGTCATGTGGCCAGCATGACAAATCCGCTTCTGGTGAACCAGAGCAGCACACGGAAACGCCGTTTACCTTACCTTTATCTACTTGCACTTTGGCGTGCTTTTGAACTGCTAGGATGCAGGGCCATCTTAAGCACCTTTGGTGCCCTGGCACCGTGGTGCGCCTGATCCCTCCGCCGCCCCTCGCCGCCCCGTTTTCCAGCGTGATGGGCGGGCGGCCGGGCTCAGCACGCAGCGTGGTCGCCGAGGGCGCTGCTGTGTGGCGGGCGGGCGGGTTTGTCGCGCAGCGGAGCGGCCGACGGTAGGGCAGGCGCGGCTGCGTGGCGCATCGCCTGGCCGTAGAGCCAGCCCTGCTAGGATGGCAGGAGCTGGGACTGAGCAACGGGAGCTCACCCCGTCACAGGGACCTTCTGATCGGCAAGCCCTAGGCTCTGTGGTTTAACCCACAGCACCACCCGCATCCCAGTAGCAAATTAGGTCTGCACAACTAAAGTAGATTAAAGCACTCTGCTTTAAAATAAATCCATTTTTAAAAAAAGAAAGGAAGGGAAAGGGGTGACTTTTTTAGTCAGGAAAGTGATGGGGGAAGGCACTGAAAGATGTGGGATGAACAAATTATTAATGGGAAGAAGATATATAAACATCCCACAACCATATCAGGATGAATGCTATTTGTTGTATCACTGCCTCATCAAACAAATTAGAATGGATGCTCAATAAAGAGTAGATGCTGTACAACCTCCACAATAGCTTTGTGCAAGCAAACCAGGATGGATGGTCAGTAATTATCTGGAAGAGCTCCAGAACTCTGTAAGGTAACAGTATTTGGCTGTAGGGAGCGGCACCTGTTTCCAGTGAGACCTACTATGGGAGTAATGGACTTTGGCTGTCTTTTGGAACATTTAACCTGCACCTCCAATGATGCTCTCTCTGTGTGCGTTTATAGATAAACACAGATATTACAAAACACCAATGAGCCTCCAGTGGCCGCCTTCCAAAGGGAACTAAAACCTGCCCCCTGGAACTTTTCACTGATCACAGAAGTGGGCTGAGTGTAAGCTTATTGAGATGGCTTGAAGATGCATCATTTTCCCTGTAAACTGCCTTGTGGATCTGATCATGCATGACTTGGAAGGTATAACACCACTCCCTTTACTGCTCTCTGTGGCACTTTGCAGGCGCCTCGGATCAGTTCTGCCTGCAACCTCTCTTTCATGTCAGTGGCTCCAACATGCCCAGCATCTGATGTCATATATAATGTCAAGTGTATGGCAGGTGGATGTAGCTTGGCTGAAATGGCCTCATGGGCCCAAACAGGAATCCTAGTGGGTCTAATAAAATGGGGGGGGGGAGGGGAGGAATCTTATACCCATTCATTCACCACAGGGTACAAAGGAAGGAAGGAAGGTGCCAGGAGAATCAGTATCTCACAGTAACAGAGGCTTTCCTGAAACTTTGGGGTCCCCCAGAACACGGGAGAGAGTCTTCTTGGCCTCTTCCATCCTTGCCACATCGCTGGAGTCAAGCACAAAGATAATCCCATGAGCAGTGCTGTATTGGTCCTTCCAGCTTCCCAAGGACCGCTGTCCACCAGGCAGGTCAATGAGGGAAACCTCAAACCTGTCCACCCTGAGTGCCGTCTGGTTTGGCTTCGTGATGGGAAGCACTTCACAGGAGAGGACTGCAAAAAAAAAAAAAGCAAGAGCAAGCGAAACAAACATCAACAGTGGGTATCAGTCTCAAGTAAAAATACAGGTAAGCTCATACACCACAGCAGCTTTCTTCTAATATCCAGAAAAATTATTGGAAATTGCAAGGAGAGCCTGATATAAAATGTTGCACAGTGAAGCATTCCTGTTCAGGTCCTTCCTCTAGGATATACCGTTGTATTTGCGTGGACAGGCAGAGTCCCCCAAACCCGCAGGTGACCCCCCCCGAGCGGAATAAATACACGAGACAACGTGCTATGGGATTCAAATTGGCCACAACTTTATTCAAATTCAGATGTAGGGAGACCTTGGCTTCAGGCATTGGCCGTTATCCTTCCCAGTCCCCAGCCGGGGTTTTGGGAGGCTTAGGGGTCATCCACATGTATGGGGGTTGGGGCTAGCTCTGGAGAACATATGTTCAAGCAGAGAGAGCCCGCCCCGTTCGCCGCCGCTGGTAGGGGGAAGTGATGACACCTATTGGCATGGTCAAGGCTTCCCCCAATACCCCGATCTTGTCACCGCAAGGGGGTGAGGTCTCCGCCTCACGCCCCTCCCTCTAGGAAAATCGCCAAAGAATTCTGCCCAAGGCCTGACACCGCCAAGTTGTGACGTATTGCTACGGGAAAGGCGAAACCTGCCAATACAGGGAAATTCCTTTCTGACCCTTCAACAGTGGCCTTGACATAGCAGCGCCTGAGAACCTGTAGAGAAAAGGTTAACCTGCAAAAGAACATGAATGAAGGGTTTGGAGGGTAGGAGAAGCTCTGGAACCAACTGGTGCTTGGAGGTAAGATTCAAATGCTATTGTCTGAGCCGGTTTGTCCCTCCCCTTACCTGGCCATCCCCTGGCAACACCTCCCCAGGCAGGTTTGGATGCCAGGCTTGGGTAGGCGGAGACCCCTGGCATCCTACCTGGGAAGGCGGTGACAGACCTGACTCCCAGGGAGCCGCCCTCTGGGATCAGGGGGCTGTGCGCGTCCACGCAAAAAGCACCCCCCATTGATGTGTGGAGCGGTCATTGCCCACTCAAGCTCTGTTTCCCATTATATTCCCTTGACAGTCAGCATACACTCAGGCTGTGTATGCATCATGCATTTAAAGCACATTTCTTCCCCCAGAAAATACTGGGAGCTGTAGTTTGTTAAGAATGCTGGAAAGTGTACCTCTGTGAGGGGTTAACCACAGGCCCCAATATTCTTGGTGTGTTTGTTTGTTTGTGTGCTTTAAATGTATGGTATGTATGTAACCTAAGTCCTTATTATATTGTTTTGGTAGTCTCCCACTTTTCTGTTCTTCTGCAAACCTCGGGGTTTCCCCAAGCCTACAGATACTACTCTCTTGGCCATAGGTATTGCCATTTTGGCGGTTTGAGCAATGGTACTCACAGCCCAAACATCGGAAATTAAGGGAATTATAGAGCTTTACTATTTAAGTGATGGCTGTACAGCAGGCACCCCCAAACTGCGGCCCTCCAGATGTTTTGGCCTACAACTCCCATGATCCCTAGCTAACAGGACCAGTGGTAGGGATGATGGGAATTGTAGTCCAAAACATCTGGAGGGCCGAAGTTTGGGGATGCCTGCTGTACAGAGTAATGTGTCAGGTCATCTAGTGCGTACTGGGATCATAGGCAGCTGAAATCAGCAACATAGGTTGTAGGTTGATGCTGAGACTCAGGTCTACCACACAGCCAGTCTCCTAGAACTAAACTATGTAAGACTGGCTGAGGAATGTTATATGAAAGAAAGGTCTTCAGCACAGACTGAGGACTCATTCACACTTTCTTTTGCACCACATTTCTAGGCACAAGTCTGGGCCTCCCAGGTCTATGTCCCAGGGTGTTTTATTGCTGAATCAGAGCAAATGGATTGCTGTTCACTCTGATTCAGTGGTAAAACATGAGTTTTCCTTGGGAAAGCACCAGAACAGAACAGAACACAGACCTGGAAAGCACGGACCTGTAAACTCAGAGCAAAGGTTAAGTGTGGAAGAGCCTTTAGAGACACTCCTGTCAGCTCTACTAGGCACTGAGTTCAGGTTCTGGAGTGGAAGAGCTGGAAAGCTTAGCTGACATTAAGTTCTGCTCAGCGACTCACCTCTCTGGATTTCTTTCACCAGGGAACTTTTTCCTGCACTGTCTAGGCCAAGGACAAGGATGGTCACTTTCCTGATGGGAAAGATAAGGATAACGTAAAGATGCAATCTGGTAACACCTTTGCAGGGAGGGAGGATTAGAGTTCCTATGGTAAAGGGAAATCCAGATGAAATGTTTAAAAAGCATGGGCTGGCCTTTTGATGATATTTTGTTGCAGGGGACACTGTGAGAAACTATTGCATGGAAACACCTTTAAAAAACAACAACTGCTTTGTGCACACATTCCACCCTTCATCTCCATCCATATGGCTGCTTTTTTTGTTAAGAAGGATGCATGGCAAGTCCTAAGCACGCCGCTTCAAAAATGTAATTATTGTAATGAGTACTTTGGCCCTGAAGGTTCCCACAGTGGGACTAATAGTTCTTCTGAAAAAATGTTTACAAGCCATTGTTTTGGGAGGAGAATTACCAGGGATGTGAAGGGTCTGTTTTCTTTCTCTCCTCTTTCCCCCACCACACCACAACAGGTGGAGGCGTTCTCTGTTTAAAAACGGCAGGCAAAAATTAATCAGAGCACATCTTTCCTCATCATTGCATTGCCATTTCTGAGGGAACATGGTATACCCAACCCCTCTCTTTGTGAAAATGTGACATGCGTAGCAGCATAGTGCAGGCCTTCTGTGTTGCTATAGTGATTTTTTGTGGGGCGCAGGCCTGGTTGAAAGGGCAACATATACTTGGAACAGAAGTGGATGGAAACAAGGAGTGGATCACTTGGCAACCAGCAGGCCTTCAGCTGATTGCCTTAGCAACCTTTGTTTGGCACTATGCAAATAAACCAGAATTCAGTGGTCATATAAAGCTTGGAGAGAGATGTATGGTGAGTCTCTCATTACCCAGAATGCTCTGCTTACTTAGGCAATAAATGCAGCAGTTCATTAAAAAAAAGGGGAAAGGCGAAAGATTTATACGATCTGAAGAGAAACCAGAGGAATCATAGTATCGTAGAGTTGGAAGAGACCACAAGGGCCATCCAGTCCAACCCCCTGCCAAGCAGGAAACACCATCAAAGCACCATCAAAGCAAAAGAACAAGATTGTGCCATCTCCCAGTTCCACAGAAGTCAACGCTTTTCATTGTGACGTTAAATCACTGCTGTTCTCTCACCAAAGAGCACTTGCCTCAAACTTGGGGCTTGATTTCCAGGATTACAACCAACTAGCCACCACATGTTACTTTCATCCTCCTTAGTATGTTACCCTTGTAGAAATCCATAGGAATGAGGATGGGGACAAAGTTAGTTAGCTCAACCTGTGGCTCCATCTATAACTGGCTTTGCCTTCACCTACCACCAGCTTCCCAGCCTTCTTCCCCACCAGTCCCACAGGGCACCAGATACCCTTGCTCTCCAGATTTACCTCAATGGCTCTTGGAGAGCCTGCAGCCAAGACCAGCAGTAAGAGAAGAGGTGAAACATACTCCAGCAAACCACAGAGATGAACAGGGGCAGGGTGAGTCTCTGGCTTTCCCCCGCTGTCCTTGAGGGAAAATAACAAAGCAACAATAATCCCGTTGTAAGATTTTCGTCCCTTTAGAAAAATGGGGTGGGTGGGTGTGCTTTACTGGTGGCTATGTGCGTACTTCGGTATAGGACAGGTTGATTGCTTAGAAAATGCAGTTTGTCCCTGTTCAGTGACCTGATTCACTGTTTCTGTCTCCTATGGGATATTTGTTAAGCCAGAAGTTAGTAGTTTAATTATATCATGAATGTACTTGTCTGTGTACAGTTTTTAGAACATTAACAAGGGTTTGTTTGCTTAGTTGAAACAACAAGTTGTCAATATATATATATATATATATATATATATATATATATATATATATGGGAGGCATTCGACAAACCATTTTTTAGATTTGGGATCCTTTGTTTTTATATGTTTAAAAATGCCTAAAAACGAAGCAGTTAGTGAACTTCTCAGGACAACGATTTTCCCCATTTTTCTTTCTATGCCACACAGTGCATTGTTTTTTCTACCTTCTTGTCTTATATTTTAGAATAATTTAATAAAGTAAAAACAGTTTCTCCTAAATAAATAAATAAATAAATAGCAGCTCTTAGATTTTAACTAAGACCCCAGGATCTATCAACGGAACCCAGTACAAAACACATGCTTAAAATCAAAGATTTTGGGCCCCATGATTTTGTTTTGAATAGCAGAACTGAATGGCGCTTTCTCAGTCCTTCTACACACATGAGAACATAAGATCAGGCCTGCTAGATCACGCTAATGCTTCATCTAGTCCACCACAGTCAGGTGCCTGTGGCAGACATGCAAACAGGGCACCAGTCACCTGAGCACAACAGCAGTCTCCCCTCCTGAAGTTTCCAGCAATTGCTATTCAGAAGCATTACTGCCTCCAGTTGTGGAGGCAGATCATAGCCATGAAGGTGAGCATTCACTGGTAGCCTATTTCTCTGTCGAATCCTCTTTTAAAGCCATCAAAGTTGGTGGCCATTGCTGTCTCTCATGGGGGTGAGTTCTATAATTTAACTGTGAGCCAGGTGAAGTAGTACTGTACTTTTATTTTGTCTGCCCTGAATCTTTCAACATTCATCTTCATTGGAAACCCATGAATTCTAGCGTTACAAGGGAACCCGTTTTTCTCTATCCACCTTCTCCATGCCATGCATAATTCTTTATATACTTGTATCATGTTGCCTCTTACTCAGTTCTTCGCTAAGATACCCCCACCCCCAAGTGCAGTGAGTATACCTGTATATTATATGGTTGTAATCTATCCTGGGACCTTACAGTAAAGTGCAGATTTATTTTTTTAAAAAAACACTTTATAAATAAATACACCCTTTCCTCAAATCTCTCTTTAAAAAGCTCTTTACATCGACTTTGATCCAGGATTTGGCTCTGTAAGAGATTGAAGATCATCTTGAAGATCATCTCCCAAAACAGTCAATTAGGCCTAACCTAACAGAAAGCCATGGCCAGGAATATATTTCAAATATGTTTCAAATATGGCTAGCAAACCAAGGCACGCTGAAGAATTCCTATTAGGTCGGGAGGGTGAAATTAAAACAGAAACTCTCACCTGTTTCTTGCTTTCATGTGCTGCTCTTCCCTGATGATGGCTCCACTGCATCCAGCTAAACCTAATCTGGATTTAATGTATTCACTATCCCTTGTTTCTTTAATCCCAAGGACATTCAAGGGAGGGGAAACGGCAAATCCAAAGGACTGTCAGTTTGAAGGCCTTGCTTCTTTATCCAGAAATGACAAGGTGTGTGTGAGAAGATGCCTACGATTTCCTGAACGGGCTATGCCCTGAGTGTCTGAGGAAAGGAGCAATCAGATTTGTCACTTGTTTTAAATGGCTTGAGAAAATGGAACACACCAATTGGGCAGTTCAGCAAATCTCTTGTAATGGATCGCATCACGGTTCAGTCAGTCATGTGTTGGTTTAATCCTGGGATTGACCTCTCTGCACCTGCAGGAAAGCACAGCCATTCGTTCTACAACCATTCTGAAACTTCCTTATTTGCAGACAACAGTCAGCCAGTGTCCTGGATAGATCAGAGATGGGGAACTTGTTGTCCTACATAATTTGTTGGACTACAATTCTCATTATCCCTGATAATTGCCCATACTTGGCTGGAGGTGATGAGAGTAGAAGTCCAGCAACATCTAGAGAGCTGCAAGTTTTGCATCTTGGGAGAGAGAGACTTGGACAAGCGGGCAATGGCAGCAGGGAGAGCCACAGTGATGCAATTTAAAAAGCAGAGACCGTGACAATACATCGAAAAGCTTCAGTGTACGTGAATTCATAAAGCAGCATTGATGACAATACAAACATACTGGCAAATAAATTTTAATAAATGAACCACACTTGGGTGCCCTTTTACATGATTATTTTAGCAAGTTTCATATTAGATTCTCACTCTGGGAAGCTCAGGGTGGTACGTGGTATTATCCTCTTTATTGTGCATGAGGCCTTGGGTGGCAAATCTGACCCCCTCCCTGCCACCACAGTTGTGCAGCTGACAGCCCTGCTGGGGCTTTGCCTGTGCCACCAACAAAGTGCCATTGCCCTCACCCCTGCTGCTGTGCCCTCGTTGCTGCACCCTTGCTTGCAGCAGCAACTGGATCATGGCAGCTGCAGGTGAGTTGCGGCAGGGTTGGCAGCAGTGTGAACACAGCAGCAGAAGCAGGGAGAGGGTGGGGCAGGAGCTCAGATCTGTGGGTATCATTGGGGCAGGGGCATTGGGGGGGGGGATTTTGCCTCCAGGGGTGAAATGTATTGAGCCAACCCTGCAAACTACAAACTAGACTAGTCTGGCACTGGAGAAAGATGGTGAAATTAGAAAAGCTAGAAGATAAGTGCTATAAAACTAGTTAACGGTGAGGGATTTGAGCAGATTAAAGTTGTGTCCTAGATAAAGTCTGCTGTGCTGAAGGGCAGTGAGAAGGGGGGGGGGGACGGGACAAAAAAATAGTGGAAGACTGTGGAGTAGTATAGTGATTAGAGTGGGGGCAAGGGGGAAGTAGCCTGTGGCTCTCATGCCAAAAGCTCTTTGAAAGGAATCATGTCAGACTTTTGCAAAAACAATATTTCCTTCTCCCAGCAGAATGTTGGGCAAGGAGGGACTGAGAGAGGAAGAGAGAGGGTTGTCAGAAAGAGACAGGTGTCAGGAATAGTGAGAAAAGAGAGGTGACCCCCACTCCTGGATCTCACCCTGCCCAATACTGTCTTCAGCCCCACAGAATGCCAGCATGCAGCTGATATATCACCCCACAAGGTAATGTGGGCTCTGAGAGATTAAAAGGTTGTCGACACCTTGCTTACAGTGTTTGGCTATAAATCTTCCAAGAAAAGTAGTTTGAAAAGCAAAATGAAGTCCCTACACAGGTGGGTGACTTTGGTGGGGTAGTCACTTTCTCTCACACAGAACTGGTGTATATTTAAACAGTGTGTGCGCGCACACACAGAGTTGAACACAGTGCACTTTATGGGAAACAATTTAGATGCATTAAAATCTGCTGGGAAATGAGTTCTGCATTACACAGGAAGAAGACTCACACTTTGGCTAAACGCCAAACTAAAACCAGAAGCCAATAATGGTGTCACATTAAACCATGGTTTATTTTAAACTGGGCTTGAAATGTGAACAAGCAGCATGCTGGTAAACACAGCTCAAAAGGCAATGCTTTGGTCCTCCCCGGCTTCTGTATTTAACGAAGCAGTAAAGGAGCAAGCCAGACAGAGACAGGCTTTATGTGCAAACCAGCCCTTGCAGTTAATTTGGGGAAAAGAGCTATAGTTATCGGTGCAAATTATAACATAGATATTTGGTTGGGAGGGGGTTCCCCCTGTACTTCTCCTTTCCCCTCTCCCAATTAACCTCTGTCTCCAGTGACCGCCTCCATGACATCACTGGGGCTTGCCTCTGTGACATCACCAGTAGCCGCCCCTAGGTCTCAGGTTTGGAACATGAAATCTCAGTGTCTGGGATGCTCCTTACCTGACAACCCTAACAATAATAGAATCATAGAATCATAGAGTTGGAAGAGACCACAAGGGCCACCCAGTCCAACCCCCTGCCAAGCAGGAAACACCATCAAAGCATTCTTGACATATGCCTGTCAAGCCTCTGCTTAAAGACCTCCAAAGAAGGAGACTCCACCACACTCCTTGGCAGCAAATTCCACTGCCGAACAGCTCCTTACTGTCAGGAAGTTCTTCCTAGTGTTTAGGTGGAATCTTCTTTCTTGAAGTTTGAATCCATTGCTCCGTGTCCGCTTCTCTAGAGCAGCAGAAAACAATCTTTCTCCCTCCTCCATATGACATCCTTTCATATATTTGAACATGGCTATCATATCACCCCTTAACCTTCTCTTCTCCAGGCTAAACATACCCAGCTCCCTAAGTCGTTCCTTATATGGCATCGTTTCCAGGCCTTTAACAATAACTGGTTGTGAAAGTTAGCATGCAAATGAACATCCAATATCTTGTTTTATTGTTATTAATATGCTTGCTTAACTGTTTGTTTTCTAATTAACTGTTATTTTTAATATTTGTATTGCTAAATGCTTGTGAAAGAAAGAAAAGTAAGAGGCATCGAAAGAAACCAGTTCATCTGCATAAGGAGCTTACAAATGAGCTGAAATTTAAGAAGAGTGTATATAACAAATGGAAGAAAGGAGAAATCACAAAGGAGAAGTATATACAAGTAGCCAGCAGTTGCAGGGAGGTCAGGCAGGCAAAAATTCAGAATGAGCTCAGGCTTGCAAGAGAGGTTAATAATAATAATAATACAGTAACAAAAGGTGTTTTTGGCTGTGTTCAAAGCAAGAGGAAGAACAAGCAAGTAGTAGGTCCTCTGTGTCTAGAAGATAGAGAAATGCTATTGGGTGGAACTACCGGTACTCAACACCTACTTTGCCTCTGTCTTCACCCAAAAGGAAAGCAGTGCCCAACGTGATGATAACAAAATAAATGATGGACCAGATGACCTTTAGGATCCTTTCCAACTCTGCAATTCTACAACTCTGTGATTCTGTGAGTGTGTAGAAAGATCTGGTTTTTGCATGGCTGGAATTTAGCCTACTGTACAAAGGAAAGAGTCAAATCCATTATACTGTGCATTTCTGCTTCTGGCTATGTCCACCACTTGTATCTGGCTCCCAGATGGCTGCCCACAAGGGCAGCTGCCCCTTGGGCGGGAAAGGACTGCTGTGCCAGGAGACAGACAGTCGGGTCCTGTATCCACAGCAGTGATCAGAGGAGAAATGACCACTAGGTGGAGCACAGAGAGAAGAAACGCCATAGTGCATCTGTAACAGCAAAACTGGATGCTTTCATGCTTGAAGAGTCCTCTTCAAAATTTGTCCTCATCTTAATGCTAATTCATCCTAATAAAAACACTTTTGGGTATTTTCAGTAATACATGAAGTTTTAATGCACACTTCCCCAAATGCAAGCATTTTTGTACACATTTTTGTGGTGTCACAAAATAGAAATTTGTAATAGTATAGTTGCTGGGGTCTTTTAAAAAATAATAATGATGGCATGCTACCAGACTATGTCATCATGATTCAGCTTCTGTTCCAGAATAATGTATTAAAAAAACCACCCCTGCTTTATTTTCTACTGACCTTTGTTGGAATGGATCCTCAGTATTTTTTCATTTGTGTGACATGTATACAAACATTGTCCTGCTTTTTGTTTGTAGGGGCTTGGGATTGGTGGGTGTGTTTTGGGATCATCTGTTTCTTGCAACCTCCCTCTCACTCATGTGGGCTGTCATTTTGCGAGCTCATTCCAGACGTAGCAGACAGAGATGATGGTATTAGGTCAAAGTACTGCTCATGACAGCAATTGTTAGCTGCAGGCAAAATTACATTACATTTAACCAGGTTTGCCATAGGTCAGGCAGGCACGTAATTTCCCTTCTGATATCCTAAACTCCCACAAGATTAGAATTATTGAACAGCAGGCATTAAATGAAAAATGAAATAGAAAAAAGCTCTGAAAATGCTAACTCAAATTCATAACACAAACCTTTGCTGGCTGGAGGAACAAGAAAGGAACCTAAGGGATGTGACAACAGCCACACAACTTTTATCAATTCAGGCACAATCCATCATTAGTGTGGGAAGGAAACACACACACATCCCGTCTCCAATATCAGCAACATATGGCCAAAGGTGCATACAAGCAGCTAAAAATTCTTTTTGAAAAACATCACATCATACAGCTGTTTACTTACTGCATGCAGAAAGGCCCAGAAATGTGATTTTGGAAGGATAGTTTCTTTTAGTTTAAATGTTGATTGACATCCACCTGTCTCTGGACACAGTGGAAGAGCGCTGAAGTCAAACCGTTGGAGAGTTACAGCGCCTGCTGTGGCTGTAGAGATTGAAATGGGAGAGACATGCTTTGTTGTAGCATGGGCAGTGAAAGTGTATGGTTGTGCTGATGCAGGTGTACCCTGGATTTGGACGTTGGCTCACATTAAATTGTAAACCAAACTAATTTCTTCCCCAAGCCTAGCTGTAGTGCACTAAAGTAGTATGCCACATTATGTTTATTAGTATCTTAGATGCAACTTGACTCTTGGTTGGTTTGCTTGCAACCAAGACTGCTCAATATATGATTAGAACAGGAGAAGCGGTGTTGGTTTCGCTGGTGACCTTTATCTGGCTGGCTGGCTGAGCAGGCATCAAGTCACACAGCTGGACCTCTTAGCTGAGAGCAACGAGATAAGCATCTCAAGTTCAACAGTCTCTCGTTTACACAAGTGTACAGATATAATAATCCACTCTCAGGCTGATCCAGAGGAGCCTCATGAAAGCAAGCACAGTTGTTGTCGATTTACACTTGAGTAGTCAGCGGAAGATCCCAACCACAGCTTCCTCATGAGACCTATTGTCTGGACCTTTGAACTGGCTTGGTGATGTGAGACCAGTTCCATGTTTCCATGGGAACAGTTGCCCAGGGATACGCTCCGTGGTAGAATTTACACCCTTAGGTGATAACAGAAGCTGCCTGTTAACTAATTTAGATGAAAAAGAGAGAGCCTCTGTGTGTTCCACTGGGCATTCCTTAGAGGCCACCCGCTGTGGAATGGTTTCAGAGATGGGACAGTCGCATGTGAGTGCTTTGGGGGGGGGGGTATAGTTGGCTGTATTCATGCAGGCATCCTTTTAAGACTTTGCATACATTTTAAAGCATTTCCCCAGTTACCTCAAACATCTATTGGTGTTTCTTAAAGATCAAAGACAGAGGACTGCTGATGACAGGCAAGACCTGTCAATTTGTTCTTGTGCCAGGTGAGACATCAAAAATGAATGGGAAGAGCTCAGGTTTGTCAAAATTAACATGACAAAAAGGGAATAGGCTATGTCTGGAGTTGCCAGTGTTTTCACAGGCCCTGCAGCTGGTGCCTCTAAGACTGGCCCAAGATGTGGGCAAATTAAACTGGTGGCCCATCTTCCACCACTTCATCTCAATGGCAGGGAAATGGCACACCTGTTACATTTCTGCTTGTCAGGCTGTCATTATAGGGCAGGGCCCTGCCAAAAGAAAGAAAAAGGAAGGAAGGAAGGAAGTTAGCCATCTTTATTAGCAGCATTTGATTTACCAGGAAGTAAACTCCCTCTGAATGGTAGGACTTACTTCTGAGGAAGCATATTAACACAGATCATGAAACTTTTGTGAACATCATTAATGCGGTATAAAAAGTGAAAGAGAAACAGTCGTTTTATACTCAGATCACACATTTTCACCAGTGTCCATTTCTCATTCAATTTACAAATGCAAGACAGAGGCGGCGGGGAGTGTGTGTGATTGAAGTGACAATTTCTGAATGAATGTTTCCATATCTTCACCTGTGTGGTATTTATATTTATAAGTATGTATCAGTAAGGTGCGGTAACATTTTTCATAGGGGAACAGTTAGGGCCAGAGGCACCAGCTTGCAAAGGATTTTTTTTGGGGGGGGGGGGATGTTGTGCCTGTGAGCATCACGCCTCCTTCCCTAAGCCGGGCAGAAGCTTTAGGAAGGAGGCACCAGGGAAACATTTAGTTCCTCTTGCCCAATGACTGCCCACCACTGTTTAGTAGGGCTTTCCCTATAGCCTATGCCACCATTTCATAGAATTGTAGAGTTGGAAGGGGCCATTGGGGGCCTCTAGTTCAACCCCTGTGCAATGCAGGAATCTTTTGCCCAATGTGGCACTGGAACCCACAGCCCTGAGATAAAGAGCCTCATGCCCTTTGCTGACAGAGCTATTTTGGCCAAGCCACACCCACCTGCCTGGACCTTGCCATCAAGCATGACTTGCTTCTGATTATCTGCTCTTGTTATCAACTCATGCTAGTTAGGGTACAGAATCAAGACGTTTCAAAGCTACCAGCAGAAATTAAGGAGAATAAACAGCTTTTAAAGAATAACATTTAACAATTTCCTTAAAACCCTTTTATTTAATTGAAATGCACTCATGCTAGGATTGTACTTAGAAATGTGTGTGTGCGTGTGTGTGTGTGTGCGCGCACACGCATTCCTGTGCCTTGAAACAGCTGCACAAGTATGGGGACACTCAGTGCTATTTTTCTAGAAAAAGAGGTGCCAGAACTCACCACAAACACCTCCCTTGTTCTCTTAGAAGGGCAATGGCACCCACCTGGGATGTGCCAGAACTGAGTTCCAGTAAGTTCTGGCTGAAAAAATAGCCCTGGTGACACTCAACCCATCACGTTATGTAAAATAGCACCTGTTAGGATTTCAGGTTGTTGTATAGTTGTAAAAGACACAAGTGCTTGGCACAATCTCTTTAACACTTGTGCCTTCTCCCCAGTGTTTCCTCCCTGCGCCCTTGCAAACTCTGGCTGGTCACGATAATAAAGCCAGCAGAACTAATTGCATACAAACAAGAACAGACTGGCAGCAAAATGTTACCGTGGCCTGGCTAGTCACTGGAGAAGGAAATGGGAAGGAAGCTTTTGATAAGGGCTTGGGTACTGAAAGCGGAGATCTGCCGCTAGTCTGCTGAAGGCAGGAGAGAGAGAACAAGGGGCTTGGTTAAAGTTTAGCTTAGCCTTTTAGATGTGTTACAAGTAAGCATCAGATCCTGGTTTCTGTTGGCACAGGACCATTTGGTGCTAAGCAACGCTGCAAACTGGAATTCTCACTGTCCCCTTTTCTAAATTTGAGTTCTGTAGCTCAGTGGTACAGCACCTGCTTTGCATGTAGATGGTCCCAGGTTCAATCCTTGACGTCTCCAGGTAGGACAGATTGAGACTCCTGCCTGAAACCATACAGAGCCATTGTCAGTCTGTGTTGAGAATTCTGGGCTAGATGAACCAATGGGCTGATTGGCAACCTCCTATATAGACTCATTTAATGCAGGGATACGGAATGTGTGACTCTTCTGTTGTTGGACTACAGTCCCCATCACCCCTGGCCATTGACCATGCTGGCTGGGGGGCTGATAGGAGTTGGTGCTCAACAACACTTGGAGGGCAAAGAATGACCCATCCCTGGTTGAAATCGTATCTTGAGCCAGAGAGGAATGTTTTCCTTTTCTTGTGTTGCTTATTTTAATATTACATTTATACCTCACCTTTCCTTCAAGGAGCTTAAGGTGGCATACATGGTTCTCTTCCTCTCCATTTTATCTTCACAACAACCCTATGAGGTAGATTAGCCTGAGATAGGGAAATGCTTACCTATCAGGGCATTACTTTCCTAAGAAAAACCATTGCTGAATATTTTCCTGTTGCACAGCTGTAAGAAGCCTATGAGCACTTACCTGGGGCAGGGAGGAAACCCCAACTTTCCTCATAGGTGGGCTGCAGTGGTGGGTGGTGCCCATTGGGACTGGTGGAGTGGAAGGCAGGAAGCCCAAAAAGTAGAGCCACAATGAGAAGCAGAGTCCATCAGTTCCAGTTTCCCCCCCATCTTCCATTCTGAATTCTACCAGGGCAATGCTGAGACTAAGGAAGAGGAAGCTGTGTCACCTTTTGGACTGCTTGTTAAGTAAGAAGGCAGACACGCAGGGTCTGGCTGAGGATAGACGGAGGTTGGTAGGGCAGTGCCCCATTTGTCCTAGGGGGCCAGCCTCCACTGGTATAGATCCCAAATCTATACATACACATTACCATAAGTGTACTGGAAGAAGCAAAGATCACCAGTGTCGAAGCAATGATTCTTCAACATCAACTTTGTTGGACTGGTCATGTTGTTTGGATGTCTGATTATCGTCTTTCAAAGCAACTACTCTATTCCAAACTTAAAAATGGAAAAAAGAATACTGGTGGTCAACAAAAGAGGTTTAAAGACTCTCTCAAGGCAAATCTAAAAAAAGGTAGTATAAACACTGACAAATGGGAAACACTGATCTGTGAGCACTCCAGCTGGAGAACAGCCTTTACCAAAGGTGTAATGGACTTTGAAGATGTTTCAACTCAGGATGAAAGGGAGAAATGAGCTAAGAGGAAGGCACGTTTGGGAAACCCTCGCCATGATCAACTCCTGCCTGGAAACCTATGCCCCCACTGTGGAAGGACATGTGGGTCCAGAATTGGCTTCCACAGTCACTTACAGACTCACTGTTAAGACCATGTTCATGGAAGACAATCTTACTGGCTGTGAGTGATCACCAAAGAAGAAGAAGACTGAACACAAAGAGAAGGCTGGCCTAGGCTCTTGTAGTGCTTCCAGCAAGCACCCCTTTGCTAGCAGTCCTTACAAACTGAGCAGGCATCAAAGATGCCCCAGGAGGAGGCTACAGAGGCTGCTGGAATGACTTCTGATCACAGTCATCCTTTGATCACAAAGGGTGCCGGTCAGGCCAGAAGAAAAGTACAGTACACAGTGTGCATTAGCATGAATTGAAGACTCAAAACAATTAGCCAAATATGGTTGCCAGTGCTGCTTTCTTCCTACACGGCAGGTAAGCCAGCTCTGGCAGTGATGCTTCAGATACATTCTCTTGGCTGGAAATCATAAGTACACCAGGCCTGACTCACTGTACCCATTTGCTGGCAGGTCTTGGTTTCCATTTCAGAATGGGGGTGGAGAGAAGGAGACAAGTGGCTGGGAGAGTTGCCAGTTTGTTTACTGCCCTCTGCATCATCTTTGTTTGCAAGGGATAAACAGGCAGTGATCATGCTTTTCTCTCCATGCTGCTGGGGGTAGGGGTGGGAAACCTTCACTGGTTAATTCCTGAATACCCTGTGTTCAAGGCACAAGCTCACTTTTTCTTTGACCTAAGTATGTGGCTGGCCTCAAGGTATTCTCTGGAACTTTATTCAAGAGTAGCATGCCTACGTTGTAAAATGCTTTTTTAAAATTTTTTAAGGAAGATGTTGCAGAAATTGCTGCCACAGAATCATTTGGGACCCTCCTGCAGTCGGGGATGCCCAAACCTGCCCCTTGTACTGTAATCTGACCCAGATAGTGCCTCTGATTAACACTCCTGCTTTCTGATGCCAGCACAAGACAAATTGCACCAAAAATTTGTGCAAAGTTCAGTTGGCAGGAAAGTCCTCACTGCCTCATCCTATCCAGGTTTACTCAGAACAGGAGGAGGTCCTGTTGAATTCAGTGGGGCTTACTCCTTAGTAAGTGCACATAGGATTGCAGCCTTAAGCAATACCTAAAAAGACATGAACTGGAGGGGTAGGCGAGAGATTTGCATATATGTATTTGATAAGGAGAGCTTGTAGATTCAGACAAATGCCCCCACTCTTCATTGTGTGTTGTGAACCCAGTGTCATTCTTTTTTTCAGAAGCAGATCTGTGAGCTGGGGGAGGGAGGGAGGGGGAAACAGCTGCTTCTAACAAGTTATGTTTCATGTCTGATGCGCAGTACTGTAACTGCAAATGTCACTGTATACTGAGACACTGTATTCTGGTGACTTCTGTTTCAGTGTATCTGAAGAAGTGTGCATGCACACGAAAGCTCATACCATTGACAAACTTAGTTAGTCTCTAAGGTACTACTAGAAGGATTTTTTTTATTTTGTTTCAACTACACCAGACCAACATGGCTAACCTACCTGTAACTAGTGTTTGCTTCAATCTATCTGTAAGTGTACATTTCACCACCAATGCACAGTGCCTGTCTTTAGCGTAATCCACTGACTCATTTAAAATTGGCAGTGTCAACCCTTGATAGATAAATGAGGCTACCTCTTCCTGTTATGCCATGAAGAGGAGAGTTAAATTGCCACAATTGTTTAAATTGGCTTGGGCTGCAAACCCGGGAATAAGTACAATTGAACCCAGTGACATCTGAGAAGAAATATACTGGATTGCACTGCTAATTTCGTAGTGCTAGGTTTTATTCTTCTTTCTTTGCAACTGTTCTGGGATTTACAAAAGAATGGCCTTGCTCTGGAATCAATTACTCCAAAGGCCACCTTGTTTAGCATATCTTTTTCTAAAAGTTGCTAGCTCGATGCCCCAATGTCTGGCCTTTGGAGGCTGACTGCCTCTATAGCTGGAGACAGGCCTGACTCTAGGGGTAGTCTCGGTGGTGTGGGGTGCCAGGAGGGCGCTGCGCCCTGCACCCGCCCACCAGGGCGGTGGTGCCGGAGCGATCTCCACGCCATGGCACAACGGTGCCCGACCGGCTTGAGACAGCCCTGGCTGGAGATTCTGGTGGCAGTTTAGCTATCTGAAACGTTCCATCAGTTCATTGTCTCTAGAGAGTAATCAATGAAAATTTAATTGTCTGAAAGGGCAAAAGCAGCATGTACATATGCACAATTTTTAACAAATGTGCTTACAGAAACTGCAGGTGATGAAAACCACCACAGTAGAGGCATTCCCTCTTCTGTCTTACATAGGAAGAAAGCCTCTTCTATGATGATGCCTGTTATATATGTCTGCATCTTTTAAAATAGGGATAGTGAGTCTTTTCCCAATCCCACAGGTTGTTGAGAAAAAAATGTTTGGAGTGGTGTATGCCTTTAACTGAGTAGCAGCCCTAATTCATAATCATGGATAGACCTGGATTCCATTTGTGTAAGCCTTTTCAGAACGGCAACCCAAGTTGGTGGCCACCACTATACCTTGTGGCAGTAAGTTCCATAGGTGGTTAATGGCCTGGCATGTGAAGAAATGCTTCCTTTTGTTAGTCCCGAGCCTACAGTCAATCAGCATCAGTGTGTGACTTAAAGTTAGAAATATGAGAGAGGAGGAAAATACATATCCAGCTACACCATTCATAATGTTATAAGACTTCTATGCTGCGAATGTATAATGAATTTAGTCCCCCCCCCTTCCAGGTTTAAAAACCTTTTCTTAACTAATAGTGGTCTGCATTGGGGGCTGCTTCCTGTTGCCTTCAGAAATCTCTTTTCCAGGCATTTGGCCTTGTCAAATCAAGCATTATCCACTGCTTAGCACAAATGGTTTTTTACGGGCCGATTTAACACTGGTTTCTCTGTCTTCCTTTAGTCACCCATCTGCCTCCAGACCCAGAACTTTACTATATTTGGGAAAGGGACCGTGTCAGTCTCTTGGCAGGGTTTATTGGTTTCCTCCTGGGTCCTAACACAATCCAATGCAATGGTAGGGGAGCAAAGACAGCTGTGCACTTAAGGCAGGTTGCTTGGGCCTTTAAGGGGATTTAAGTTGCCTTCAGTTCTCTTCCAGTTATAGTATCTTAGATGCTTTTCAGGGCAGGCAGGCAGGAGGCAAAAGAAAGATGAATGGCTGGCAAGAGGGATATTTAAGCAAAAGACTAACTGCATATTTTGCAATCACAGGATTTTTAAAAAGTCCCACACCCATGAATAGACCAAATCATTCTGCATGTAAAGGAATTCTTTTTCTTATGCTCCAGACTAACAAAAGCATAGGGAATAAGGGTTAACAAATTAAAATTGTTCAGGATTGTAAACAGGGGGGGGGTGTATTTTTAAATAAATGAGCACATGCATGGCCAAATCAATTTAAAATCAAATCAATTCAGAGAAACATTCTCTGCCCTCATCTTGAAGTTTTCATAGAGGCAATGGGACTTATTTACGAATGTTGTTTGTTTGTTCATTTGTTTGTTTATTTAAATGATCTCTGGTTTATATGAAATAATGTGGGGTGGGGAATAATGTACCCAAAATCCACTGCTGGCATGTTATTGATTTACTTTCCCCCAGCCACAAGGAGAAGACTATTGGGATAATGTTGTTGCCCTCTGTCCCATCCTGGGGCAGTCAGTTCCAAAGGTTCATGATGTGAATAGAAAGAAAACTTGAGCTTGAAAGATAAATACCAAATAGCTTGAAGCTTTGTAATAGTGAAGAGAAGGATCCCTTCTATCTTCTCACTTTGCTTTCACTATTTGCCTTTTTTATTCAGGGCAGGCCTAAAAGAACATGTCAACCAAAAACAGTTCTCCCAGCTGTGAATTATTCATTACATGTGAATAAATGCCCACAGCCCTCCTGGTTTTGGTGCTTGTCTAGGACTATATATAGAGGTTGTACAAGTACAAGGCTCATGGGCTGCATTTGGTCTGAAAAAACATGCCTTATTTAGGCCCATACTGGGTGCTAGCTAGGAACAGTTCCAGCTGCCTTCTGTCCCAAAGTTGATTTATTTGTCGTGGTGTGGTGACTGACCTTGCTATCAGCTCCCTGCCCCCATGGAATTTACCACCTTTGTTCCTTAGCAAAGGTTTGTTTTCTGCCAGATTCATCTCTCCTTGTTACACATTGTCTTGAACAGAGGGTTCAAGGACTTCTCAACAAACCCCACAAGCCAGTTCCAGCAATCAGTCAGAAGTGTGTCCTGCCAAGCCTGCTGCATCATACTCCACTTGAACGCAAGAACATAGGAACCCTGCTGGATCAGGCCCAAACTCTGTTCTCACAGTGGCCAGCCAGATACCCATAGGTAGCCTGCAGACAGAAGCTGAACACAACACCACTTCTCCCACTTGTGCTCTCCAGTATATTGCCTCCAACAGTACAGGTGAAATATAGTCACCATGGTTAGCAGCCACTGGCAGCCTTATCCTCCAAGAATAATAGAATCGTAGAGTTGGAAGGGACCTGAAGGGTCATTCGGTCCAACCGCCTGAAATGCAGGAATCTCAGCTAAAGCATCTGACAGATGGCCATCCAACCTCTGCTTAAAAACCTCCAAGGAAGCAGAGTCCACTACCTGGACTCTGGGTCCGTTCCACTGTTGAACAGCTCTTGCTGTCAGATAGTTTGTCCTGATGCTTGGCTGGAATCTCCTTTCTGTTTGATCTATTCCTTTTGAACAGGTTATACCCCTCAATTCCTACATTCTAGTCATGGGTCTCATCCTGCCAAGTTTCAGTAATGCCTATCAGGTCATACTTGCCACCCTGTATTAAAAGTTCCAGTTCATCTTGTTTGTTTCCTATACTCTGTAGAGTATACTCACTTGTGTAGAGCAGGCACCCCCAAACTTCAGCCCTCCAGATGTTTTGGACTACAATCCCCATCATCCATGACCACTGGTCCTGTTAGCTAGCGATCATGGGAGTTGTAGGCCAAAATATCTGGAAGGCTGCAGTTTGGGGGTGCCTGGTGTAGAGGCAACTGAAACCATGAGTAGTTCCCTCCAGCTGCTTCCTCCTTGTAGTTTCTTGCTCTGGAGCAGGTTTCTGGAGCACCACCTCAGTTTCCTGTGCATCTATGAAGCGAGTATCCCCAGTACCAGGTGCTCTTCTGTTCATCTGTAAAGTTGTCTCCCTCTCCCTCAAGATCCAGTTTAAAGCTCTGCTGATTGGGTTTGCGAGACTCTTATTTGTCTAACTAATCCACTGTTTAACAATGCACTATTTGAAGAAGTAATTTCTTTTGTCTGTCTTGAAATATTTAAGCGTGCAGCTTCAAGACAAGCCTCAAGGTCTAGTATTATGGGTTGGGGAGGGGGACGGGACTTTTCTCCACCCACTTGCTCCATGGCATGTTTAATTTTATACATCTCAATCATGTCTCCTCTTATTTTACCCCCCCTTCTTTCTAAATTGAAAAGCTGCCGACTTTATGCATTATGCAACTTGAGCACTTTGGCATCAAACCTTGACTCAGCTACCTCCTTCAGGTTGGTAGCTTTGAATTCTCAGTCAGGAGTCACAGGTTGTGCACATGTGAGTGTGTTCAATTAGTGTGATGCAAGAATTTCTGGTGCAAACCATGACAGCTGCTCAGAAATTGTCATATCTTGGAGAAGGGGAGGGGGGAGCATTGCAGTTTTGAAATCAGTGATTAAAAATTAGTGCAGTTTTGAAATGTTTCCAATTGTATCAAAGCACAGAGAAAACCCGCTCCTATTTCTCAGGGACTATCATGCAAAATTTGCTTACAATATCTTAAATTTGGTTAAGAGCAATACAGCTTTGAAAGGTTTAGTTCACCGCCTTGATTCAGAAGTTTCCAAATGTATCAAAACATAGACAGAAATCTGTTTCCTTTATCTGAGGAACCACCATGCAAAATTTAGCTATGCGACAACTTTTCTGAATAAGGATTCAAATTATAAGAAAGGAAATTCCAACTAAACACCAAGAGTAACTTTTGGGCAGTAAGAGCTGTTCAACAGTGGAACAGACTCCCTTGGAAGCTGGTGAAGACTCCTTTCATGGAGGTTATAATGCAGAGACTGGATGGTAATCTGTCAGGGATTCTTTAGTTGTGATTCCTGCATTGCAGGGGGCTGGACTAGATGACCCTTGGGTATCCTTTCCAACTCTACAATTTATTTAGATGTATTTTATTAATATTTACCTAAATCTGTTCAGATGTATAGAGGTTCTGGCTGTTCTATATTGACTTGCCCATGTCCCCTATCTATACCACCCCACAGGAAGGGCCCCTCAGTAAAAAAAATGACCGGCTATGGGCCTGCACTCAACTCTTTGCTCAATATGATACCCAGTTCCCTCAAATGTTCCTCTTAAGTCCTGGTTTCCAGACCCTTTGTCACCTTCCTCTGAACAGATTCCATAACTGGACACAGTATTTCAGGTATGGTCTGACCAAGGAAGAATAGAGCATTAATATTACTTCCCTTGATCTGGACACAATACTTCTGCTGATGCAGTTTTTTTTGTTTTTTGTTTGCTGCTGTGTCACACTGTTGATTCATGTTGTTGTCTACTAAGACCCCCTAGAATAGGCATCCCCAAACTGTGGCCCTCCAGATGTTTTGGCCTACAACTCCCATGATCCCTAGCTAACAGGACCAGTGGTTGGGGAAGATGGGAATTGTAGTGGAGGGCCGAAGTTTGGGGGTGCCCGCCCTAGAACCTTTTCACAAATACTGTTGGCAATCCAGGTATCCCCCATCCTGTATTTGTAAAGCTGGTTTTTCCTGCCTAAGTGTAGAGCCTATTGAAATTCATTTGTTGGTTTGGGCCCAGTTCTCCAGTCTCTTGAGATCTCACCAACTTGGGGTATAACCAGCAATGCTCCTTCAGATGGTCTCAGTGACTGAGCTGGGATATAAGAGTTCAGGCAATCCCTGAGATACCCTTGACCTAAATTGTTGTTGAGCCCTCTGCAAATTATCGGTAATACGAGAACCCTGAATCTGGCTCAGTACTAGATGGGCAGCCAATGCAGCTGTTGGAACAATGGTGTTTACATGATCTCAGCCAGAAGCTGTCCACTGCCCAGCCACCACATTCTGCACCAGCTGGAGCTTCCAAGGGAAATCCAAGAACAGACCCACATAGAAAAACAATTACAGCAACCCAGACTTGACCAGTGCATGGACTACAGTGGTCAGGGTATCCCGGACCAGGAGTAGTCAAAGTTGCAGCCTATATGAAGATGGTAAGAGGTACTCCCCTAGCCACAGAAGACACTTTGGCCTCTAGTGATAGAGACATACTTGGGCCTGGAGCATCAGCCCGGCCACCATGATGATTAAGATGTGCAAGTGTTATGCAGTTGGGTCATTATTGAGAGCACTGGGTGGGTAGATTTCTGCAGCCTGCCCTTTCACACACAACTCTTTCTCAGCCTCAGTTCAGCAAATGGAAATAACACTGAGACAGATGATATCCTGTTTCACAATATTATGGCTAGATTTACACAACCACTTTGCAGACTTCTTTTCTTCTTCTTGAAAAAAATCTGAAAACATTAAACATTCCCCCCCCATTCCAACAAGCATGTTTTTCTTTAGACGTTCTACATTTAGACATTCTACATTTAAAAGACTACCATACAACCATATGTAGTCATGGCTCCCCCCCCCCGGAATCCTGGGAAGTGTAGCTTGTTAAGGGTACTGAAAGTTGTTAAAAGATCCCCTATTAACTACAATTCCTAGAGTTCACCGGGAAGAGAGACTCATTCTTAAATCACTCGGGGAAATGTAGCTCTGCGGCAGACACCAACTTTGATGGAGGACATGGCAGGAAACAACTTCTAGTCATGATGGCTGGTTACTGAATGATGATGATGATGATGATGATAATAATAATAATAATAATAATAATAATAATAATTTATTTATACCCCGTCCATCTCACTAGGTTTCCCCAGCCACTCTGGGCAGCTTCCAACAAAACATTAAAATACAATAAACTATTAAACATTAAAAGCTTCCCTAAACAGGGCTGCCTTCAGATGTCTCCTAAAAGTCTGGTAGTTGCTTATCTCTTTGACATCTGGTGGGAGGGCGTTTCACAGGGAGGGTGCCACTACCGAGAAGGCCCTCTGCCTGGTTCCCTGTAACCTCACTTTTAGCAGTGAGGGAACCACCAGAAGGCCCTCAGCACTGGACCTCAGTGTCTGGGCAGAACGATGGGGATGGAGACGCTCCTTCAGGTCCAGTCCAAGTGGTGATATGCTTCTTAATTAGGCCATGTACACATCCCTGTTTGTGTTTCTGAGGGCTGAGAAACATCAGTGTTCACCTGATGTTATCCAAAAGGCATATGTATCTTGTATTTTGTTAGAAAATACAACTGTTTGATGTGTTGTTTCTCAAACCAGCTTCACACCCATTGGAGTCCCTAAGCCATTCCTAAGTCATCTCTAGTCAAGGTGTGAACAGCTTGGGCAAATATATCCCCTCACCCCATCAACACCTCCTGGAGTGCACAGAAATGAAGCTGATACTAATGAAGCTGTGCTGATGTGAACAGTTATGTGCGTGGGTGGGGAAGAGCTGTGAAACACACTGGAAAAAACTAACTTAACCGAGGTTAGAGGGGTCAATTAGGGGTGGGGACGTGGATCCGGTGGTCACACCAGGTCCTTACTTCCTCCATGGGTCATGTTTTTGACAAGTGAGCCCTGCCCACCTGTCACTCACATGATGTCACAGTGATGCCAGGTGACCCATGATGCAGTTTGGAAGCAAAGAAACAGCATTTTGCAAGTGTTGATGGTCAGTTGGGCAGATGCTAGGCATCCTCATTTGCAGGTTGTTCTGGCTAAGCTTAGCTACATGTACCTGCCCCTACACCTGATATCCGTGTGACATCAGATGTGGGGCAGGTAAAGATGTGGTTGGGCAGAAAGTGGGCTTTGTGGGCCACTGAAAAACCTGCACATGGGTTGAAATCATCACTCAGCAATGATGCGCACCAGTTGATTGTAGGGTCTGCTGGGAAGAGTAAAATGGAGGAAAGACACATGTACACCACCTTGAGGGGACCCAGGTGGCGCTGTGGTTAAACCACTCAGCCTAGGGCTTGCTGATCAGAAGGTCGGCGGTTCGAATCCCTGTGATGGGGTGAGCTCCCGTTGCTTGGTCCCAGCTCCTGCCAACCTAGCAGTTCGAAAGCACGTCAAAATGCAAGTAGATAAATAGGAACCGCTACAGCGGGAAAGTAAATGGTGTTTCCATGTGCTGCTCTGGTTCGCCAGAAGCAGCTTTGTCATGCTGGCCACATGACCTGGAAGCTGTACGCCGGCTCCCTCGGCCAATAACGCGAGATGAGCGCGCAACCCCAGAGTCGGTCACGACTGGACCTAATGGTCAGGGGTCCCTTTACCTTTACCTTACACCACCTTGAACTTTTTGGAGGAAAGGTGGGATGTAAATGTAATTAAAATGATGGCAACAACAACAACAACAACAACAACCAGTTGCTAGGGAACAACACTGGGAGAGGTTTTATTACCCTCATTTCTTGCTCATGGACTTCCCAGAGGCACCTGGTTGGCCACTGTGGCAAAACAGGGGAAAAGATGCTGTGACTCTCAGGCTGTGCACACAATTACTGTTTACTCCAGCTCTAATGTGCTCTGGCATTTGAAGCCACACACATGTTTAGCCACAATCCATCTGTGTCCTTCAGTTTCTTGAGATGCCTTTTCTCTCAACCATTCCACCCAGTTTGGACATGTAAGCCATAGCTAAGCTGAGGTGTGTACATTTCAGACATCCATTGCACACACAGATTACAGCGTGTGCACAGAGGGTGGCTTCATTGAAAAGAAGCTTGCGGGAATTGCAGGCATAGGAAAACAAATCAGGCTATTTGCATCAGGTCAAGGAATTCGTTTTCCCTCCCTGCAGTCTACAGCAAGATTAAATTGTGACTTAAAAAGCCTCAGTCTAGCCTTGATCTGATGCAGAAGGCCTCCTGGCTCTCTTCTGCCTTTCTCTCCCACTTCAGTATTGATAATGTTCATAGGTGCACAAGCTAGAGGCTGAAAGGCACTCCCCCCATCTCCTTTAGCAGCAGTGTAGCAGTTAGAAATTCAACAGGTGAAACTTCTCCATCTCATGCCTATGCTGGGATAGCCATATCTGTTGAATTTCTGCCTGCAGCAATTAAAGGCACAAGTCAGGACCTCCGTCAGAAAGTAACGGCGGCCGCTGATTAAGTTACAACCCTACTGCTGATCAAGCGAGGAGTTGCAGATGGCGGTGTCTTAAGAAATGGAACTCTGCCATACAGCAGGCGTGCACTAGGACCCAGCGTTGCCGCCAACAGCGAGTGCAGACACACCTGTTTTCCAAGATAAGACCAAACAGACAGGGCGAGCCAGCGTGTAGGGTGCGAAACGGAGAAGGGGAGAAATCTCACGTCTGGCCCCCGATCGGGTTGCGCAAAGGGGCTCTTTCTGGCAGCCTCTCCCTCTGCCTGTCTGCTTACTCTGCCAATTCGCGCGCTTCGCGTGGCGCACGGATCGCTCGCTAGCAAGGCAGCTGGAAGGAAGCGATCGCCCGACGCCTCCAGCCCGACGCCCTTCGTCGTGGCATCTGGGCCGCTTCTCGCCCCCGCCCTCCGCTGCTGACTTCTTGTCGTTTTCTCTTTTTCCCCTTCAGCGGAGCTGATCTGGCCCGAAGATCCCCGACGGCGATAGCGCGCTCTGGCGGAGTGACTGCGGACGCCGCCGTCTTGTTCTCCGCGGAGAAGGGAGACACGCCTCCCTCAGTTAAAAAGCGAGGGACTCCGGGTTTCGCTGCGCGTTAGAGCCAGAGGGTGCTGGAACTCCCACGTGGCTTTTGGAGCGAAGGAAATAAAAGGCGGCTGTTTCTGGGAAGCCCCTCTTCGCCTTGGATCGGTCGCGAGGGACTTCTTCGCAGGTTGGAAACACAAAGTCCCTTTGCAGGATCGATGTCGGCGAAGCCACCGGGATCAAGCCTGGGTTTCTCCGTGTGAATGTTCTTGACCTCATCGAGGCCTCCTTTCTTTCTCTGCGTCGTCTGACTCGCCGATTTCTGTATCTATCTAGGATCGCCTTTGCGCTTGGCTTCCCGGCATTGTCTCTGGGAAAGAGCCATACGTACTAAGTTTTCTGGCGTTTTGGAAGAACAGCCTCTGAAGCCGCACCGCCCCCGCCCCCCGGTTGCCGTAGAAACTGGGTTGCCGCGGAATCAGCCTTGCGCTCCTCTTCCCTTCCGCGAAATGGGTGCAAGTGTAAAGGGGAAAGAACGCTCCTGGAGCTCGACCCCTTTATCGCCCGCTCTTCACTCCATATTGTAGGCTGGAGTCTGAAAAAAGAGAAACCTGGTAGAGTAGTGCATGTGCTTGTTTGTTTGCAGAGACAGACAACCTGCTGTGGAAAGAGACTGTTGACTGTAAAAAGGAACTTAGGTCAAAATTACTGGTCTCCTTCTCTTTAGGGTCCCAAAGGCTCCATTGGAGGAGATCAGCTCTGGACTGGCAGGTTAGAAGGCCCCAGGATGGCCTCTGTGTGTAACATTACCAGTGAGGAATGGTCAGAACACGCCCTTCCGAGGGGGGCAAGGTACCACCCCCGCCACATAGTGCGCAGAGTCGCATCCCAGACTGTGACCAGGGTGAACCCGCCCATGGGGATCGCCTTTACCACCTTCCTCTACTGTGCAGAGATTACTTCTGCCTGCATTGTGAGCTATGCCTACAGCCGCTCCAATGATGTCTTCTGGCTCTCCCTGACTCTCCTCTTGATGCTGATACCTGCCGTCATGGACCAGCTTACCCTCATCTTTGTGAACCGGGACCTGACTAGTGACCAGCCCTTTATCCTTTTCATGCATCTTGTGTTGCTGGGTCCTCTCATCAGGTGAGCTGTGCTAGCAACTTTGTTTGGAGAAGGTGCCATATAGCTCAGTGGTGGAGCATCTGCCTCACAAACAGGAAGGTCCCAGGTTTGATCCCCAGCATCTCCAGGTAGCATTAGGAATTCCCCCTGCCTGAACTCCTGGAGAAACCCCTGTTGTAGGTAGTACTAAGCTAGATGAAGGACTATAGTAGCTGCTCAGTGGTAGAGCATCTGATTTGCATGCAGAAGGTTCCAGGTTCAGTCGCTGGCATCTCCAGGGAGGGCTGGGGAAATACTTTATGCTTGAAATCCTGGAGAGACACTGCCTGTCAGTGCAGACATTACTGAGCTAGAAGGGTCCATTGCCTGCCTCCATATAAGGCAGCTTCCTAACTCCCTCCCCTCTCAACTTTACTCAGAAGGGAGATTTACCCAGCAGGGAGTTGGAGGGTTCTTTGTGTAGAACTGCAATCATAAACGAGTTTAGAAAGAAGAAAGCAAAAGGCAGTGGCAAGCTACTGTATGTGTGTGTCCTGAAAACAGGTAATACCATATTTAATTGAATGCAATGCACACCCTTTTTGGCCAAATTATGATGCACATTAGGGTGCACATTAGATTTGATGGCACCAGCAAATACTTTTTTGGTTTCAAGGTTTTGAAAATGAGTTGTTAGATTTGATGGTGCATTAGTTTTGCATAAATACGGTAACATCTTCCATAAATGATGCAGCATCCATAGCTGCCAAGTTTTCCCTTTTCTCGCGAGGAAGCCTATTCAGCATAAGGGAATTTCCCTTTAAAAAAGGGAGAACTTTGCAGCTATGACAGCATCCTATTACGCTTCTTAAGGTTGTTGCTCCTGCTCATTCTGCTGAGTGGGGCCCTGGACCTTTGCCACCCAATAGTGGGGCAGGAGAGCTGGAAGAAAATTCACATCTGGCAGCCAATGTGCCCCTTTGTTGTTTTCTAATAGTACATGGGTAGACGAGTCTAAAATGCCTGGAACACAAATCTTTATAGCCCTCTAGCGACTAGGTTGGCTCATTTACCAGAAGTAATGTATTTAGCGTTAACTATGAGAATGACCCAGGTGGCGCTGTGGTTAAACCACTGAGCCTAGGGCTTGCTGATCAGAAGGTCGGCGGTTCGAATCCCTGTGACGGGGTGAGCTCCCGTTGCTTGGTCCCAGCTTCTGCCAACCTAGCAGTTCGAAAGCACGTCAAAATGCAAGTAGATAAATAGGAACCGCTACAGCGGGAAGGTAAACGGCGTTTCCATGTGCTGCTCTGGTTTGCCAGAAGTGGATTTGTCATGCTGGCCACATGACCTGGAAGCTATACGCCGGCTCCCTCGGCCAATAATGCGAGATGAGCGCGCAACCCCAGAGTCGGTCACGACTGGACCTAATGGTCAGGGGTCCCTTTACCTTTACCTTTATGAGAATGTTTACTCAATTCTGACTAAACTAAGTGTCCCAGAGTGAAATATACATCAGGAGGCAGAGTTTGGTCAGAATCAAGTATATACTTCCTTTTTTTTTATGTTCCCTAATAATGTTTATTTATTTTTCCACTTCAACAACAATATTATATACATTTTCCATATGACGAATAAGATTAAGGAATAATAAGAATAAAACAAGTCCCGTATCTAGGAGCTTAACATAGAAAAATTAAGCTCTTAATAACAGTTATTCCTCACAGAACGTTTGTAATCAATTGTCTAAGGGAAAAAAAAAACCAAAGAAAAAAAAATAAAAATAAAAAAAAGAAAAAAAGAGAAAAAAAATAAAAAATTCTGACTAAATAAAAAATTCTGACTAAACTAAGTGTCCCAGAGTGAAATATACATCAGGAGGCAGAGTTTGGTCAGAATCAAGTATATACTTCCAGAGTTATTGCTAAATACATTGCTTCTGGTAAGAGAGCTATGAAAATTTGTGTCCTGGACTTTTGAGACTCTTTTACCCATGTACTATCTGAAACCAAAGGAGCAGGTGTGAAATATATCGGCATTATTTTCATCTCTCCTACCCCACCACACAGTTCTAGCCTCAGAGGCAGTTTCAGGGTAGTGCAACCCTTTCGGCCACATTGGCCGTTGTGCTGCACGGGCCATCACAACAATGCTGTAGAATGGAACGCAGAGGGCACCCCAATTTTAGCATCACACAGGGCGGTGCTGAAATTTGAGAGCCCAAAGTCCGCTACTGCTAGCCTGATGGTAGTTCTGGCCAAGTGCCATTCAGAATATGTACTAAAAACTCACCTGTCCACTTGGAAGCGCCATTCAGCACTCCTAGCATCATTGCATAGGAATGGGGAACTTCAGCTCTGGGGGGGGGGGTCAAATGCGGCCCTCTAGACATATCTAACTGGCCCTTGAGACTCTCACTAGGCCACGCCCCTTCTCCAGGCCACACCCCCATCCACAGTGCTATGGTTTTGCTTGGCTGGAATGTGCCCTTGTTAACAATGCCTTTTACTTTCCAGAAGGGTGACACAAGTGGTGTGTGTATATGTAGAGGAACCTTTGAATTTTTTTGCAGCTATAATGTAGACCACTACAGTATATAAAAGTAAGAATCACACCTGTTATTCTATCCCCTGCCCTGCCCTGCCCACCACTAGCAAGCAGCCTTCCAGAAGCAAGGAAATACTGTACAGCTCTTGCTCTGACAAAGGTTCCCCACCCCTGAACTAACAGGACCCCCACCCCCACATTTCCAATCCTGTCTTTGCAAGGGCTAAAACACCAATTTCGCTGCACTTTTGGGCTGTGGTTTTTGAAGCATAAAGCATGCACAGCCCTTGGTTGTTCCACACCTTGGTGCAATTGACACATGGCGTACATGGGGCCAGATTGTCCAACGCAAACAAGCAAAACCTAGCCTGCATGGGGTGGGGGTGGGGACACTGAATGGGGCAGCAGTGTTGGAAGGAGGTAATTTAGCCCCCACACTCCACATGCCATTTTCACAAGCAGAATCTACTCTCCAAAGATATTTTTAGTTCCACTGTGGGGAGAAAAGTTCCTGTTCCCACGGTGCCGCTGCCCTGATCCAATTTGACCTCCCTCCATGAATGTCTCCCAAGTTAAGAAACAAAACAGCAGGAGATCCATCACATAGGAAGCTGCCTTATACAAAGTCAGACTATTGGACCATCTACCTTGGTATTGTGTACACTGGCCGGCAGTAGCTGTTAGGGTTTCAGATGAGGAGCTTTTCCCAGCCCTACCTGGAGAGCTGGGAATTGAACCAGGGACCATCCACATGCAAAGCAGGTGCTCTGCCCCCGAGCTATGATGGTCCCCATTGAACTACCACCCTCACAGATGTATCATCATGTCTACTTTGACCTTCCATTGTTTACGCTACTGTAGGACATCAGACACAGGTGTAGTGGAGGGGCCAGAGACTGAGATGCAAGTTGGACTGATGGGTAAATTGGCTGGCAATGCAGGAGCAGGTAAAAGGTGAGCAGCCTGCCAATAGAATCACACCCAAAGGGTCTTGTCCAAATGTTTTCAGGTGGGACCCCAGAAGTGAAGGGAGAAGAACTCCAGAGTTTTGATAAGCTGCTTCACACTAGTTTCTTAAGGGAGCTGGGAGTTGTTAGGAGACCCCTACTCCCCTCACAGAGCAACAATTCATGGAGAAGAGGGATTGACTGTTAAACGGGAATTGAAGCTCTTTGAGGGGAATAGGGATCTCCTAACAACCCCTAGCACCCCTAACAAACTACAGTATCCAGGATTCTTTGCAGAAAGCCTGGCCATTTAAAGCAGGGTTCATCAAACTTGGGTCTCCAGCTGTTTCTGGACTACAGTTCCCATCATCCCTGACCACTGTTTCTGCTAGCTAGGGATGATGGGAGTTGTAGTCCAACAACAGCTGGAGAGCCAATTTTGGGAAACCCTGGTTTAAAGTATGATACTGCTTGGGGGTGGGGTGGGGTATTCCCGTCAGTTTCTTGGAGATCCCTCTTTTTGCCTTGTGAGCACATCCCAGCTGCCTTCAGAGAATCATATGCTCTCTGTAATGATGGGAACATGCTGTTTTCAATCTGCTTGCTTTCCAAGGTGAAAGGTCGTTGGCTGCCTCCTTTAGGCAACAGAGCAAGGAAACTGGTTTGATCCCATGAGTCAAACAGGGGGGTGGGTGTCAGCAAAGGCTGTAATTCTTAACCCTGCCTCTGCTTGTCCAGATGTTTCATTCTTCACTCCCCACCCACAGTCTCTGCTTTGCTCTTCCTTCAGCTCTTTGAGTGCAGGAAGGGAAGGGAAGGGGTGGGGAGCTCTTTTTGGAATGCTCTTCACATTGGAACCCCACCCCACACAAACTTTGGAGGCTGCTGCTCTGTCACTTGTGAATGTGGTTGTTGCGGAACACAGTGCAGAAGAGAAATAACGTGCATAAATTTTACATTCATTGTTATAGACAGATGTGGTTTTCCTTGCTCAAGACACAAGGCTTTATGTTATTAATTAAAAACATTTATATCCGCTTTTGTCAAGCTGATGCCCTCTTGATATTTTGGGCTGCAACTGCAATCATGCTGCTGCCAGCATGGGTTGGAGGCTGATGGCAGTTGTAGTCCAAAACATTTGGAGGGCACCAGGTTGGGGAAGGCTGCTTTGTAGCCTGCCATCTACCTGCTTTACAATCCCCAAGGCAGCTTAACAAAATACTTTTGTTTTCTTACTTCCTGCATTAATATTCCACCTCTCCAAGGCACTCAAGGCAGCATACATAATTCTCCTAACTCCATTTTATCCTCTCAACAACCCTGTGAGGATGATAAGGCAGAGAGATAGGACTGGCCCAACTTCACCCAGTGAATTTCACAGCTGAGTGGGTGATTTGAACCCTGGTTCTAGTTTGTACACTCCTAATCACTACAATGAATTGGCTCCAATTAAATGATGCAGACTATCAAATCATCATCTATTATTATTAGCTAAGCAAAACAGCAAAAGCTTCCACAAATGGCACTCCTTACAAATTAAAATGGCCAGGACTCTCCAAAAGCTCCTCGGAAGAGAACTGCCTTGGGTGGCCACCTAAAAGCCAGCAAGGCAGGAGCAAGGCAAATGTCCCTGCAAAGGAAGTACCACAGTTGCAGTGGACCTGACGAGGAGTCCTATGTAACCATCTACTGTACTTTGGGTGGTGAGAGCCCATGGAGCAGAGCCTCCACCCAAAAAACCCACACCTTAAGTTACCAAACAATCCTATGCACGTCTATTCTGAAGTAAGCCCCACTGAGTTCAATGGGACTTGCTCCAAGGTAAAAGTGTGTAATATACGTAAGAGAAAGGAGCGGATCTGTAGGTATGCTGGCCCCAGATCATTTGGGATTTAAGAATTCAAACTTTGAATTGGGCTGGGGAACTAACTTGAAGCCAGTGATGTTGTTTATGGTTTAGTGGAACATGCACAGCTTGGAACAAGACCAGGCAAGCCCCAGTGTTGTGTGTTTCCCTTCTTCCACGTGGCTAGGTGTACGACTTTAACTGCGGTTTCCCTTAAAGTTAGCACATTCCTGTGTCTGACCCAAGGATTGTGGTTTGCTGCAACTAATGGTTCATTTAAGCAAGCCAGCTTCTTCATGCCAAATGCTTCTTCTTTCTCCAGCTTAAGCCTGTAGTACAAATCATTAGGGTTCTCCCTCTGTGTCCTGCCAGCCCTGGTGGACAGCATTCCTCTGACTGGCCAAGCCAGGAAGGTCTTCTTCCCTGTCTGCTTTTACCCTGTGCTTTATTTAGCCCTCATTTGCCCTGTGTTCTACCCTTCAATTTCAGTCTTCCCACTCCCTCTCTCACTGGTGACGGAATGGAGCGAAGCTGCCCTCAGTACTATTCTTAGCATATGGAACTCGTCAAAGAGCCATTCATTAAGTTTTCTGTTTGCGGACTTCACCTCCCTTTCATTCCAGGTTGAACAAAGCTTTGAAAGCATAATGTACAAGGCACTTCATGGGGCCTTGGGAGGAGTGGCCAAAGACAGAGGGATGCAAATTTAGCATGGGTTGGGGCTGGATCATTCATGTGAGATGACGAGAGTCTCCCTGATTCCCCAAAATAACGAAAAGTCTTGTGGCACCTTAAAGACTTTAACACTTATTTTGTGACATAAAAGGCAAATGTAGCCAGGTTAGTCCATAAGGGGGAAAAATAAAACCCAAAAACTGGGTCGTAACTTTTATTAGAACCAACCAAAATGCCACAAAGATGTGGCACCTTTTTGAATTCTCCCATCAGGTGAGGTATTATACAAAACAGGGAGGGTGGCAATGGGAGGTGGCAATGAAGGAAAATCTAAACCAAAACAGTGCAGATATTAGGCTGGATGTGGTAGCCATGAGGCCAGATTATAGACTTGATTCCAAGATGATAATTGCAGGCTGACGTTGAGTCCCTCCCAGGTGTTACAGGTATGAAGTCACACACCTATGGTTCTGAGGTGAAGAAGCCATGGCTGCTCCTCCCCACCCTCTGAGAAATTAATACCTGGTTTGTCATTTCCGGCTTCTAACTTGAAGGATTGCCACATTTTCCTGACAATTTGGTGGGCCCCCAAAAAACTTTTGCCCAAATTTAGGCTGCGTTCAGACATGGAGGTTTATTGTATCCATGTCTAATGCTCCCATTTATACTGCATTACCAGTCATTTTGATTATCAAACTGCCATGTTGCACTAAATCTTAGATGGTGGGGGAGAGTTGCATACTCGTCCCATGAGCAGCAGTTACATGATCATGAGAAACACAGGGAAGTTAACAAGGCTGTGACATAAACTTCCATGAATAAGAGTTCACTTCATCAGGGGTGTGAAGTGGATACACAGACAGACACACATAAAGGAATAAAATGGTAAACAGTGAAGTCAGGAAGTCAGTGAAAGACAAGGGGTACAGTCTCAAATGTTTCTATGCAAAGCTGAGATGTATACAAAATAAACATATTGACGAATCTTCCAGCTAAGGACACACCTCATGTATCTGATGTAGGCTCTAGCCTACAAAAACAGTGACAGACACATGTCGAAATCAAGTGCATACTTGCATCTGAGTAATAATTCCCAGGATCTATTCACCTGGAATGTCCTGTGAGGTTATGTTCTGCAATTGCTGAACACAGGTTCTGTCCGTACTTTCCTGGTCACATCCCAAGTCCCTGTAACCTTTGAGTTATGCAGAAGTTTCCAGGTTCTGTCCCCTGCAACTCCAGCTAGAAGCCTGGAAAGACTTGAGTTTCCTGTTTGAAACCCAGAAAAGCTGCTGCCAGTTGGCGTAAACAGTGCTGAGGTAGACAGATCAAAGGTTTAACTCTGTATATAAGGCTGCTTCCTACATCTGAGAATCCTGTGTATGGTAGTTCAAGGATGGGGAAAGCTTTACCAGTTGATATTCTGGCCGCTGTGTAGCCATGAAAAGCACAGGATCTATGTCTGGGGGTGGGGGTGTAGACACCATACATTTAAAGCACATGGCTTTTCCCTCAAAGAATCCTGGGAAATGTAGTTTGCAAAGGTGCTGGGAATTGTAGTTCTGTGGGGGGGACTACAGTTCCCAGGTTCTTAGGGGAAGTCATGTGCTATAAATGTACTTTGTGGTGTATATGTAGCCTTGGTCAGAGGTTCAGCACTTGTTTGCATACAAACCGTTCCAGGTTCAGTAGGATCAAAACAGACCCTGTTTTGATACCCTAGAGCAGGGGTGTCAAACTCAAATTCATCGGGGGCCGCATCAGCAGTTTGGTCACCCTCAAAGGGCCGGTTGTATCTGTAGGACTATGTGTCCACTCTTTATTATCATAAATTCTTGTCACTGCATTCAATTATTACTGTTTTTTTGTAATAATGTAAGTAATAACTAGCTCTGAAAGCAGAAACATAGTCAGAATAATGGCAAGTAGATATTCAAATGTACAATTATTGTACAATTTATTGAAAAATGATTTTTGGTAACTGCACTGGGTGGTGGAGGCTCACTAGGGTTTCATGCAAGACCTTTGCAGAGCTACCAGTACCTGGAGATGCTGGGGTCCTTCTGCATGCAGGACAGATGTTCTGCCAGTGAGCCACCACCCTTCACCAAAGGGACTGGCTTAGGTTGACTCACTGGAGCTGCTCTCCTGCTTCCAGGGTTTAAGGGCCAGAAGTATAAAGCAGCATCCTATGTTTCTGAGGAGAGGGAGAGGGAGAGGGAGAGGGAGAGGGAGAGGGAGAGGGAGAGAGAGAGGGAGAGGGAGGGGAGGAAGGAAGGAAGGAAGGAAGGAAGGAAGGAAGAAAAGAGGGAGTGGGAGGGAGAGAGGAAGGAAGGAAAGAGGGGAGAGAAAGAAGAGTAGGAAATAAGGAAGGGAATAAAGAAGGAAAGAAAAAGAAAGAGGGAGAGAGGACGGAAAGGGAGAAAGAAGGAAGGAAGTAGAGGGAAAGAAAGAATAAGAATGAGGGAGAGAAAGAAAGATGGGAAGGACGGAAGGAAGAAAGGAAGGAAGGAAGGAAGGAAGAAAGAAAGAAAGAAAAGAGGGAGCAGGAGGGAGAGTGGAAGGAAAGAGGTGAGAGAAAGAAGAGTAGGAAAGAAGGAATAAAGAAGGAAAGAAAAAGAAAGAGGGAGAGAAGACAGAGATAAAGAAGGAAGGAAGGAGAGGGAAAGAAAGAATAAGAACGAGAGAGAGGAAGAAAGAAAGAAAGGGAAGGGGGGGGTCGCTGCCTTGATTCAGCGCCAGAAAAGAGCGCGAAGGGACCCAGGGGCAAAAAGCATTTCCCGTGCAGCGTGAGGCAGCGGGTGTCCGTTTTAGGAGAAGTGCGTAAAGCCTCAGAGTTGCACATTCGTGAGGCTGAGCCGTTGCTGAGCTCACGTTCATGAGGCTGAGCCGCGGCAGGAGGAGGAGGAGGTGAGGCAAGAGGAGGCGGAGTCGGCGGCTTGCCAGGTCGGTGCCCGGCAGCGCCGTGCGGAGAGTCCCGAGCCTCTGGGACGCAGCAGTGCTCTGTAGCACTTTGAATCCTCCTCCTCCACACGGTGCTGCTGGGTGCTTTGTCCATGCTTCAGCAGCAGCAGCCGTTTCCAGGCGTCGAGCCATGGCAGGAGGAGGAGGATTCAAAGTGCTACAGAGCACTGCTGCGTCCCAAAGGCTCGGGACTCTCCGTGTGGCGCTGCCGGGCGCTGACCCGGCAAGCTGCCTCCTCCTTCTCTTGCTGTGGCTCGGGGCACTCTACGCAGTGCTGCTCTGGCCGCCTTTCTAACCCCCCCCCGCCCTAGCTGTTTGTCGGCGCTTTGTCGGCGCGGCGCTTCAGCAGCAAGGTCCCGCTGCTGGGTCCCGCTGGCTGGGGCGCTCGGCGGGCCACATGACGAGGTCTGGCGGGCCGGATTTGGCCCCCGGGCCTTGTGTTTGACACCCGTGCCCTAGAGAGCCACTTTCTGTCCACACAGCTAATACTGGGCTAGATGGCCAAAGGCTAGGTGGCTTATTCTGACTCAGAATAAGGCAGCTTTCTATGTTCATATGAGTCTGAGTTGGAGAAAGAGGGGGGTCTTTGCCTCATTCTAATGGAATGACCTCATGGCTTCCTCAAGACACACGGCACCACCTTCCCCGTAGCTACCTGAAAGGCCTATCCACTCTTTCTCTTCTTTTAATTGGCACTGCTAGAGCTCAGTGCATTAGAAGTTGTTTGCTTTTAAAAAAAATAAGTGGTCAAAAAGCCAAAAAAGACAAAACACTGAAAGCATCTCACTCTAGTCGTGGTGAGTCATTCTGGAGGAGAAGCTCTGCTTTGTCCCCATCAAAATGTCTTTCTGGATCATTAGAAAAGGGTGTGTGCTCTCAGTCTCATACTTTGCCTTGGGAGACAGTTGTGGGTGTGCTGCTTTTAAAACTGTGGGAAAGTCCTGAGCAGCAGACGCGTTCGGAAGCTGGATGTTTATCACCTGCTCCTAGCTAACGTTTGAGATTGGCAGTTTCTTGTTATAGTTACTACTTCTGCAGCAACAGATAATGAACCGGAAGGAAATGTGCAACCCCAGTGGAGGGCAGAAAGGAAGGCAGAAAGCTCAATGTGCAGACCTTTGGGTGATTTGCTGTAGATCTGACTCCAAATTGTGCAGCAGCAGCAGCAGCAACAACAAAAATCATTTTTTAACTACAGTCAGGTTGCATCTTTTCAGGTTAAGAACGCAGCAAACCTGGAAGTGTTTACTTCTGGGTTTCGCTGCATGCGCAGAAGCGGTCTGCCCGATTCGCGCATGCGCAGAAACGCTCTATTGCACTTTGTGCGTGCGCAGAAGCGCCGCTCTAGTTGTGGACTTTTCGGGGTTCAAATGGCACCCCTGAACGGATCATGTCCGCAACCAGAGGTACTACTGTATTCTAAATCAGGCTGAAAAATAGTGGGCCTTTGTGTCTAAAATGACACTGAGTTCAGATCTGGTACGATAACCTATTTCCTGGGCTAAAATGTATCCAGAGGTGGTATTATTAGTATGAAATATTATTTCATTATATTTACATTTCACATTTCCTCCAGGGAGCTCAGAGCAGTGTAGATGGTTCATTCCCTCTCCATTTTATTCTCACAGCAACCCTGCGAGGTAGGTTAGATTGAGAAATGGCGACAGTCCAAGGTAATCCATTGAGCTTTAATGCCTGAGTGGGAATTTGAAACCTGGGCTTCTGGGCACTAGTACAACACTGTAGCCCAGGCTTCCCCAAACTCGGCCCTCCAGATGTTTTGGACTACAATTCCCATCATCCCTGACCACTGGTCCTGTTAGCTAGGGATCATGGGAGTTGTAGGCTAAAACATCTGGAGGGCCGCAGTTTGGGGATGCCTGCTGTAGCCACTACAGCAAGTGTTGCTCTTCTCTCTTTCCCTCCACATCACTACTTTATACCTGACTTTGGTTGAGAATGATGGTGTTAGACTCTATCAGAGTTCTTCAGCTTTGGGTCTCCAGGTGTTTCGGGATTACATTATCCCCAACCACCTTAGCTGATGGTTTGGGATGATGGTGGGAACTGGAGTCCAACTACACCTGGGGGCTGAAGGCTGAAGAAGGCTGGACTAAGGGTATTCCTAATATCCTTTGCAACCCTAAAGTCTTATTGCTGAAACCCTAGCTCAAAATACCAGCTCCCCCACCAGACTTTTACCCTCCCCCCCACCCCCAAATCAACGCATGAATATTCATGAGTATATTTCTGTTTGCTTGTCCCTTGTGAAGACCTTAAGAGAAGGGCTGGTGGCTTCTGTACTGATCCTGACTCTTTCTCTCTCATGCAGGTGCTTAGAGGCCGCAGTGATGTTCTACAGGCTGGGGAGGGAGGAAGAGCCGTATGTCACCATCACTCGCAAGAAGCAGATCCACAAGGACTCTGAGATTGAGCTGGAGCAGGAAGTGGGTCACCTGGTGCGCAGGCTGGTCACCCACCGCAACGCTTTCAAGCGCATGGCTGTCATCCAGGCCTTCCTGGGCTCTACCCCTCAGCTCACGTTGCAGCTCTATGTCAGCATTGTGGAGCAGTCTGTCCCCATCAGCAGAGGTAAAAGGCAGAGCAGAGCGTGGCAGGTGTTTACTGTGCAGAATGGGAGGGGACTTAAAGGGCAATGGGTGGCATTGTTTTTTGCTAGGAGCCAGTTTGCTGAATCAGGATGTAGTACTTGCCTACCTTGGAAGCAAAATGAAAATTTTTAAAATGGGGCCTCGACGTTGAACTTTTTTTAAAAAATAAAATAAAAAAATAGTTTTTATTAGGTGGGTTTTGTGTTACAAAGCAAACAGATAAACGGGATGGTACAGCTATTGTTTCCACTTCAGCTTATTTTTTAAAAAAACAAAACAGGGCTGGATATAGGTCCCCATTGAAACATTCCTGGGGAAGTTGCAGCATCGAGGCCACTTCCAATTTCATCATAAGCCGAGTGAGATTTATTGCTTATTTTCAGACTGCCGCTCATATATAATAACTATGTGGGGACTCCAAGTTCTCTTTTGCAGTTCTGGAAAAAAACTTGTTGATGCTGCCTCAGAATATTGTTCCAAAACTAGAAAAATCAAAACAAAACAATAAACTCATCCTATATTTTCCCCACTCTTAAATTTTATCAGCCATTTCATTATTTATAGCAATATGCTGTACATCATTCTGAATGAGCATGGTGCTTTACGGGGGGGGGGGGGGGAGAGAGACAGGTCCCTATCCTGAGGCTCATACAATCTAAGAGCCAAGATATACTTAATCATGACTTTGTTTGTTTGTTAGAATTTAAAAGCAGCTACAAGAGTATTTTTTTAAATGCAAATGTATGAAAGAAAGAAAGAACAGAAAGAATAGAAAGAAAGAGTAAAATGAGAGAAAAAACAAACACAGAGAACTTCTTCTACCGCCCTGCCAGCTCACGTTAACAATACAATACCCCATCCATACATCATTCAGAGGGCAGAACATTATTCTTCCTGACCTGATTTAGAATACAGTGCTACCTCTGGTTGCGGACACGATCCATTCAGGGGTGCCATTTGAACCACGAAAAGTCCACAACTAGAGCGGCGCTTCTGCGCACGCACAAAGCGCGATAGAGCGTTTCTGCGCATGCGCGAATCGGGCAGACCGCTTCTGCGCATGCGGCGAAACCCGGAAGTAAACACATAAAATGCAGCTCACGTTAACAATACAATACCTCATCCATACATCATTCAGAGGGCAGAACATTATTCTTCCTGACCTGTTAATATTTGCATTTTATGTGGTTTTTCGCATGACATAAAAGCCACTCTGGAAATGCAGTTGGATCCCGCAGAAGTTTAGCACTCATTTCTGTTTACAGGTAGGTAGCCGTGTTGGTCTGACGTAGTCAAAAATTTTTTTAAAAAAAATCCTTCCAAGTACCACCTTAGAGACCAACTAAGTTTGTCATTGGTATGAGCTTTCGTGTGCATGCACACTTCTTCAGATACACAGGTATTCTGTGTTACTTGTTTCCAGAAAACAACAACATCTGTTTGCCACCCTGTTAAATATTTATATACAGTGGTGCCTCAACTTATGAATTTAATCTGTTCCGAAGGCACCTTCGTAAGTCAAAAAATTCATAAGTCGAAAACACCATTGGAAATGCGATTTCCCATAGGAATGCGTTGGAAACGGGAAAATTCGTAAGTCGAAGCAACCCGATCTAAAAATTCGTAAGTTGAAAAATCCCTATCTAAAACCGCCACAGTTTTTCTCCGGATGTTGAGACATTCATAAGCGTGCGGCCATTACCCCCATTCGTAAGTCAAAAAATTTGGTTGTCGAGTCGTTCGTAAGTCAAGGTACCACTGTATGTATGTTCAAATGTAGCAAGAGTGTTAAGGTCACCAGACTATTGCATAATACATGGCACTGTTTGTCCTTCCAGGCTCAGAGTAGAAGTCTCTTGGTGACCGTAAAGTATTGCAAATTTCTTTTCTCTTGCCGTTAATCTCCATGCTACAGGAATATACCGTAATTGTAAAGTGCATGAACATCTGCAAATATCAAGGATTTTGGCAAACAAATTTCATATGGACACTACATGGGAATTTTGACAGGAGCACCCCTAATCTAATTCATGCCTCCAAACTCCTAAAAGTCCTGCATTGGGGGAAGATTAATACATGTACAGCATCAGGGTCACCTGAGGCTCCATTCCTGGATAAACCAAACCGTTGAGCACTCCAGGCACATGTAATTTGGCTTTAAAATTCAAAACGGGGAAAATGGAGATGGGTTAACAAGGGGGAATATGCATTTATTTCAGCTACACATTCTTAGGCTCACTTACAGTAGGGTCATCTTCCGCAACCTGGTGCTCTCCAGATGTTTTTGAACTATAACTCCCATCAGCCCCAGCCAGCAGCTGATGACAATTGTAGTCCCAAATGTCTGGAGGGCACCAGGTTGCAGGGTGGTGTGCAGAAGGATATCGGGTGGAGGGGGAGGCAGGTAAGGAGATGGTGCCGAAAGATTCATGGAAAAGGTGGGCTTCGAAGAGGGAACTGGAGGAAGTAGGAGAGATGGCATCCTAGGAGTGTTCTGAGAGGCTGCTCCAGGCATAAGGGGCACTCATTTGTGCGAGTCTGATATCCAAGGCGGATGGAACTAGAGGAGTGGAGATCCTAGGCAGAGTTGTAATGTGATACAAGAGTAAACAGGGAGAGGGCAAGATTGCGAAAGGCTCGGAAGGCAAGGGATAAGGGGACAGGATTTGGACAGGATGTCCCCATAGGGATTTAAGGATGTGCACCTTTGGCTAGAATGATGTTTTGGCAGTGATGCAGCTTGGTAATTTTAGACTCTGAGCTCAATGGTCTCAGGGGAGCCTCTCTTTGAACTAGAGGTGAGGAATCTTTTGCAGCCTGGAGGTCACATTGCCACTGGTGCGTGGTGCTAGTAGTAAAAGTAAGTGGAGCCATGGATCCAATGCTTAACCTTTGTAGAGTTACAATGCAGCCACACAACAGCCAGCACTTTCTGCACACTTGCCCATACTTCACTGTCAGTGGCGTAGGAAGGGGGGTGCGGTGGCTGCGTACCGCCCCGGGTGTCATCACTGAGGGGGGTGACCGCAGGGCCTGGCCTGCAGCGCACTTGAGCCACACGTCTCCTGGGGAGTGACGCGGTGGCTCAGGCACCTGCAAGCTCTGCACTGCCCAAAACGACAATGTGGGGCTTGCGGCCTCCATGGAGTTCCACGCAGAGTGCTCTGCTCTGGCTTGCCCCGTCCCTGGGTGCACCGAGCAGCTAGCTACACCACTGTTCACTGTCCTCCATCCAGTCAAGGGAGAGGGCATGGTCACAGTTCAAGATCATGAAGCAGAGCTGGTGAGGAGGTGTGGCCTGGGGAGAGTTCTAAGAGTCAGTTAGAGATGCTTGGAGGGAACACATTCAGCCCCACACTAAGATTTCCCCACTCCTGCTTTAGATGGTAATGTGTATCGCTCCACTTACTCCAAAGGATGGAGTTGTGCTTGGAGGCCTTCCAACTCATTCTGCTTATTGGGGCCCTGGACTGCTGCCCTCGGAGACCTGCCCTATTGCACAGACTGGATATTGGCGGCAGACTTTTGGACAAAGATGAAGAGGGCTGAGATGTGACAACTGCAGACTGCAGGGAGGAGAAGGCATCAAGGCAGGAGATGAGACTTACCTATGTTTGGCATTTTCAGGGCGGGAGATGAGAGTTAGCCATATTTTCTTAGCCTGCTTCCAGGTGGCATTCCAATTGCATACCAGCAAGTTCAGGTTGTGCTACTATAATTGAATGGGAGGTCTTGCACAGCAAACCCTCTTCCCAAAAAGGTGGGGCTTTCTTTTCTTTTTTTTGCAATAAGGGAAGATTTGGGAAAATGCATTGACACAATGTCAGCTAAGCTTCCCTGCAAACAAATCAGAATGACTACTCGTTAAATAGGTAGGGTTGCAGAAAATTCCCTGCCGACCAATAAGGATGAACAATTAATAAACTAGAAGGGTTGGATCCAATGTAGCGCTAGGTTAAAGCCACTAGCAACCTACTTGTTCCGAGGGTGTGATGTTTTGTGCCAGTATAAGGGTGCTCCAGAGATTAACTTCATTGCAGAATAGATAGTGCAATGCACAGTGAGTTTCCACTGGTACAGCTGATGCATTGGATTCCTCTTTTGTGTGGCAAGGTCCCAAACCCTCCCGGGAAGTTGGAATAAAGACATGTAAAACAGTATTTAGAGTTAATGGGTGAAAAAGGCCACAACTTTATTGGTTACAGAATGTGAGTGGTATTGGCTTAGGCAATGGAAACCACACAACTATATCTGACTCCTGCCCGTCTACAGGAAGTTTTGGAAGGGTTAACCACCAGTAGGGAGAGCCCTGCTAATGCACGTCAACTAGGAACTCCCCCAGGTTCACCGCTAGGGGTCATGCTATGGCCCTAGCCCCCCCCCCCGCCTAGGGCTTCGGACAGAGACCACGCCCCTTGGATTCCTTTAATGGAATACCCTTGAATTAGGAGGGGTAGGTGATGGCCACTACCTCCCCTCCCCTTCAACTTAATACTCCAACAATGCCTAACCACCAAACCTTACAAAGTTGTGATGATTTGCTACGAGGCAGGCAAAAAAAACCAATGGCCAGTGCCAATTTGCCAAGTGGGAAAATTCCTACCTGGCCCCTTGGACAACCAAGGCGACCAACCGAGGTCCATAGCAAGGTCAATAAATAAAAGAGCCTAAGGGAGGGAGGGTGGGAGAACTGACCGAGCAGGGAGGAAAGAGGCGAGTCCTCGGCCACGGCCAGTTTAAATAGCCTGCGCCACACCCCTGGACCATCTGGATTGGACAGCCAAGGAATTATGCTGCCGAGGACTCCCCAATGGCACAGGGGTTATACCGCCGCGTGGGTAGGGCTTGCTCCCAGCCCGAAAACTCATCTCTCCAGGAATGGGAAATGGCTTTGTCTTACATCAAAATTTGCCTTACACTAGTCACTAGCAGACATAGAACATTGGATGGAGCTTGTAGTCTGGAAGCTCCCTAAGTTTATATTCCCTTGCCCCCGCAGTCAAGGTAGTGAGGTTGGGATTGCCTCACTTTGTCCTCAAAGCTATCCGTAAGTAAGCTTTACCACTGAGAAGTGATTTGAACCTAGGTCTTCTCAGTCAAATCCTCTATCAACCATGTCTCCCACAGCCTAGATCTCACCTTGTGTACTTGAAAAGGAGAAACAGGCTGGCTTAGCTGGGGAAGCCTGACTGAACCTGGCTCAAACAGGAATACCAAACTAAAATTGCTAATAGTTTGGTGTCAGATTCAACTGCAAAGTGTAAATGGCCATTTAGCTTTCCCCCAAGGTTATCAGAACCCCTGAGTGCCCTGCTTTTTAGGCATGGCAGAAGCAGAAGTGTGGACAAGCCTAAAGTTTCAGCTATATAGACAGGAGTGCTTGTTAAAGTATTTTGTATATATGTGTGCTAATATGTGTCTTTTTTAAGGGAAATTAAACTGTGTGGTTATGCATATAAAATTCAGCTGAGATATGCACATCCCCCAAGACTTGTTGAATATTATGTAGATAGATTGCGAAATGTACATACACAATTCCCTCTTCACAGAAGGATTATGTATACATTTTCCATGAAGCCTGGTGCACATTGCCTGGTTGTTATGCCCAATAACTGCTCAACTTACATTACACAGACACACAATAAATATGTGTATTGGCAAAGCATTCAGTCATCTGACCTGCCATGGAACAATCGTGAGATAGTTATCGCTAAATCTGAAGACCCACATGTGGGTCTATCAGCTGCTCAGACAGCTACCGTATTTTTCAGACCATAACACGCACTTCCCGCCTCCTAAAACAGAAGGGAAAATGTTGCTGCGTGTTATGGAGCGAAGGCAGCCGATTTCGCGCTGCTCGTTCCTCCCCCTTCGCCGACAGTGACAAGGGGGGAGGCAGCATCAGCCCCAAACCAGGCTGGTGCTGCCACTGCAGCCGCCGCAGCCAGCAGCTGAGAGTTGAGAGAAGCGGCCGAAATGCTGCTGCTGCTGCTGCTGCTGCCGCCTCCCAGCCTTTTAGAGGAGGAAAACCAGAAAAATTTTTTTTTCTAGTTTTCCTCCTCTAAAAACTAGGTGCGTGATATGGTCCAGTGCATGGTATGGTCTGAAAAATACGGTAAGTTATACCGTAAATGCAACAAACGCACCTGCCCTTTCCGTGAACTATGTGTTGGTTGTGAAATGCAAAACAGCTTTTCATGTGAATTGTCATTATGGAAAGGGTTTTTCTGCATAGGATCGGCATGCAATCAGCAATGGTGATCCATCTGGTTAGCTATTGTATATGTTGCAGCTGCCACGGATGACTGAAAAGTAGCTGCCAAATCACTAGTTGAACCCTTCCCCTGATGTGTGATGCTTTATGTTAGGGATGGAGAACCTGTGGCACTCCAGATGCTGTGGGACTCCAACCTCCACTATCTCCAGCCAGCATAGACAATGGTCAAGAATGATGGGAGCTGCCATCAAGTTACATCTGGAGAGCCACAGGTTCCGCATCCTTGCTTTATGCATTAAATTGTAACCCAAAGTATATATCAATCCCTCTACAAATCTGCATGTTTCTTTCAATGAGGATGTGCCAGAAGGGAGCTAAAGGCTATCACAGACTTCTGGCTGATGCTGAAAATGCACCTAGGCCTAGATCAGGCATCGCCAAACTGTGGCCCTCCAGATGTTTTGGCCTACAACTCCCATGATCCCTAGCTAACAGGACCAGTGGTCTGGGAAGATGGGAGTTGTAGTCCAAAACATCTGGAGGGCCGAAGTCTGGGGATGCCTGGCCTAGATCATCTGCAAGTGATGTAACTGGTAAATTCCACAGAAGCAGTTCTCTGGATTGTGAGTCAAGAGTGCTCTCTTTGCAACCAAGAGAGTGACACTTTGGGTGTGACTCAGTTCTGGCACCTGTTTAATATAGGATTCTGCCCAACTCCCAGAGGTGTGGTTGCAGTAATAAATACCTGTCAAGAGGCAGCAGGTGTTCCCATTGCATAGATTTAAGCAGTGCTGCTCGGTGCTTTCGGTGCTTGAGATCAGCCTTGGAGCATACAAACAAGAATACTTCCACAACACTGGCCTGGGTCACACTGCATGTTGAGCCATACCGTAGCTTGATGGGATGTGTGAATATGCAAGCTCCCGGAGAGTTCATAGGCTCTTTGCTCCTCCCTGGCCTTTCTTTCTGCCCTGCTGCACTGAGCTAAGCCAAGGTTTAGCATAGCATGCCTTCTGAACTGGGCCTCTTGGTTATTCTCTCTCCTCAAATTAACCAAGGTTTGTTCATGGCTGTAGCTCATGGTGAGTGAGGAGAGAGTTTAGCACACTAAAAAAAGACACACTGAATCCTGGCTTAGCATAGCACAGTGTGAGAGTGAAAAGGATGAGGCAGCAAAGCAGCTGTGAGCTCCTCACTGGGAGCCAGTCCTGGTAAGCGTAATTCAGAGCTTTCCAAACTGTATGTTGAGACACGTTAGGGCAGGCACCCCCAAACTGCAGCCCTCCAGATGTTTTGGCCTAAATCTCCCATGATCCCTAGCTAATAGAACCAGTGGTCAGGGATGATGGGAATTGTAGCCCAAAACATCTGGAGGGCCGAAGTTTGTGTGTCGTGTGTGTGTCGGCTGCAGTGTGTAGGTATGTTGCATGAATTCTCCCCGTGCTCCTCCTGGAGGTGGAAAATGGTTAGTTCAACCTCCGGTTTGCTAGTAAAACTTAATTACTGTGTCGCCAAATGATGCATGTCTAAAAAATGTGTCACCAACATGAAAAGTTTGGAAAGCTCTGGCCTAATTACTATGCGATGTGAAGCATGCAATTAAATCTGTTATGGAATAAACAGCTTCAGATCCCTGCTCAGCTATGAAGTTCCCTGGGTGAGTGTCAGTGCCTCTGCCCATGTTTAAAATACCTTTCCCTTACCACTGTTTATGTTTAACTGAACAACCTGAATTTGTCAATACATGTGATTGAATCCCATATGACAGGGGTTCCCAACAAAATTTTCTCGAGGACCCCTCATCGAGCCGCTATTGTGACAAGGACCCCCATTAATTCCTAATCCTAAAATTAAAAAGTGAGAGCCAAATTAAGAGTCTTTTTATATTTTATATTTATACGTTTTTTTTACAGTTACCACAGAGTACTCCATCAGTATACAGTTAGTTTTAATTTTCAGTTCTTAATGAGATGAACCACTTTTTAACCAACGGTCCATTTTTAACTACGCGAACTGTAGCTTCTGCGAAAAACAACGCTTTGTTTACAAACACTACTGTTTTGCAATGAGGCAGCGCGCGCCAGGGAGGAGGGAGGGGAATGGAGAAGACAGGGTACCTGCGCAGTAGCGCACAAATGAAGCCGACGCGCGCAAAGCATCTTGGGGAGGTGAGCGTTAGTAGAATGTGCGCGCTGCCTCTTTGCAAAACAGTAGTGTTTGTAAAGCGCCACCTAACGGCATACAGCAGAACTACGGCCTCTATCTAATTCTAGTTTTGCGCTAGACTCTGCTCATGCAGGAAGCGGCCAAAACAAAAAATCTGTTATCATACAAAATATATTTAATATATTTTTTATTCTAATAGCATCTTGCGGACCCCTCTGGCATAGCTCGCGGACCCCTGGGGGTCCACGGACCACCTGTTGGGAACCACTGCCATATTAAAATAGTGACAATCTGGAAGTGTGGGTCAAGGTGATGGAATAATAATGGGTTTACCAGCTCTTAGCTTCTTTAGGTATTGAATGATGAACAGTAACTCAGCAGCCACTTCTGTGGAGTTAATACTGCTTGCATAGTTTCCATGTGGGGTGACAGCACATCAGAGAAAGGGAAGAGTCCTACCCCCCCACCCCCACCTCCACATCACTGCTGCTGATCTTCCTGTAAATCAGTTCCCAGTGTTATAGAAGTCTTGTCACTCTGCAGGTATCTTGTTCCCTGATGTTTCTGCCTCACAATTCATGTTTGCTTATTGCTGATTTGCATAATCTATTTTGAAAGCCAAATGGTATTTCCTGGGAGCAGTATTTGGAACTGGGTGTGACCAAAGCCCTAAGCAGAGCCTCTTTCCATTTGAATGAGGCTACCTAGCCAGTTCTAAATGAGGAAATTCAGAACACATTTTCCCCTATCTAGAGTCCCCTTTGAAAAGAAAAGAAAAACAAGGAAAGTGGCCATGCTGGTACACCTGATTTCAAAATTTAAACGTTTTTCATCTGTATGTGCAGGAAGACCTGTTGGGTTTCCAGCAGGAAACAGCTTGATTATTTTCTTAAAAACAAACAAACCAAAGCTTGTGCTACACAAAAGATAAAGATCACCCCATTGCTTTAGCCATCCCTTTACATGAACCTCTGGCTTTGTTTCTATGGTTGTTACATAAATATTTAGCACAGCAACAGCCACCAGTGACCTTGGAATGGTAAGACAAAGTAAATGAAGGGTAGTTTGCTGGACCAACAGCTGGTGATTGGCTGCTGACCTGATTTGGTCTAAAGGGCTGCTATTGTACATGACTGGTCTATACAATGTGGCTGATTGCACATTTTCCAGCTATGTTCAGCAGATGTAGAAATCATATGATGAGAGAGACATATGGTACTTGCCATTGCAGAACAAGCCAAAACCTCTGCATCAGGACATTCTTTCCCCATTTCAACAGAGCTACTACTTAGGCTATTTCGGGCCTGAATATCTAGCGCTCTTACCTCTTTGGCAGCAGCTGACCCAACACCTGCCCTGAGCAATCTCTGTCTAACCATCTCATCTCTGCCATCTCCCAGTGTGTGCCTCTTGTCCCAGCTGACACTCTGTAAACTATCTGAGCAGCTGCTGTTTCAACACATTGCAGAGAAGAATGAGCAACCAGTTAGCACCAAGTTACTAATAATGTTGCTCCTAAGTGAGCTCCAATGGGCTAGTAGCTTTTGTGGGCTTAATTGCAAGGCAGAAGTACACCGAGGTGCAACAATAATTGTGCAATGAACACTCATTGGGCCGGTTCTGAGTGCTCACTCTTTGGCCTTCCTCCCTTCCTCTTTTAGCAATCCTGATGTGCATCTGCTTGGTGTCGGTCACCTACGGAGCTTTGGTCTGCAACGTCCTGGCCATCCAGATCAAGTATGACGACTACAAGATCCACCTGCACCCGCTGGCCTTCATCTGCATCATCCTGTGGCGTAGCCTGGAGATCTCCACCCGCATCACCATCTTGGTCCTCTTTGGGAGCGTCTTCAAGCACTATGCCATGGCCATAGGTGGTGTCAACTTCCTGCTCTTCTTCTTCTTGCCCTGGGTGCAGTTTTGGTGGAGTGGTGCCCAGCTGCCTGACAATGTGGAGAAGAACTTCAGCCTGGTGGGCACCCTCTCGGTCCTGCTCTCCATCACTTTGCTTTACGCTGGCATCAATATTTTTTGCTGGTCAGCTGTGCAGCTCAGGCTGGCTGACCGGGAATTGATTGCCAAGTCACAAAACTGGGAATGCTTGGTCCTCTACTATGTGTTCCGAGGGTTGGAGAACAGTGTGCTGCTTGTCGTCTGGTACAATTTCATGACGGAGGTCTACGAGTACGTCTGTCCCCCCTTTCTGGTGCTGCAGCTGATTGTAGCCTACTGCTTGTCTATCTCCTTCATGCTTTTCTTCATGCAGTATCTCCACCCCTGCCGCCGCCTCTTTATGTACAACGTCTCTGACTTCTTGCAGTGCATCTGCTGTAAGCGGGGCAAAGAACCCGAACCTCTGGACCTTGAGCCCCCTTGGGAGCCTGGCGTGAAGCATAGCATAGTCTGATGGGACATAAGTCGAAATCAAATTGTAAACCATTCTGCTAAAGGGAGGGGCATGCCCCATACCTGGCCTCAGCACCTGTTTGCCCTGAGGAATTGGGTATAATTTATCAACAAGGGGGCAGTGCAGGGAGTCATAGTGGCCGGACTGGGCCTTCCAGAGCATCATCTGAACTGACAGATCAAATTGGGATGGACAATAAGGGGGGCAATTTCAATTTCCTTATCTGCCTGCAGAGCCTGGAGTAGTCTGCATTGCACACCAATGCAGCAGGGTCAGTTATTACGTTCAGAAGGACTGTGTTGTCATTTCTAGATGATAACTGTTGACTGATGTTATGTCTGATGTTTGAAGAAGAAAAGCCTAGTTGAAGGATACTCAGTTGGGTTGAACTCATGATTAGCTTAAGTAAGGGGAGATCCTTTGGAAGGGTTTTAATGGGTCTTGCTGCAGCAGCCATCTGTTTACCCAACTGCATCCACGTGGGCAGCATGGTCTGTCTTAGGATGGATATAATTGTGGCCCCACATTTTCAAGGATAGTCCTGACAGTCGTGACAGCTGAGCCTCTAAGACTTGGTTGTCTTTCAGCACCCTTGGTGCTCATCAGCTATTTGTAGTTCTGTTGAGCTGAGAATAGACATTTTAAAGTGCTTTTTTTCATTTTAAAGGAATTTGGCCTCTTTTTATCCTCTAGTTTCTTCTATGTCATTCAGAGCAGCACAACCACTTAATTAGTCAGTGAGTGCTGGGTAAGGAGTAGAGTCCAGGGAAGAAGGCAGCGATGTGCCTTCAAACCCATTGGAGTGCTGCAACCAAATGCATATTTGTACTTTTCACAGGGCGAGTCAATCTAAGGGGCAGCCCTTTAGCAGGACACTTTTGTGTGGAAGGTGGCCACCTTGGTGTGGTGGAGTCTGGGGCTGAGATCAGCCCCCACTGATGCTGTGCCTTCTGAACTGGGTCAAGCGTTTTACCCCCATGTGCAAATTATGCTGAAGAAATTTTAAGCCACAGGTCTGGGCCGAGGGGGAGCTGTCCAAGTTTGTTACTACATGAATAGGAGTTGGGCTTGCTTGCTCAGTCTGGCCAAGGCTCACCCTCAACAGTCCCCATTGTGCAATACCCTGTGGGAAAGGAGGCTCCTAACAGATGTGAGACATGCAAGTGTGAGAGCCCTTTGGCACATTCAGCTAACTGTATCAGGGAATCAGGCACACTGTTTTAAAGCATCCAGTCCCTACAGTGTTTATTTAGAAGGAGCTTCAGTTTTGTGTAGCTAATAGATAGGGTTGTGACTCTCTAGTTGTTGTTGGACTGCAACTGCTTTGGTCCATGATAATTGGCCACACAGGCTGGGAATGATGGAAATTGAAGTTTTAATGATGTCTGGTAGACCACAAGTTTCCCTATCAAAGACAATTCCATAAAGACAATTTAGGTTCCTTCAGAACTTCTGGATTCTTGCTGTTTAGTATCTTGACTGCAGCTGTTTTCCAGTCAGCTATGTTTTGGTGACATGAAACATTTATTTTCTTTTTTTTAAAAAAACTTATTTTCTTGCTCAAGACCTGATGGGCCTTCAGATTACCTTGTTCAAATATATGTTATTTAAATTCTCTTAATGACCTGTGAATTTTCTTTTCCACAAATAAAGTACCTTAATTTATTAGTTATATGTGTTAAGGCACAGATTTCCAACACAGTGCCCATGGGCACTGGTGTGCTTGTCAATGCTTTCTGTGGCACTTGTGAAAGGTCTCAGTAAATAACCCCTCAAAAAATTCACAACACACAAGAGACAGTTTACTCTTCCTGCTTGGTTCCTGCTTGCACTGACTCAGCCTTTCCTACCTTGAACACGACTCCTTCATTGGATGCAAGGATTGAACACCCACCTTCCCTTCCATTCTGAATAGAGTAGAGGCACAAAATGCGTAAACACTGCAGCGGGCAGTGGATGTGCACTTTTAGAAGTGGCAGCCATTTTGTGTTATGCCATTCCACCCCACCCCACTCCGTGTAGCTATTTTGTGACTACTAATCAAAATTCCAAATGTGTATCCACTGGTCCCAAAAGGTTGCCAACCCTTAAGGATTGCAGTAGAGAATAGAAAATTGGTTGCAGATAGGATCTGGACACCTCTATCCATCATGATTTTGATCTGAAACCTCTCTCTTTCTCATACAACACATGGTACAAAGTAACAACATATCTCAAGGAAGCCAATTCAGTAACTGTTGAAGAGTTCCACAGAAACATATCTCTACACCAGGCATCCCCAAACTGCGGCCCTCCAGATGTTTTGGCCTACAACTCCCATGATCCCTAGCTAACAGGACCAGTGGTCATGGATAATGGGAACTGTAGTCCAAAACATCTGGAGGGCCGAAGTTTGGGGGTGCCTGCTCCTACACCCATGGGTAAAATTTCACAATCTCCTATCTACTTCACCTACTCACACACAGAACTGGTAAACATCGGGCTCGCAAGAAAAATAGAGATAACTAGGGAGTTTCAAAAGTCCCACTGTATTCCAAACTCCCTATGGATTGTCATCAGGAGGGGGAAGTGCCGAAAGAAGTGAAAGAGAAAAGAGCAAAAGCGTGGTTGCAGAGCTGGTCTGTTAACCCGGCTTCAAAAAAGACCCATCAGACCAGCACTGTCAAGTGTCTTCCTGACCAACATCAGACCTCTCGCCCATAAAATTGACGAATTACAGTTGCTGATGGCGGCAAGCAAGCTTCTTCGTGAGAGCTGTGTGGTAATTATTAAAGAAACTTGGCTACATTCAGCAGTACCGGATGTGGCAGTAGAGCTGATAAATCGAGTAATTTATCGCTCTGATAGAAACAGTGATTCTGGTAAAGTTAGGGGCGGACGAGTCTGTATTTACATACACAATGGTTGGTGCGCTAACTGCAAAGTAGCTTACACGTATTGCTCCCCAGATATAGAATTGATGGCAGTTACATGTCTGCCATTTTATCTGCCTAGAGAATTAACTGTCGTTATTATTATAGCTGTTTATATTCCACCTGATGCTAATGTCAGTGCAGCACTTTCGAAGCTATATGATGTCATCTCTAGGCAGCAGCAAATCCACCCAGAGGGTGCCCTTGTTGTGGCAGGGGACTTCAATCAAGCCTGCCTGAAGACAGTACAGTGGTACCTCGGTTTATGAACACAATTGGTTCCGGAAGTCTGTTCATAAACTGAAGCGTTCATAAACTGAAGCGAACTTTCCCATTGAAAGTAATGGAAAGTGAATTAATCCGTTCCAGACAGTCTGCGGGTAAGTGTTCATAAACTGAAGCAAACTTTCCCATTGAAAGTAATGGAAAGTGGATTAATCCGTTCCAGACGGGTCCGCAGAGTACTTAAACTGAAGCGTTCATAAACTGAAACATGGGTGTAATTGGTTCCGGAAGTCTGTTCATAAACTGAAGCGTTCATAAACTGAAGCAAACTTTCCCATAGAAAGTAATGGAAAGTGAATTAATCTGTTCCAGATGAGTCCGCGGCGTTCGTAAACCGAAAATTCATAAACCGAGGTGTTCATAAACCGAGGTTTCACTGTACGGTATTTCCTAGGTTTGAACAGTTAGTGAAATTTCCCACTAGAGGGCAGAATATTCTAGATAGCGTGTATTCCAATTTGAAATAAGCATACAAGGCAATCCCCTTCCCCCACTTAGGCTCATCCGACCATTCTTCAGTTTTTCTATGTCCAAAGTGCATCCCTCTCAGGAGAAGGATTCAGCCAGTTATAAAAACAGTTACATTTGGCCAGAGGGTGCTCTTAGTCAGCTCCAGGATTGTTTTGAGAGCACTGATTAGAGTGAGTGTGAACATCAAGATCTGCATAGATACACAGAGGTTACACTTTCCTATATTAAAGTGTGCGCTGATAATGTAACATCAAAGAGATGCATTAGAGTACAGTCATAAAGGTAAAGGTAAAGGGACCCCTGACCATTAGGTCCAGTTGTGACCGACTCTGGGGTTGCGACGCTCATCTCGCATTATTGGCCAAGGGAGCCGGCATACAGCTTCCAGGTCATGTGGCCAGCATGACAAAGCTGCTTCTGGCGAACCAGAGCAGCGCACGGAAACACCGTTTACCTTCCCGCCGGAGCGGTCCCTATTTATCTACTTGCACTTTGACGTGCTTTCGAACTGCTAGGTTGGCAGGAGCTGGGACCAAACAACGGGAGCTCACCCCGTCGCAGGGATTCGAACCGCCGACCTTCTGATCAGCAAGCCCTAGGCTCTGTGGTTTAACCCACAGCGCCACCTGTGTCGGAGTACAGTCATACCTCAGAGTACAGTCATACCTCAGTTTAAATACGCTTCGGTTTGAGTACTTTCAGTTTAAGTACTCCGCGGACCCATCTGGAACGGATTTATCCACTTTCCATTACTTTCAATGGGAAAGTTCGCTTCAGGTTAAGTACGCTTCAGTTTAAGTATTCCGCAGACCGTCTGGAACAGATTAATCCACTTTCCATTACTTTCAATGGGAAAGTTCGCTTCAGGTTAAGTATGCTTCAGTTTAAGTATTCCGCAGACCGTCTGGAACAGATTAATCCACTTTCCATTACTTTCAATGGGAAAGTTCGCTTCAGGTTAAGTACAGTGGTACCTCTACTTACGAATAACTCTACTTACGAATGTTTCTACTTACGAATGGAGCTCCGTCCGCCATCTTGGATGTAGTTTAGATAGGATTTTTTCTACTTACGAATTTTTAGATAGGGTTTTTTTCTCCCAATGCATTCCTATGGGATTCGACTTACAATTTTTTTCTACTTATGGATGTGTGTTTGGAACGCATTAAATTTGTAAGTAGAGGTACCACTGCACAGACTTCCGGAACCAATTGTGTACTTAAACCGAGGTACCACTGTATATGGGAACTGTAAACCCTGGATGACTGCTGAGGTAAAAACACTCCTGAAAACCCGGGATTCTGCCTTTAAGACAGGGAATATAGTCATATACAGAGAGGCGAGAACAAATCTCAAAAAAGGCATTAAGGCAGCAAAACAACAATATAAGCTTAAGGTGGAAAATTATTTAGCCGATAACAACATGGAACAAGTGTGGCAAGGAATGCAGCACTTAACCAACTACAAGGGCAATATGAGGAACATGGTAAGGCTGATGATTCGTTGGCAGAGGAGCTGAACATCATCTTTGCTCGCTTCGAGGTTAGAAGATTGAACACTTTAGCCCCTGCCTGCCAGCCTTCAAACTCTTGGCCACTCACTCATTCTATATGATCATCAAGTGAAAGCTGCATTGAAGGCAGTGAATCCCAGTAAAGCAGCTGGCCCAGATGGGGTGCTGGGGATAGTGGTTAAAAATTGTGCTGATCAAGTAGCAGCAGTCCTGACAAATATTTTTAACACCTCCCTGCAAATGGCTTGTGTTCCATCATGCTTAAAAGCAGCTACTATTGTCCCAGTTCCAAAGAAAATGGCAATTACCTGCCTGAATGATTACAGGCCTATTGCATTAACATCTGTAGTGATGAAATGCTTCGAAAGACTGGTCCTTCAACACCTTAGAACAGACATCCCAAAACGGCCCTCCAGGTGTTTTGGACTACAACTCCCATCATCCCTAGCTAACAGGACCAGTGGTGGGAATTGTAGTCCCAAAACATCTGTAGGGCTGAGTTTGGGGGTGCCTGCCTTAGAACTTGCTTTCCACCGGACTTTGATAAACATCAGTTTTGCCTATAGAAGAAATAGGTCCACAGAGGATGCGAGAGCTACCGGCTTTCATCTTGCAGCAAGTCATCTAGAGCAGGCACCCCCAAACTTCGGCCCTCCAGATGTTTTGGACTACAATTCCCATCATCCCTGACCACTGGTCCTCTTAGCTAGGGATCATGGGAGTTGTAGGCCAAAACATCTGGAGGGCCGCAGTTTGGGGGTGCCTGATCTAGAGAAACCAGAGAACTAGGTCAGGATGTTGTTTATTGATTATAGCTCGGCTTTTAATACCGTCCTTCCAGACATCCTCATTAAAAAGTTGACTGACATGAACCTTTCTTCTATCATATATGGCTGGATTAAAGACTTTCTGATAGATCGGACTCAAACAGTGAAGATTGGACAAGTAACACCTAATTCCTTAAAAATCAGCACTGGCACACCACAGGGATGTGTGCTAAGTCCCTACCTGTATTCATTGTATACATACGATTGTGTATCATCTGAACAGTCTACTGCAATTATTAAGTTTGCAGATGACACCACCATAATGGGTTTAATAACAGGTGGAGATGAATCAGCGTATAGAGGGGAGGTCCAAAAAATATCTACATGGTGCCTAGAGAACAACTTGCACCTTAATATCAGCAAGACAAAGGAGATGGTGTTGGACTTTCAGAGAAAGAGAGAAGAACTAGCCCTGCTGTGGTATGCTGGCTTGACATCAACGGATAGGAAGTGCCTACAGAGGGTGGTGAATATAGCACAAGATATTATGGGCTGTCCTGTGAATCCGCTGGATGACATCGCTGAAGACCGTTGCCTCAGGAGAGTGAGGAAAATTCTTAGGGATGATTCACACCCTGGCTGGCACTTTTTTGATCTCCTGGCCTTGGGCAGAAGATATAGAAGCATGATTAGTTGCACCAACAGGGTAAAGAACAGCTTTTATCCATGGGCTGTTAGGCTGCTGAATGAAAAGATAACAACAGAGCAACTGACTTTCGGTTTTGGTGGGTGTGCGTCAGTAAACAAGGGGAATTAAGACTAAGAGAGCTGAGTGGGGGTGCTCGTGTAATCTTACTGTACACAAGTTGTACAAGTGGCAATAAAGTATTTCAATTCAATTCAAAATTTCACAGTCTCCTATCTAGCATGTACCAACATCAGCAATGGAAGACCTAGCCAGAGATAGAGATAGAGATGAGTGCAAACCAGCCCTTAGGAAAATCTTGATCTCAGTTTGGACATCACAACTTTCTGGTTCTTGATTATTGCTTTGCACCAGACTGACAGACCAACAGGGCTCTGAATTCAGAGAACTCTAGGTTCAGGTGTCACACATGATATACTCTGCTTTTATGCATGTTTCTTAAAAACAACAACACATATCTCCCCAAAGATTTTCTGTTTACCAAGGGTTATTTAAATGCAGCACTGGAGACTTAGGCCAGAGGTTTTCAAACTTCCTGCTGTCTGCCAGTCACTTGAAAACTACCGTTGGTTTTCGCAAACCACTTAATGATTTTTCTGCCTCTTCTAGCAATTATACTGTTATAGTGAAAATCCGGACAGAGAGGTTGTACTTTTCAGACTTCTGGTAACCCTAAGCAATTACAATGTGGTGTGATTTATTTTTTTTTAAAAAATTATTGCTTCTTTTATTCCTTATATTGCATTTTCTTGAATTACAGTTTGCATTCCTTAGAATTCAAGTTGTAAATCAATAAAATGCAATATAAGCAATAAAAGAAGCAATAAAAATACAATTAAAACTAAGTAATGGATCATTAATGTGGGCATGTTGCTGGCTACCTGAATAAGGCTTATGGGTCCATAGACCACAGTATGGGAACCCCTAATCCAGGGGTTTTAGGGATTGCTAATGGAGACATAGACAGAGGTGGGGACAAGTTGGTCAAGTGTTGCAGAAAGAAATGTTACAAGATGCATTATATGCAATCACTTTTCATGGGGACGTCAGGGGTGGGGAACCTCCGGCCCTCTATATATTACTTGGATTACAACTCCAATCATCCCTGTCCATTGGCCATGCTGGCTGGGGATGATGGGTGTTGGAAACTAGCAACATCCACAGGGCCACATGTTCCCCATCCTTGGTCTACAATGACTGGCAGTGGCTCTCCAGGGTTTCAGATAGATATTGATCTATTGATCTGGTCCAAGGGAGCGGAACCTGCAGCCTTCAGGATGATACTGGACTACAGCTCTCAAATCTTCTTGGCCATTGGCCATGCTCTCTGGGGCTGATGGCAGTTGGGAGTCCGACAACATTTGAAGACCCCTCTGTTCCCTATCCCTGTGTCATTAAGAGTTGTCCTTCGGAGGAGGTAGCAAACACCCCTGATTTTAAAAGTACAGTAATATATTGCTCATGTTTTACTGTAAGCATTATGCTTATCAGGTGCCTAAAATAGAGAGCGGCGGCAGCCAAGGTTGTTTTGGAACGTTAAGTTAGTGCTTTCAGTTTTCTCCAGATTTGAAACGAAACAGAAGAAGAGGAGCTCTCTTCTCAAAAGATTGGTCCTTGATCCTGTAATGCAGTAAGGCTAGCCAGACGTGTAGCAAGGGAGGGGCGTAGGGGGCGGGTCACCCCTAGCTCCAGTCTGGCGGGGACAGCGTGCGGGGGCAGCGCCCCCAGCCCCTGGCCCACCCCTTGCCTCCTCCGCCTGAACCGCTGCCGGCCGAGCACCACCGCTGCCTGAGCAGAGCAGCAGCACCAACCCAGACAGACTGTGCATGTCCTGGCGGCGTGTCGTGCATCATGACGTCAGGACGCATGTGTCAGGACGCATGTGTGCTGTGGAGCGAGGCCCCGCCCCCAGGGGGCGCCGCTCTGGGCAGTCAAGCAGCACCATTTGCCACTGAGGCTAGCATAATAGAACTGGGGCCCACATGTTTTCCGGAATGGTATTTTATGGAATCTCACATCGACATGGGTTTAGTAAGCTCCTCAGTCTAAAACTGAGAAGATGCAGAAATCAACCACTAGATGGCAGATGTGAACACATGATCTGGTTTAGGCTAGAAGCAGAGAAAGATGCAAGGTCTCAGAGCGGTGCTAACAATAAGAACATCTGAACTTTGTAAAACAATATAGTTACAGTATATAATTACTGAACAGCCCAGTGCTTTTGTTTTAAAGGTTGCAGAAAGGCCATAGTTCAATGGTAGAGTATCTGATTTGCACATAGAAGTTACCAGGTTCATTCCCTGCATTCTCAAGTAGGTCTGAAAAGATTCTATGTCTGACATCATCCTGGAGAGCTGCTGCCAGTCAGTGCAGACACTACTGACCTAGATGCACCAATTCTCTGACTCAGCAGAAGGCAGTTTCCTCTGTTAACATTCTGCTCTCAAGTGTATTGGGCTTTTTGTTTTTATATATAATTATATTATTTGATATCTTGTTGGTTTTTTTTTATTAAAAAAAGCACCGTTTTGCAATCTTAGCCCTTCCTCAACTTCTTTTGGTTTTGGGTGCTGCCCCACTTTCCCCACTGTGACCTAGAGTAATACTGCAAAAATGTAGAGCTGAAAAGAAAGTTTGAAATTGTCCAGAATTTCAAGTTTTGCTATTCCTATTTGGAATGTGAAAAATTGAACTCTCAACACTGAAATCTGCATTTTGAATTTGAAATTTTACCTCAATATTCAAATGCTTATTCATATTGTGTCTCATCGGATATCAAATATGGAATCTCATAAGCTGTCAAATCCTAAATGTATGTTGTCTGCCAAATGTTATCAAGTGCCAAATATTATTTCATGTTAACAATAGTATGCAATCAAACACTATTGCATGCCAACCATAAAATATTGTTGAATCATTACACGACAGGCATCAAATGTTGTGAAAGGTCAACTACTGAAACAAATTGTTGTAGGATGTCAAATACTTGGCAAATATCCTACTTAAGAAAATGATCTAGAGACTATTTCACAAAAGTGGCAGAGGAAATATTCTGAGGAGTTGTTTTTGTTGTTGTTTTGATTGGGCAAGATGGAAACAACTTTCAGTTCAGCTCTACTGAAGACTAGCTGCAGAAGTTGCACTGCAATAGCAGCACAATGTGGGCGCAAGCACTATCTTGCCCAACAGGTTCTTCCAGGCAAGAAAAACCTAGAAACTTCCAAACAAATCAAACGATAGAAAACAAAACAGCAGTATAAGACTTTGCTTAGAAGTATTTGCAAGTTAGCTGTCTGAGATGTTGGAGAATTCCATCAGCAATAGAAAGGGGAGTAGAAATTACTGCACTTCTGTGTTTGCTGGAGGTCAGGAACAGAAATCATGCCAGAGAGTATTAGTAGTATTCACTTTCGGGGGAGGAAGGCATCTGCAAATTATGTTTCTTTCTGCATTGTTTGTGGGGAGGTTATACAACAATGAGCATTCCCCCCCCCCCCACAATTAAAAATTTTTCAAGCTTAAATATTACATTTTGTTACTCAACAATTGTGTCCAATTCTAGTTGTATCATTTTCTAGCCGTACAACACCCATTTTGAGGTGAGGTGACCAGAACTGTGGTCTCACCACAGACTTGGATAATAGCATTATACTGGCAAAAGTTTTATTTTAAGTTCCTTTCCTAGCATGAATTTGCCTACTTCACAGCTGCTGCACACTAGTGAGCATATATGTGAAATTAAGATATTTTTGCTCCAACACGTATCACCTTACATTTGTTGAGATTTAATCACGTTTGCCATTTTCTGCCTGTTCACTTAGGTTGGGAGAGGTCCTTTTGGAGTGCTTCACAGTCTATTTATGTTTTAATGACCTGGATAATTTAGTATCATCACCTCATTCCTCACTCCTAACTCTAGATCATATATGAAAAGTTAGAATGTACAGGCCCCAATACTGAACCTCGAGAGACTTTACTTTTTACACCTCTCCATTTGGATAACTGTCCATTTATTCATATTCTTTGCTTCCTGAGACTTAACCAATAGATGCAAGAGGACCTTTGTAAACTTGTCCAGGTCCATTGGGGGCAGGGAGAAAAAGAATCTAGCCTACCATCTGGATCCAGTACTCCGAAGAGAATTAGTAGTAAATTCCCTTCTCTCTCTCTCTTTAGTTAATGACACTTTTGATCATTGAAAACACACACATAAAAATGCTGAGTTTCCCTCTGCTCCCATTAAAAACTTGAAGCTAGTATTCATGCGCTAATTTGAATAGATTGATCACAGAGATTTATCTCTGAACTACCTGGTAGTGGCAAACTTTTAAAAATAACAAAAATTGTGGTTTGTTCCTATGCCTGCCTTGGAAGTAACTCATCATGATCAAATATAAGCCAGGTTCTTTCAGTCAGGCCCGGATTGGTGTAATTTGCTCGAATCATCTTGCCCCAGTGAGCATCCTGGCTGCTGAATTCTGCACCAGCTGGAGCTTCCGAACTGTTCTCGGAGGCAGCCCCACATATAATACATTGCAGTAATCCAACCTAGAGGTTAAAGAAAATAGAAAGAGTATAAAGAAGGAGTACAGTTGTACCTTGGAAGTCGAACGGAATCCATTCCGGAAGTCTATTCAACTTCCAAAACGTTCAGAAACCAAAGTGTGGCTTCTGATTGGCTGCAGGAAGCTCCTGTAGCCAATCGGAAGCCGCAGAAGCCCTGTCGGACATTTGACTTCAAAAATAGTTCACAAACCAGAACATTCACTTCCGGGTTTGCAGCGTTTGGGAGCCAAAACATTCAAGAACTAAGCTGTTCGAAAACCAAGGTGCACTGTATTAGATAAATTCACAGAGGAGAAGGCTTTCAATGGCTATTAGCCATGATGTCTATGCTCTGCCTCCGTGGTCGTAGGCAGTAATGGTTCTGGATTCGAGTTTCTGGGAATCACAGGTGGGGGGAGTGCTGTTGTACTGTACTCAGGTTCTGTTTGTGGGCTTCCCATGGACATCTTGGTGGCCACTGTGGGAACTACATAGGCCATGGGCCTGACCCAGCAGGTTCTTTTGATGTTCTTACATTTTTGGGGGGTTACAAAACTGTATCACTAAATTAGAAATATTGAGTTCCAAAGGATAACTGTGTTGCATTTTGCTTATTAGTCCAGGATGTATAAACTAGGTTGGTTTGCAGAAACAAGGAAATCTGTCCTCCACCCCTAGTGTGTGTGTGTGTGTGTGTGTGTGTGTGTGTGTGTATATATATATATATATATATATATATATATATATATATATATGGGACCCAGGCGGCACTGTGGGTTAAATCACAGAGTCTAGGGCTTGCTGATCAGAAGGTTGGTCGGCGGTTCGAATCCCTGCAACGGGGTGAGCTCCTGTTGCTTGGTCCCAGCTCCTGCCCACCTAGCAGTTCGAAAGCACATCAAAGTGCAAGTAGATAAATAGGGACCGCTCCGGCGGGAAGGTAAACGGCGTTTCCGTGTGCTGCTCTGGTTCGCCAGAAGCAGCTTTGTCATGCTGGCCACATGACCTGGAAGCTGTCTGCGGACAAATGCCGGCTCCCTCAGCCTATAGAGCGAGATGAGCACCGCAACCCCAGAGTCGGACACGACTGGACCTGATGGTCAGGGCCCCCTCTACCTTTACCTTTTTATGTATGTATATACCGTATGTATGTATGTATGTATGTATGTATGTATGTATGTATGTATGCTGATCAGCATCTTTTTGCTTTCCCCAGTAGGGGAAGGGAAACAGAAAACTACTCAGCTGAAAATCCCTGACTACAGTTCTCCCCACTTCCGTCATAATTCTTCAGTTCCAACTTTTTTGCTTTTTTTCTGAAAGCAAAAAGTGGTTCTGCTGTAAAGGTGATTGATATACAGTGGTACCTCAGTTTATGAACACAATTGGTTCCGGACGTCTGTTCATAAACTGAATTGTTCATAAACTGAAGTGAACTTTCCCATTGAAAGTAATGGAAAGTGAATTAATCCGTTCCAGATGGGTCCGCGGAGTACTCAACCTGAAGCGTACTTAACCTGAAGCATGGGTGTACATAATTGGTTCCGGAAGTCTGTTCATAAACTGAAGCGTAAACTGAAACTGAACGCTTCATAAACTGAAGCGTTCATAAACTGAAGCGAACTTTCCCATTGAAAGTAATGGAAAGTGGGGCTTCCGGATTCAGCGCCAGCGTCGATCGGCGGGGTTTCGTCTCGTCTCCGAGACGGCCCGTCTCTGCTAGGAGTGGGGAGGGCAGCGAGAGCAACGCTGCGCCCCTTAGAACCTCGGGAAGGGCGTCCCGAGGGCAATTTGCTCGGCATAGACCCAATCCGGACTCCCCAACTCTTCGGTTAGCTCTAATAAGAGCTCCGGAGCGAGGAGGGTAGAAGTCGCGGGGGCCATTTTGAGCGGCAACGTTATTCTAGCAGGGAGAAGCTTCAAGCCGAAGGCGGAGAGCGCTGGATTCTTCCGAAAATAAAACGATTGGAAAAGACTGTAAGTAACCTCACGATTTGGATTATAAAACAATTTGGTCTGGGAGAGAGGGGAGAAAAGAGGAAGCCACCCCCCCCCACGGCAACAAAGAGACAGTAAATAGAAACCCGAAGCCATAAACAGAAGATTTGTAATTCAAAAGGATCCCTCAAAGGCATCAAAGAGAATATCCCCTTTGATGCAGGGTGAAAAGGGGAGAGAGACTGTGGTTTATGACTGCCCTGCAGCAATGAGGTAAAGCCTAAGAAAAACCTTTCTTTCCCTCGGGAGCCGGCAGCCTAGGCAATTCAGTGAGTTGATCAGGATTTATAAGTCAATTTTTACTTCACTTTGTATTTCTGGACTTTGTGGAATTTCTTTTTTGGCTTAAGTGCTTGTGAAATGTGAGTTCGAACTTTATTGTTAACAAGACTTGAAGAATGCAGCCAGCTTGTTAAAATGGAGTCGAGAAAATAAACTGTGATCATATTCCACCCCACGTGATAAGTTTTGACCTTGGCAGGACTGAAATATGTCAACAAAAAAGTGTTCCCCTGAGTTCCAGCGGTCTGTTTTGACCTTAATGTGGGAAACAAGAATAGAGTTATGTCAAGAGGAGACACGACGACAGGAGTTACAGCAGAAATTTCAGGAGGTGATGGCGGAATATGATTTTCTAGGAGATGAAGCTTTTGACACTGAAAAAGAGCAATGTGAGAATGACAATGATGGGGAAGGAAAAGATGAAGATGAGGACTGTGATGATTCAACACAAAATGAAACACACCATGAAAAAAATGATGACTCTACTCTACAAAAAGTTGGATGGAGTGCCCTGTCTTTGAGGGGGGCACGATTGGTATTATTGGAACTCCAGAACGCCCACAGGGAAGAAGGAAAAAATATGCAGAGAAGAGAAGAAATTCAGGGGTCCTGTATGGTGACCTGGATGGCAAGAGACTGTAAACAGGGGGTGGGGTGAAGGGAAAGTGATGTTGTGATTATAAGGATGGATTAACAGGTTTATAACTGGTCTGCTGATTTTGGAATTTGCTGGATTGGGGGGGGGGGGTGGAGCCGGTAATCGGGGATGTAAGGTTAAATTGAGAATAGTTATAGTTTTAAAAGTGAATGGATTTTGGAAAATGTGAAAATATGGAGGCTTATAGAGGGAGAAAAAAAAATTAGGCACGGGAAGAGAAAATGGGAGTTTGAATTTTCAGTGATTTGAATATTAGATGAAAATGTTAACAATTGATTTATAAGTTGTATAAGATACAAAGGTGTATTTTTATAAAGTAAGAAACTGTTGCAGATGATAAAAAAGGGATGAAAACCGGGGAAGGGGGGGAGGGGAAGCCCATAAAATATGGTTTTTCAACTATGAATGCAAGAAAAATTTTTCTGTTTTGTATTGTTTTTTTCTTTTTCTTTTTTTTTTCGCCCTTTCTTTTTCCCCTTTTTTTCCTATTTCTATTTTTCTCTTTTTTTGGTATAACAATAGATGGTTGGATGGATGTCCTCCTGCGTACTGCCCTGGTTTGCTGGAGCTCCCTGGTGGCAGGGGGGGGCTTTGGGGTCAGGGGAGGGGGAGGAGGACAGAAATCCAAGCATAAAATGGACCATTTCTGACTGTTCACAAACATGGGATACTTCTGTGGCAGGGGAGGACCCATGTGGGTGGGTAGGAAGGAGGTGGAAAAGGGGTTTAAGTATGTACCGTTTTTTTGTTTTTTTGTATTTTGTAAAATTAATAAAAAGTATGTTTAAAAAAAATGAAAGTAATGGAAAGTGAATTAATCTGTTCCAGATGAGTCCGCGGCATTCGTAAACCGAAAATTCGTAAACCGAGGTGTTCATAAACCAAGGTTCCACTGTAGTCTATACTTACCCTTCTATAGCTCAAGTTTTGTTTTGCTTTTAATTGGGTCTTTATAGGCAGTATTTATAGGCAGCAGTGACCATGCCATTGCTGGGTGTAGCAATATAATTTTTCATATCCTTGTTCTATTTTTAAAAAACAAGTCATTTCCAAATTACATTCTAGAAACAAAGTATGCCTAGTTTACCTGCTACATTAAACCTGTCACGTTAAAAGGCTGGTCATCACTCATTAAAAGGGTAGACACACATTGTAAAATTAAAATAAAGCATGCCTGAGTTTTTTATCACTACAAGAAATCTATACACACCTAAAGTAAACAGTAAATTATTCTAACATCAATGTTTTGGAGTGCAAATGTAGAAGTAGCAGTTGTTTTGGCAGCTAAGTCCAGTGTTCAGGTTCCACACTCTTATTGACTAAGAAATATTTAAGAGATATTAGGCCACTCAGAAATACAGGATGGCAGCTATTCATGCTTCTGATGTGGAATACACAAAGAGATGTAGACAGACACCAGCAATCTGATGTGAAACCTCACATCTGCTCCAGACTAATGCCTAAACTGCACTATACATTTAAAGCACCATTGTACCGCTTTAAACAGTCATTCCTTCAAATAATTCTTAAGGGTACTGAGCAGGGCTTTTTCCCCCAGCCAGAATTCACCGGAACTCAGTTCTGGCCCCTCTCAGGTGAGTGCCATTGCCATTATAAGAGAATAAGGAAGGAGTTCATGGTGAGTTCTGGCACCTATTTTCCTAGAAAAATAGCACCCAGAGCTACAGATCCCACAGTTCCCTAGTAAGAGGGATTGATTGTTAAACTATTCTGTATATTGTTACATGCCACCCCAATCTCCAAGTGGTTCCAGACGTTTATCCAATCTAGGGGTTCACACAGCATTAACACGAATTCCTAGAAAAGCCAGGCTAGCTTCCTGGTCAGGTGATGGCCTTCTAAGTATAGGAATTGATAGGATCAAAGAATTGTAAAGTTGGAAGGGACCACAAGGGTAGTCTAGTCCAAGTCCCTGCAATGCAGGGATCTTTTTGCCCAACGTGGGGCTCGAACTCATGACCCTGAAATTAAGAGTCTCATGCTCTACCAACTGAGCTAATGCCTGCTGGATCCAGGAATTAGAAGGAGGCTCAAGCGTGCAGCCTATCCCTGCATCCCCTGCAACTGGTAACAACATTATAGCTCTGTCACAGAGTGTCTTAAATAGCTTGACTGCAAAGCTCTGGCTCGATCTAGACACGTCAAAGAAGTGATTCAGATAAACGCGTTGTAAACTCATACAAGGAAATCTGGTTGCGAAAGACGGGACTGCACAGCACCACCTGGTGTCACAGTGCTATATCACATATACAACACATATAATACACTTTTTCTTTACCAATCTATCTGAGTCCTCTGTTAGAAATAACCCCCCTACCCCATTTGAAGGAAGATGCTTCAAAGAGCACTGTGTAAATCCTCAGAGAGGATACCAGATGTTGGGCAGCTGGGTACACACACAACTATGTCAAATTTGGCCTGTGGAGTGGATCCTGATAACAATATGGTTTGTGAAACCAAACAGCTTCCCCACCCCTATGTTGCATTACAAACTGAATGATCCCTGCTGTTGCTATGCCATCATCCTGCCCATGATAACACAAGGTCCAGACCGACATTATTTTGTAGAAGGGACTCAAGAACATACCGGAACTTCAAGTTTGTGCATTTGATGTGGATTAAAGCGCTGCTGCTCTAACACAACAAATCCATTATGAACCAGCTTCACCCCATAGTTTTTGCTATTAGAAAAATGATGAGCAAATGCATTAAAAGGTGTGGGAACAACAAACGATGAAAAGGAAGATGTTTAAACACCCCACAACCAAGATCAGGATGAATGTTCATTGTCATAACCAAATCTGAATGAATGCTCAATATAGGCTACCAAGCAAATCAGGATGAATGCGAATAAACAGTGTCACATCCACACCATACATTTAAAACACTCTTATACCACTTTAAATGGAATTGTTAGAAGACTCATTAGCAAACTACAGTTCCCAGGATTCTTTGGGGGAAAGCCATGATGGTTAAAGTGGCATGAGAGTGCTTTAAATGTCAGGTGTGGATGTGATATCACAAGTCTGGAGGAGCCCTTTATTAGAAGGATTTATGTTTCTAAGTTGCTTTGAGAGGTTATTGCGGTTAGGCCTGAAAAGCTAGATGTGCACTGCACCCCATAGTCACCTTTGACAGGACTTAACCATCTAGGGGGTCTTTTACCTTTACCTTTGCTGTGGTTAGAAAGCACACTACAATGTTTAAATGAAAGAAACACTTAGAAGTACTCAAAGAATTTCATAGAAAGTGTTTATAATGAATTTGGAACTCATCTTGATTATTCTGAACAAGTACTTACCAGAACCGAAGTGGGTGAGAAATCATTTTTGTAGCTTTTGGAGTTAACACACACACACACACACAGAGAGAGAGAGAGAGAGAGAGAGAGAGAGAGAGAGAGAGAGAGAGAGAGAGAAGAGAGAGAGAGAAACCAACCACTTCCTTTTAAAAAATTGAGCAGGGGAAAACCCAACAATACTTATGGGCTTGGCTTAGGACATCACATCCCTGCCCAGTTCATAAAATCAATGAAGCAGGTGAAAAGAAGCACATTTTCTATTTCCCAGAAGGAGACTCTACAGGTATAAGGACTCGTGAGAGCAGTTCCAAAAAAGGAAGCCCTCCTAGGGTCACAGGCGTGCCAGATAAGAGACATCGCAGACTCCATGATGGGGAACTGGGCCGTCAACCATTGGTTTTCAGCTCTTGTGATTGTAAGTAACTCTTGTTAGGTTCTAAATGGATAGATTTGAGAAGCAAGGAAGATGCCACACTCTGTAACCCTGTGAGGGGAAGAGGGGTCTCCATATAACTCAGTACCCATAACAAACTACAGTCCCCATGATGGTTTAAAGTGGTATGATGCTGTTTTACATCTTATCGTGCAGATGGGGCTTAAGTTTTAGGTATGTGCTTGAATCGCTCCTACAAAATAATGAAAGTCTTAAGGTACCTTAATAGGATTTCTGTTTGATCTCACAGGTATCTCACCTTAGGTATTTTAAGGAAATTTTACAGTTGTGGTGCCACTATTGAGAAGGCACCTGCTCCCAGTTAAACATGCAAGGTATCTTTTGACATTTACTAACATAATATGTATGCATTGCTTCTTTTCTGGGGGGACGCAGGGATATGCATTCCCCTAAACATTTTGTGAGTCTAAATTTGGCCTCATTGAGGGGCAGTATTTCAAAATGAGTAGGAAGGTACTCCTAAACTTTTTTTAAAAAGGAAAAAAAGCACTGTATGTATGTAGAAGGGATCTGTTTTTTGTTTCTGTACAATTAGGAGGATGCCCTAGGACAGTGATCTTCTGTTTTCCAGGATGGATCATTTTTTTCCTGAAAGATAACTGGTTTTATGTTCTCCCTCTCCATGTATGTCTATAAATACATGGCCAAATGCAAGCTGAAGTGAACACTTCATGCATCTGGTGAAGTGGAATCTAGACTGGGGATGGAATGATCTGTCAATTTCATTTCTCACAAATTCTATTCCCCACCCCAATCTTATATTCAGTTCCCCATATTTCTGCAGCAATTTGTGACTTCCTTTTAAAAAAAATCTTCATTAAAATTCTTCATCATTTTTGAGTGAATTTCTCCCAATCAATGCATTTTTAACCCAGTCTTAACTGAAGTACACATTTATGCAAGTAATTTATCCGAATATAATGCAATTTTGAGTGTTATTTTCACTTACATTTTCATTTTAATGCATGTTTTCTCCTCATACTTGTATTTTCTGTAAACATTGTTAGCTGGAAAACCGTATTGCAAATTTGGATATGTATTGCAAATTTTGAAGATGGCTGCGTTTCAGTTCTTACAACTGTTTAGTCTATTTATTTTGTTTATTATTCATTAATTCATTAATTTTGATTATTACATTTGTATCTTTTCCTTCTTTCGGAAGGAGTCTAGGGAGGCAAACATTTCTGCAACAACAAGAAAAACAAATAAATTTAATAAAAACAAATTTAGAACATCTTAAAAACCTGCCAAAAACATTTAAAAACATCTAAAGCAAATTGAATAACAGATGCAACTAAATCATGTGTCCGCAGGGGTGAGTGATGGAAGACGGTGATGGTGCCTGCCCAATGTCAATATTATTTATTTTATTTCAAAGAACCATAGAATTGTAGAGTTGGAGGGACCTTGAGGCTCATCTAATTCAATCCCCAGCAATGCAGGAATCTGAACTAGCTCATACATGACAGATGGCCCAGCCAACCTCTGCTTAAAAACCTCCAAGGAAGTAGAGCCCTCAACCTCTCTTGGGATACTGTTCCACTGTTAAACAGCTCTGACTGTCAGAAAGTTCTTCTTGATGTTCTTGCAACCTGAAGCCATTGGTTTGGATCCTACCCTCCGGAGCAGGAGAAAAAAAGCTTGTTCCCTCTTCCATGGGACAGCTCGTTTGATACTTGAAGATGGCTATCGCATCTCTTCTCAGTCTCCTCTTTTCCAGGTTAACCATACCCAGCTCCTTCAACCGCTCCTCATAAGGCTTGGTTTCCAGATCCTTGATCTTCTTGGTCACCCTCCTCTGCACACATTCCAGCTTGTCAATATCCTTCTTAAATCTTGTCTTTCCCCCAGAACCTGGACTTGAGGCAGTTCACAAATGCAGATAAAGCACAGGTTGCTTAAAGCGCATACAATATTACTGTTGAAAAGTAATTATCCATGGAATGCAACAGTCTAAATAATGGGCCTATTAAAATGCAGATAGTTAAAGCAAACAAACACAAACCGTGCAACACATTATTAAAACCCTTTTCTTAAAAACAATTGGTTCCTCATAGTCTGCTGGAATAAAGGAGTCTATACTTGCCAGCTGAAAGACAACAAGGAAGGAGCCAGTCCATCCTCTTTGGGAAGGGAGTTCCAAAACCTGGGAGCAGCCACCAAGAAGGCCATCTCCCACATCAATTGGCATGGAGTTCCAAAATACAAGTGTTGTCACAAGCAACGAGTCCTTTATCTACAATGATAAAATAAAATCAATATTTACCAGAGCAAAGAGAGAAAGTAGAAAACCCATTCAAAACCTCCATAACATCCTAACTTCCTCATACTTGATGGTGCAGGAATGTCCAGGAGCCAGTTGCAAAGTTGACTCAGTACAACAAATTTTCTCTTCCTCCCTGCCAAGGCTGCTGCTTCTGTGCACACTGGGTGGCATTTGCTGGCTGTGGGAACACAGCTAATGGCCTGAGCAGTAGCTCCAGAGCTTGCTGAAGCCTGCAGCTGTTTTCAGCCATTGCTTTTAATGTAATCTGGATCAGTTCCTAAGTAGTTTGAACCGGAAAGGGGGTTCAAATATGTGATATGGTCAAACAAGCAGCTGCTAGTAGAGAAGTTGTAAGTAGTTTACATATTAAGTCTGTATTTGACTGATCAGAAATTGATAAGAGACACAGAGCGTCATGAGCACAAACAATGATGGATGAGCAATAAAAAGGAGATCAGTCTCAGTGGTGGAGCAGTTAGCTAATCTTAGACTCTGAACATAAATGGTTTTTATGGGACTCTCTCTTTTTAGATGGCAATTGCTTCATTTGCTTTATAGCTGACCCTGCTATATTTGAGCTCTCTCCTGAGCATTCTGCTGGATGGGCCTCTGCCCCAGAGTCATGCACCGGAGGCTGAACTGTTCCTGGATATTTCAGGAACTGAACCCAGAACCTTCTGCATGCAAGGCACATAGGAGCCAACTCCTGGCTTTGCCCCCCCCTAAAATATTTGAGGGGGCTAAGCCCCCACACAATTGATGGACATTCCCATTCAAATACAGTGGTACCTCAGTTTACAAACACAATTGGTTCCGGAAGTCTGTACTTAACCTGAAGCGAGCTTTCCCATTGAAAGTAATGGAAAGTGGATTAATCTGTTCCAGACGGGTCCGCAGAGTACTCAACCTGAAGCGTACTTAACCCGAGGTATGAGTGTAATTGGTTCCGGAAGTCCATACTTAACCTGAAGCGTACTTAACCTGAAGCGAACTTTCCCTTTGAAAGTAATGGAAAGTGGATTAATCCGTTCCAGACGGGTCTGCGGAGTACTTAAACTGAAAATACTCAAACCGAGGCGTATTTAAATCGAGGTATGACTGTAGTGTGTGTTCACTGTGCCATGTGATTTATGTATTTATAAGAAATTATCTTAACTGATATCCTAACAAGTATGCCATTGATTTGATTATTTTCTAAACGCACTTGCATCTCTGCTACTGTTTAAGAAGTTGCCCCTTGCTATAATAATCTTTCAAATAATGTAACTGGTATTCTTGCCATACATTTGCATGATGTGATCTATTTTTATTTTGAAATAAAGGATGAAGTTGTACTGGAATTATAGGTGACAGTTATGGGGCTAAAACCTTTGCCCATTCCCCCAACCCCCCAATGTTCTAAACAATGTAAGTGTATCGGGTTTAGTAGGCCAACTCAACTATGTTTTCTCCTTCTGTGCTCTAGGCTGCTTGGCTGGGAGTAAACATTTCCCTCTTTGTGGTTTACTTCTTGACATTTGACAGAGGTGAAAAGTACTTCTACACCCGCCAGATCATTGGGGTGAGCACCATCTCCTCAATTTCTGATTGCCTCTGTTCTTAGGAGATGAAAAATCTTGGCAAGATACGCTTGTTTGAAAATCCTAATTCATTGACAGGATTGTTGTTGTCGTTTAGTCGTGTCCAACTCTTCGTGACCCCATGGACCAGAGCACGCCAGGATTAATACCAGGATTAATACTATGTATATTGACAGGATTAATACCATATGTATTGTTAATTAGGGACCCAGGTGGCGCTGTGGGTTAAACCACAGAGTCTGGGGCTTGCTGATCAGAAGGTCGGCGGTTCAAATCCCTGCAATGGGGTGAGCTCCTGTTGCTCGGTCCCAGCTCCTGCCCACCTAGCAGTTCGAGGCTGGTTGGGGGTTGGCTTATGTTGTTGGGGATAGCACCGCATTTGCCCTAATTGGACTGATGCAAAATAAGCCTTGCAACTGGCCATTGGGGATAATAAACTACCTAAATTACAAATGATGACAAGCATTACCAACTAGTTAGCTCTTGTGCACAGGCTGAGAGCATGGTGTGAGGAGAAGGCAGGTGGAGGAGGAAAAGTGGCATAGGTAGATGGGAGGAAAAGACAAGGCATGCAGTGTGATTTGCATAGAGCAGGTCATATGTCATATGCCCTTGAACACTTTTCTACTTTCCCCCGCCCAGCATATTCCACCTATCAATTTCAGTTTCTCATTTTCCAGATCTTAAGCTCAGCTCTTCTAGGTTTGCCATATTGTTGAACTTTTTTAAAACAACAACCAGAAACACAAAATTTTGATTGACGTATGGCAGCCCTCAGCTCTTCAAAATTTTGCATTAGTTTGTAAATTTCAATTTTTATTTTTTAAAAGTTCTCTTTAATTAGCATCTTCGTGCAAATTTCTCTGGATATAAACCTTTTTTTTGCAAACAAATTTCCCAAACGCAATGCATTTTTCTATGTATATTTTCACTAACGTGCAGTTTAAGGCACACTTTCCCCTAATAGGCACACATTTTTATTACCGATTATTTTATTGGAGAACTGTAGCGCAAAATTCGGAAAAGTGAGAGAGTGGAAAGATGCCTGTGTTAAGGTTTGCATATTGTTTCAGGAAGAACAAACTGGGGAGTTTCATATTAAAATGCAAACCGAACCAAATTTCTGCCCCTCCCCCTCCATCCCTACACTAGAGGCAGCTGCCTCTCTTTACCTAATGGTAGAGCCAGCCTGGAGTATAAAACAGTTACAAGTTTGTAATGATTTTTTTTTTAAAAAAACCCCACCCTTCTGCAGCTTCTCCTCTTTTTATTTGTAGTCCGCCCTTCCTTGGGCACGTGCTTCAGCCAAATGCCTCAACTTCAACAGCATGCTGATCCTGCTGCCTGTTTGCCGGAACCTTCTCTCCTTTCTGAGGGGCAGCTGCTCGGTGAGCAAGAAATTGATCTCAACTGCACTTCCAATTCGTTACTTATTTTGTTGTTGTTTAGTCGTTTAGTCGTGTCCAACTGTTCATGACCCCATGGACCAGAGCATGCCAGGCACTCCTGTCTTCCTCTGCCTCCCGCATCCTGGTCTGGCTCATGTTGGTAGCTTCGAGAACACTGTTACTTATAATTTATTCAATTTCTATACTGCCCTTCATCTGAGGATCACAGGGCGGTTTACAATAAAAAAACATAGAGGCCACATTCACACCTTACATTTACAACCAACAGCTCCCAGGATTATTGGGGGGGAGGTACGGTAATAACTGTTTAAAGAGGTATCACAGTGGTGTGAATCATAGCTGCCAAGTTATCTCTTTTTTACAGGGATTTCCCCTTATGCTGAATAGGCTTCCTCGCGAGAAAAGGGAAAATTTGGCAGCTATGGTGTGAATGTATACTGTGAATGTGGTCAAGGAGGCTGCCTTTCCAGCTAGGTTTCCTTAGTCCAATTTTCATCATCTGAGGAAATCCTGGTATTTGGGACCTCTGGGCTATTTATTACCCCAATATCTGTTGTATTAATGGACAGGTGAATTTCAAGGCTGTGCAGAGAGAGGAACCCAACACAATAGTTGTGGCTTGCTGAAACCCATTGTGCAACAGATAGCTCAGCCCCACAACCTACTTATGGATTCTCTTGGGGACAAACGTTCTGCAGGTGCAAAACATTTCACCGGCGAAACAAGTGCACCGCTAAGTGACGCTAACACAGTGGTACATTGGATACAGCTCTCTGTGTATTTCTCATACTGTGCCATTAGAATGGAAGAAGCCCTTTAAATCTTGGGAGAGAGGCAGAATATAAATACATGAAACAACTACTACTAGTAGTACTGTACAGTCATACCTCGGTTTAAGTACGCTTCGGTTTGAGTACGTTCAGTTTAAGTACTCCGCGGACCGTCTGGAACGGATTAATCCACTTTCAATTACTTACAGTGGGAAAGTTCGCTTCAGGTTAAGTACAGACTTCCAGAACCAATTGTGTACTTAAACCGAGGTACCACTGTACTACTACAACAACCCAAACCATTTCCTCCAGCCCCCTCATCATCATCATGTTACAATTGTAACAATAATCCAAATAATTTCTTCCATTCCCTTCTGCTGATCAGCTGCATATCACAGGGAGTCCTGTTTGCAAAGGAGCAATCTCCTGTTAAGCTCCTGATTCCTGCTTTGAAATTGCTTTCATGTCAGGTGTGAGGCAGATGAGCATTGCTTGGGTGATCCTTTGGGTGACGTTGGGGGCAATGCTGGGGTCCCCACCCTGTGTAATACCCACATTGAATTTTACATCCCAGTCTGCTAGCTGGCCTGTTTTTTTTGTTTCCATTCAGTGTTGCAGACGCACCATGAGGAAACAACTAGATCACAATTTGACCTTCCACAAGCTGGTGGCCTACATGATTGCCCTGCACACAGGTAAAATGACTTCTGTTCTAGAGAAATCAAAATCAAAATAATAATAATAATATATTTATTTAATAAAATAATTTTTATTTATTTATTTATTTATAGCCCACCCATCTGGCTGGGCTTTCCCCAGCCACTCTGGGCGGCTTCCAACAAAATATTAAAATACAACAATCCATCAAACATCAAAAGCTTCCCTAAACAGGGCTACCTTCAGATGTCTTCTAAAATCTGGTAGTAGTTGTTCTCTTTGACATCTGGTGGGAGGGCGTTCCACAGGGCAGGTGCCACTACCGAGAAGGCCCTCTGCATGGTTCCCTGTAACTTGGCTTCTCGCAGTGAGGGAACCACCAGAAGGCCCTCGGCGCTGGACCTCAGTGTCCGGGTAGAACAATGGGGGTGGAGACTCTCCTTCAGATATACTGGACCGAGACCGTTTAGGGCTTTAAAGGTCAGCATCAATACTTTGAATTGTGCTCGGAAATGTACTAGGAACCAGTGTAGGTCTTTCAGGACTGGTGTTATATGGTCTTGGCGGCCGCCCCCTGTCACCAGTCTAGCTGCCGCATTCTGTTTCAAATATATTTATTATTTTGTAACAAAGAAAGACAAAGAAAAAATGACAAAATACAAAAAATACAGTATACAAAAAATACAAAATACCAAAATACAAAATACAAAAAGACGAGAAAAAGAAAAACTTCAAAACTTCAGCTTATATCAATTCTAATGGCTGTGACTTCCTCATGTCCCTTCCAACTGTGTTACATTGTAAATCCTCTGTAGTAATTTCTAAATCTTATTCTTATACCTTGTTTACCTTATAACTATTCTTTTTCTAATCTTATCTTATATCATAACACAAAATCTCACACATACTGCTTATTTATAACTACACCTCCATATCCATATTTATCTAAACATCTTTTATTTCTACAACCTCCCTGTACCTCCTAAACTTCTATTAATTCTTTTCAATGATATGTTTATTTCTTAAATACACTTTAAATTTTTTCCAATCTTCTTCTTCTTCTTGGTTTTTTCCCCTTGCCATATGAACTTTGATAGAGCCTTTTGCCATTCCTTGAAGCATCCCACATTATCAACAATTGGTAAATAAAAACAGCATTTTTGGCAATACATTCATTTTTATCACTGAGATTCGACCCATTAAAGACAATTTCAGATTAGTCCACCCTTCTAGATCATGCTTAATCTCATCCATAATTTATCATAGTTGTTTTTAAATAAATTAATATTCTTCACAGTCATGTTTACACCCAGGTATTTCACATTTTTAACAAATTTCAAACCTGTAACCTCCTGAATATTTTTTACTTCCTCTGGTGTTAAATTTTCCCCCAATACTTTGGTTTTCATTTTATTCAATTTAAATCCTGCAAGCTGCCCAAACTCTTGGATCAGTTCCAGTGCTTTTAGTGCACTGGTCTCCGGGTCCTAGCTGCCGCATTCTGGATTAGTTGTAGTTTCCGGGTCACCTTCAAAGGTAGCTCCATGTAGAGCGAATTGCTCATTGTTTAGTAGGTTTATGAGTTTATATTCTAGTAAACTTGTCCTTTATATTCATAAGCCAGTTTTGGTGTTATTGGTTTGTTGTATAATAATTGTCATCACACCTGCTACTTTTTGTGTATACTACACATACACAATGAGCCAGCAAGGGCAGACAGCTATGTGCATTTAGCCCAATTAGTATAGAAAGATAACATCAGTATAGAAATAGCCTCTTTGCTGGTGTCAGTAAGGATGCGGTTCAGGTTTTTCTTGCCCTCTCTTCCAGCGGTTCACATCATTGCTCACCTGCTCAACTTTGAGTGGTACAACTGTGCCAAGCAAGCAACAGACGGAGACCTGGCTTCCACCCTCTCTCACTTACATGAGGACGATGGGTTGTGGCTAAACCCCATCCATTCAAACACTACGGTTGGTGCCTCACAAGCTTTGTTCAATAAGCATCACTGAAGTTCTGAAAGGGAAAGTTGCTGGTGCTTCAGCCTTGCTGAAAGCTTTCTTTCCTTTTGGATTATTAGACTGTCAGTGTTGTGCCTTTTGTTCCATTTAGAGTCTACTGTTGATTAGTTTTCATCTGGGTGTTATTAGTTCATTGGTGTTTTTTTTAAGGAGAATTTCAGTGGCACGCTTGTATGTTCTGGGTTACCAGGATGTGTGAACGCAACCTAAGAGTCTATAGCACTTATGAAGAAGGCACCCCACTCAGCCTTGCTTGGACCAATCACTATCTCTCAACCTAACCTAACTCTTATTATTATTATTATTAAGCGGCTTCCAATAGAGTATATAAAAAAATGATACATTAAAAGCTTCCCTATACAGGGCCACCTTCAGATGTCTTCTAAAAGTAAAATATTTGTATGTCTGTTTGACATCTGATGGGAGAGTATTCCACAGGGTAGGCACCACTACTGAGAAGGCCCTCTGCCTGGTTCCCTGTAACTTCACTTCTTGCAATGAGAGAACCCACCAGAAGGCCTCAGAGCTGGACCTCAGTGTCCATGCTGAGCGATGGGGATGGAGATGCTCCTTCATGTATACAACTATCTTTCAGTGTCAAAGACCATGTACAGTACACTACCTTGAGCTCCTGGGAGAAAAGGTGGTACAGTCATACCTCGGTTTAAGTACGCCTCGGTTTGAGTATTTTCAGTTTAAGTACTCCGCGGACCTGTCTGGAACAGATTAATCCACTTTCCATTACTTTCAGTGGGAAAGTTCGCTTCAGGTTAAGTACGCTTCAGGTTAAGTACGGACTTCCAGAACCAATTACACTCATACTTCGGGTTAAGTACGCTTCAGGTTGAGTACTCCGCGGACCCGTCTGGAACAGATTAATCCACTTTCCATTACTTTCAATGGGAAAGTTCACTTCAGGTTAAGTACGCTTCAGTTTAAGTACTCCACGGACTGTCTGGAACGCATTAATCCACTTTCCATTACTTTCAATGGGAAAGTTTGCTTCAGGTTAAGTACAGACTTCCGGAACTAATTGTGTTTGTAAACCGAGGTACCACTGTATATAAATGTCATAATTAAACCTTGCCTGTAAGCCAGAGCTTTTATCCAGCACAGCTTTACATGTCATAATCTGGCTTTCATCTGCAGACACCCTTGTATGTGGCATTCACCACCATTCCTGGTCTAACAGGTGTGATCATCACTTTGTCCTTCATCCTTATGGTCACTTCTTCTATGGAGTTCATCCGCAGAAACTACTTTGAGGTCTTCTGGTACACCCATCATCTCTTTGTTATCTACTTTCTGGGCCTCATCATCCATGGCATTGCGTAAGGCACTTCTGCAGTTGTGGGATAGGCTAGCTAGGAGTGGGCAAATCTAACCATTTCATGTTCCTCTTTCCCCCAAGCATAATGTTAAGCTCTCCACAAATCTACAGCTGTCTGTCTGTGTGTGTGTGTGTGTGTGTGTGTTTTAAGTAGTCTTCCTGAAAATTCATTAGTTTTTTAGTGCAAATTTCTCCTAACATGCACATCTTGTTGTGTTGTTTTGCGTAATATACACATTTTTTTTGCGAAACAATTGATCCACATATGATGCATTTTAATGTTATTTTCACTAATACGTGTTTCTATGTGCACACTTCCCCACTGCTGATTTAAAGCAAAGAGCAGCCTTTTCGTAACCCACACATTACAACCGAAAACCAAACACAATATGAGCTGAAAGGGTCCATTGCAAAGGTTTGCTTAGCCCACATGGCCTGTATGAGCAAACCTCCTTTTCCACTGCTGGGCTTTTGTTCCTTTCTTTCAGATTTTCAGTTTTGATGGTTCTGCTCTTTTTTTCAGAGGTCTTGTTCGTGGGCAGACAGACAAAAGCTTGGAGGAGAGCAATCCTAAGCTCTGTGCTGGGCAGTATACAGAGTGGGCTCAAGGCAGCAGCACTCATCTTTGCAAAGTGCCTGAGTTTGAGGGTCTTCCTGCTGAGGTAAGAATGACATGCAACACGAGGAAAGCACTGAAGTGACAAAGGTGGAAGGTTTCACAAGAGTGGGGAAATGCTGGCCCTGCAATGAAACTGCCATTCTAACATGGATGTTATTTCTTTAAAGTCCTGGAAGTGGGTGTTGGCCCCGATAATTCTCTATGCCTTTGAGAGAGCCTTGAGGATTTGGCGTTCCTGCCAGAAGGTGGTTGTTGTAAAGGTAAGCATCTCTACTTTCCTCTTTCTTCTTCTTCTTCTTCTTCTTCTTCTTCTTCTTCTTCTTCTTCTTCTTCTTCTTCTTCTTCTTCTTCTTCTTCTTCTTCTTTCTTCTTCTTCACTTTGAGTTGGATACATAGGATACATTAAGTGTGCCTCAAGACACCTTCCCCCAAAGAATCATGGAACTGTTGTTTGTTATGGTTGTCGGGAATTGTAGCTCTGTGAGAGGCAAACAAAGTTGTTGAGGTTTTTTTGGGGGGGGGGGAGCCACGGTGGCTGAGCTTTTTTTTAGGGAGCAAATGAATGAATGGAACTGAATATCTGAATGAATGGAACTGAATGAGCATTGTGATATACACAGAACATAATCAAAAGTTGATTATATAAAACACAGTTGAGGATCCTGAATCCCCAGTCCAATAGTGGAACTTAATCTGATGGCCTACTTTTTTGCCTGGAAGCAAAAGTTGCTGAGCTTTTTTAGGAAAGGCAAAGTTCTTGAGTTTTTTGGGGGAAGCCAAAGTTATTGAGGTTTTTTTTTGGGGGGGAGTAGATCACTGAGGGGCCAGAGATCTACCAGGAACACATCTACCTGTGTTGGACATGCCTGCCCTATAGCCAATCTGTGAATAGATAACAGCTGGAATCCTTGACAAAGAACACTGTAGGCTTCAACTCTTATCTCAAGGATTTATTATTTGTTAAGATAGTCTGGTGAGGAATAAATGAATAGGGGAGAAGGCAGAAACCTTATGAGGAAAAGATTCTGCTCTGCAACCTTGGTGTCACATGACACCTGCTTAGTAGAAATAGAGGTGCAATTTTTTTGTTTTTTCGGGGTGCCCCGCCTGCTTGGTGAGAGCGAGTTGGAATGCATTGCAATGCTTTTTCAATAAAGATGGCCTGTTTTGTTGACAATTTGTGTCCAGATTCAGTTGGCTGTTTCCAGGCAGCCCTTTGTATCAGGCTTGAACCCTGAAAATTCCCTAACACATCAATAATGGTAATAATAATAATAATAATAATAATAATAATAATAATAATAATAATAATATATTTATACCTCACCCATCTGGTTGGGTTTCCCCAGCCACTCTGGTCAGCTCCCAATCGAATATTCCCCATTTGTTGTATGCTTTCCGCAGGGAGGCTTGCCTGGCACCTTCATTACACCTCTTTAGGCACCAGACAAAAACATTCCTCTTCCCCTAGGCCTTTGACTAATTAAAGAAACTATGGCTTTTTAAACTGTGTGTGTGGTGGTTGGGTTATTGTTCCGTTTGTTACAGTGGAACCTCAGTTGTTGAACATCTCCACTGACAAATGTTTCGGCTTTCGAACACCATAAACCTGGAAGTAACTGCTTCGGTTTTCAAACAGTTTTCAGAAGCCGAACATGCCATGCAGATTCCGTTTTGAGTTTCCCTATTGTATTGAGGCTTACGCTTTCAGTTATCAGTTTTCGGACATTTTGGAAGTCGAATGGTCTTCTGGAATGGATTACGTTTGAAAACTGAGGTTCCACTGTACAGTATTATGTTATGTGTCTTTATACTGTAAACTGCCCTTCGAATGAAGGTTGGCATACAAATTTAATACATTAAATAATAAATAAATGAGTTTTGTTACTTCTGCACACTGAGCATAATGTGGGAATGTGGAAGCCTGTGGCTGTTGCTTGCTGTGAGATCCTTGAGTCACAGGTTATTTATTTATGACTTCCCATGAAGCACCCAATACAATTTACAGTACAACAACAAAAGACAAATGGCATGTTTTAAAAGCGGTGAAATTTTTTGCATATATAAAAACCAATTTTAAACAAGTCATATGAATATTTAAAAAATCTTAAAAGAGTAACCAACAACAATAAACCGTATATCAAACCAATTAAAATCCAATAGAGATGCAAGCCAGGATAAAAGTCTCCCATAAAAATCTTTGGCATCTTCAGCAGGTGCCAAAATGACAGTTACCGCTCACGTCCTCCAAGAGGTGGGTGGGGTTTGCGACACTGCACAGGGCTTCCTGGGACCAGGGTGCCACCCACCTTGGCTACAGGGTGGCCATCGCCCTGCCCCCATCTCAGCATCTTGCGGTGGGTGGGGGAAGGCTCCAGGGACAGGGTTTAGCGTGTGGGCTTGCAATAGCGAACTTTTGTAGTCAGGTGGCTTGTCTGTTGCCTCTTAGATGCTTTTAAGTGCCAGGAAAAGACCTCAGGCATTGAGATTTCTGGCATGTTCTTGGTTTCCATCTGGACCCAGAAGAAGGCCAGCTACTATGAAGTCTAATTAATATTTCCTTTGGGATGGTAGAGGGAGTTTTCCTCACCCTTTCGATGTCAGCGTGACTTTTGTTTGCAGGCCATCATGCACCCTTCAAATGTCCTTGAGCTGCAGTTGTACAAGAAAGGATTCAGCATGGAAGTAGGGCAGTATGTTTTCCTCAACTGCCCTTCCATCTACTATTTGGAGTGGCATCCATTCACCCTCACATCTGCTCCAGAGGAAAAGTTATTCTCTGTCCACATCAGGGCAGCAGGCGATTGGACAGAGGCTCTGATTGACAACTTTAAGCAGCCGAACCCAGTGATGCCCAGGTGAGTAGCTGTATAAACCAGCAACCATTTGCCTTCGTTGAGGCCATTGGAGGGTGAAGCAGCAGCAACCTCCCTGTTATGCTCAGGCTCAGGTACATGAGCTGCTCTGTTACTGCCTGGCCTGCAGATGCGAAGGGCTTTGGAGAAGAGAAATATCAAGACAGTCCAGCCAAACAGGAAAGAAACTGCTGTACAAATCCCAAAATATTTCCATCATTAGAACAAAGTTTGCATTGGGCCACTGAAGGAGGGATTTGGAGGCAGGGTGAGGAGAAGGCAAAAGGACTGGGGGAAACGTTGGTGGATAGGCACAGCAGAACTGCTCATAGGTGAGGTCTATGGGTAAAAGGAAGATCATTTGGGGTGATCTGGATCATTTGGCCTGGAAGCATTAAATGTGGAATGCACCGGAATAACATTCCTGATTAAGGTAAACTATCTTTTGCAGACTTTCTTGAGAAGGCTCTCCCTGAAAGGCTGCATACTTTCAGTAATAAATTGATTATTGATTCAGTTTGTGGAACTAAATTTTTTGTGTGCACAAAGTTCTATGCAGCACATAGATTTTCTCAACTTTCCAGGATTGAAGTAGATGGTCCCTTTGGCACTGCCAGCGAAGATGTGTTCCAGTACGAGGTGGCCATGTTGGTGGGAGCTGGGATTGGAGTGACACCATTTGCCTCTGTGCTGAAATCCATCTGGTACAAGTTCCAGCATGGTGACCAGGGTCTCCAAACAAAAACGGTATGGTGGGATCGCCCCATTGCACTGAGACCAATATGAAACAAATTTGGTTTGCTAGAGAATGCTAGTCTTTGAGTTGCAGGGAGTGAAGACTCCCTCTGACACATAGTATCTTGCAGTCTCAAACTAGGGACAGGTTATATTCCCACCCCACCCCCCGTCCCCGCTCAGAATATTGAAAATGACTGGAAATGTAATTGCATCACCACCCACCTCTTTTCCAAACAATTATGCAGGTTTTGGATTGCTTCAAATATGTACAAGCCAGAAACACACTTCAATAAACCAGAAAGATGCAATGAAATGAAAAAGAAATGGAACTTGTTCTCAAAAGTGCCAACCATTTGGATTTATTAGTGCACTTAAAAGCTTTCAGACTGTTACATGTCATCCCAGTCTCTGAGTGGTCTGAGATTCCAGGGGTCCAGGCAGTTACCCAGGGTTCGTGTTTCCTTTGGAAACGAGGCACAGGCAGTGGTGCCTTTTGGATATATGGTTTATTTACACATATACACACACAACCTGAGCCTATGATGGAGGAGCTTCTAGCATATTGTACTCTGAGCCCCCTTTCTCAAATTTTCTGCCACTTGCAAACTGCAACTAATTTTCCTCCAGCTCACATCATCTCATTCTGCAGTCCTGAAACTCATTCCTAGAAACTCTCACACTGTCTTCTGCTATCTTCCCAAAGACCATGGCGGGGTTCCACCCATTTGCTGGCTTGGTTTGCTGGCTTGGTTGATGGCTTTCTTAATGGGTTATCTCCCCTTTGTCTCTATTGATGGAACCAGCCTGGCTTAGATTTTAACATTTGCTGGGTGCAGGAGTTAGAATCATACAACTGTGGAGTTGGAAGGGACCACACTAGTCATATCGTCCAACCCCCCGCAATGCAGGAATCATTTGCCCAACGTGGGGCTCGAACTCCCAACCCTGAGTTTATGAGTCTCATGTTCTACCAACTGAGCTATCCCAGCTTTGGCTTGTTCCCCACAAACTCATATCACAAACTCTACAGAGTACATGAAGCACCTTCCAAATTACTAGCTGTCTTATCTAGCACCATGAGGAAGATGATAGTGCAAGGTAGATAATTAGCATTGGTACAAGCACATTGAACTGTCACATAAAGCCTAATGGCTAAGCTGTACTGAGGCATATTAGTTGGCATTTTTGTGAAAGGTTTCTCCTACAGTATTTGCATTTTTTGAAAACCTGCTGCGCCCATTTGAACAAAACAAAACAGGGCAGAAGTAATGAGTATAACATCATAGGCAACCATGGCTCTGTTGTATCTTCTTAAAAGGTCTCTGTGATGGCACAGATGGTTGCCTGCACTATGGGGAAAAAGTGGGAAAGCTACCCAGTCAAACCAAGCCCTCCTCCTTAACTCGACCTCTGTCACTAAATGGATGTCTGTTTTTCTTTGGTTGCCTCCACTAAACAACTTTTAAAACTCATGGACTTTAACTGGCCCAACCTGGGTGGAACGCTTAAACATTGCTAAGCAACAAGCTGCAGACAGGTTCCCCTCCCCCAGCTTTTTCTTAAAGTTTTAATAAAGCAATAAGTTGGACTGGGGGGCGTCCTGTGAGTGGGCCTGCTGGGTGCATTTTTCTGGTGGCGTTGGCAGGGTGGTGTGAGGAGGATGCAACAGGCATGCACCCCTCAAAATCAGTCACATTGGACTGATTGGAAGGGTGCATGCCTGCCCTGCTGTGTCTTCCTCACGTTGCCCTCCACACCCGCCCCTGCACACACACACACACACACACACACACACACACACCGGGCACCATGAAAACACACCTCGCCTGGTTAACTAGGCTGAATCTTTGACCCTCCCCTGCAAAAATTTCCTGAACAAAACTTCCTCTTCACCTTTTAGTTTTCCTTTGAAACTTTGCCTTTCCTGTGCCTTTAAAATGAAAAACAAACATTTTAAAAAATCATTTTGCAACCAAAAGACAAACACAAAGATGGGATGGGCAGTATGCAGTGCTTTTAAAAATTAAAATTAAAATGGTGATGCTTCTCACCATGAAGTTTTTACAGTATGTGCCATGTTTTTAACCTTTGGTAAAAAAAAGTTGCCAGTACTGAGTACCCTTGCCTTGAGTACCGCCAGGAGGGGGTGTAGCACTGGGTGTATGTGTAAAATGGAACTGGGTCTAATTCTAAAATGCCCTTGCTGTGCTAAATCTTTGTGTTTCCCAGTTAACAGTTATAAAGGTTAAGGAGAAGCATTTGTTCTCATTATGAAGCTCTGGGAAGCAGAGATGTGTATAATTCGTAGCACCAAGTTTACGTTCCCGGGTGCGAAGGAAGACACGGCAACTAAGCTATTACACAACCAGTATAAATTTGTATTATACCCATAGCCTCTCTCTTGCTTCATCCCCTATAATCCTTCTACTTCACATTAGAAAAAGAAAAAAAGCAGCAGCAAACATTGCAAAGCCGCTGGTGCCTTCCACAGTCAGCTAACCAACCTACTCGTTGCAAACCATTGTCTTAAAAGTTGTCTCCAGTTTCAATAGCTCTTCTCTTCCTCTGTGTTCCTGTGTTCTTAAGATTTACTTCTACTGGATCTGTCGAGAGACAGGGGCCTTTGCCTGGTTCAGGGATCTGCTGGCCTCTCTGGAACAAGAGATGGATGAGTCTGGCAGAGCAGGCATGCTCAGCTACCATCTCTACCTCACAGGCTGGAACAGCAGTATGGTGAGTCACGCAGCATCCCCCTTGTGAACTTTACTTCCATTGGCAGGCTATACACACCCTTCTCAGAAGAGCAAGCTTCTGAAAGTGCCCCGATCCTTCTGTCAAAGGAAACACGCACAAAACGTGCAGCAGCTTTCATTTGTGATGTCAGCAATGTACCACATTGTCCTTTTGCAAGGGCTGAAGTTCCAAGGCACTTTCAAGTACCAGTCTCTTTTAGAGCAGCTATGAGGCAGCGGCACTTTCTGGTTGCTGCTGTGCCACCACAACTCTGGTCATCCCTGTCCGCTGCTGGAGCTGCTGGGAGTTGGAATCCAACAATACGTGGATGGCCAGAGGTTAGGGTGGCCAGTTGTGCATTGCCCAAAAAGAGAGATTAGCTTCACACACACAAAAAGTTGATAAAAGATGGGATTGATTTGCATAAAAGGTATTGGTGCAAATATGGAAATAATACTAGATTTCAGAGAGAAGTATCAATGCAGTAAGACCGCAACTTAAAATCATTTTTCTTATGTGATGGCATCCCTATGCAGGTATCTGAAATAAATAAATAGGTAGGTAGGTAGGTAGGTAGATAGAGATAATGCTGAGAAAATCAAAATACACCGTTGAAAAACATTAGGAGGTGGGAGAATGGAACACAGCAGTTGGCATTAGCCATTGCACTCACCTTGGGAGCGTGTTTGGGCATCGTCAGAGAGTTGGAGCTGGAGAGTGAGATAGGGCTGTGCAAAAGCATGGAGAGCAAACAGACAGAAAGAGGAGGTGATCTGAGAAAGAGGAGGTGCAGGTTTGTTTTTATTACATTTTTGGGTTGTTTTACGGGTTGCTTTAAGGCAGGGGTCCCCAAACTAAGGCCCGGGGGCCGGATGTGGCCCAATCGCCTTCTAAATCCGGCCCGCAGATGGTCCGGGAGTCAGCATGTTTTTACATGAGTAGAATGTGTATTTTTATTTAGAATGCATCTCTGGGTTATTTGTGGGGTCTGCCTGGTGCTTTTACATGAGTAGAATGTGTCCTTTTATTTAAAATGCATCTCTGGGTTACTTGTGGGGTATAGGAATTCGTTCATTCCCCCCCCCAAAAAAAATATAGTCCGGCCCCCCACAAGGTCTGAGGGACAGTGGACCAGCCCCCTGCTGAAAAAGTTTGCTGACCCCTGTTTTAAGGTGTTTTCCTGGCTTCATGTGCTTGGACGTTAGTATGTGGTTCCTGGGAACAGAACCCTTGCATAAATTGTAGGCTTACAAGGGCAGCCACACTAAAAGCCTTGTTTCAAGTTACTGCAGAGCAGACTTCTGAGATCTTTGGAACTTGCAGGAGAAGCTGCAAGTACTCTTTGATGAGAGAACTCCAGCAGAGATTTAAAGTCACAAAACATGTAGCAAAGTAAAGCATGGAAATATAGGTTGTAAAACTTTAATATGTGCTCTTTAAAGTGAGTTCCAAAACGCTCCCTAAAAAGTTCCCTTCCAAAGTTTCCCTCATCCCCAAGTATAGGAAAAAGACCACACGTGTGGTAAGTTAAGAAATAGTTTACTAACAAACTCCCCAAAGGTCTATGTACTTCAGAATAGTTGCACAGGCTGTAAAACTAAGCTTAGTTACAAAATGGTGAAAGTTCCTAAATTATTAGTATCAGAACACAGGAATGGCATGCAACAGCCATGAATTTGAGCAGAAGCAACCACGTCCAACCTCTTTACCCGCTGAGCTTCTCAGGTAGACTAGGGGACAGTAAAAGCTTGATTACCTAGTTCCTCCCAAGGTAAGGGGAAGTGGATATACCTAAGCCTGGCAGAACAGCTTAGTCTATGCTATTAACCCCTTCCTGTATTAATTAGACTTAAGCATGTTGGTTATATGAAGCTCATTTCCCCATAATCTGCACAAACTTTCCTCCTTAAAAGTGATACCATAGCCCCTTGCCTCTGGAGCAGAGCCTCAGAAAATGGCCTCGGCAGGTTCCTTTGGGAGCAGAGTGCTTGTTCAGATACCTAGGGGACAAAGCTTCTATAGTTTGTGGAGCAGACAATGGTGGAGGAAGCCTCTCCGGCCCCTGGGGCAGGACTGCGCACGGGCGGCCTTCGGCAGCTCTACAACTGGGGGGGAGGCAGCGGGCCACTTTGTTACCCCCCTCCCAGGGTGGCACTACTGTGAAAACTACTGTGCTGAGGTCCATAAATTAGCCCATTAGCATGAACATCAGAAAGCAGCTGAAGGGTCAATTTTAAGAAATTGTATGGAATATTTATGCAGCTGCTGTGAGGCCTGCCCAATTTTTTGCTGCTTTTGTAGGTTGGTCACGCAGCGGTCAACTTTGACAGGTCCACCGACATGGTGACGGGCCTGCGGCAGAAAACTTTCTTTGGGAGGCCCATGTGGAGCAATGAATTCTCAGCGGTGGCAGCTGCCCATCCCAGGTGAGGTCTGCTGCTGTATACCCAGGTTGTTGGAGCGGAGACCATAGCTATACATATAGATTTCCTTTCTATTGCTCCCATTTGTAGGGAATTCCGCAGAAAAGGCACCCAGATTCTGTCATCTAAATGGAATGATTCAGCTTGCACAACATTGCTGCACATTATTCTTCCCTTCTCCCTTTCCTCAAAGCAATCCATTAGTAAGCTTTGTTTCCTGACATTAATTGCTTCTTCCTTGGGGTTTGCAGGTCTGTAGTAGGTGTGTTTCTGTGTGGACCAGAGAGCCTGGCTAAGACTCTGCAAAAGTACTGCCATCAACACTCCAGCCTAGATCCCAGAAACGTCCAGTTTTACTTCAATAAAGAGAATTTTTAAGTCAAACACTGGAATACTGCTCTTCCCCAGCACGTCTTGCAGCCAGAAACTGGCCGAACTTGTGGACCTGAATGCTGCCAAATGCTGTTTTTGTAGCTTAACCCAGACTCCCACCTCTGCATGGCATTGTTTTGGCAGGGCCACCCTTGGCCCAATATGCTTCTTTGGGAAAAAGCTGCAGACTGCAAACATTTTCAAGTAGGAGATGGGGGCGTTACTGGGTTGTTCTTGTTTTTATTCTTACTATGCATTTTGTGTTTTTATATTATCATTTTATGTTGTCATTTTATATTGAGACCTGTGGGTATAGGGCGGTATAGAAATTTAATAAATGAATCAATAAAAAATTAAATAATTTTCTGATTTAATGGTCCATCAATAAACCAGCAAAGGAGTTGCCAGCTGAAAAACCAAGTTGTTAACAAAGAGACTCTGAAATGCACTGCATTCTCTATGTTTGATCCTTCCTTAATCTGCACAGGACATGAATCTCTAGTTTGAAATCCTATGGCTGAAAAATGTATTCTGTGGTTAAATATTCAGAACTGTAATGCTCTCTCTTAATGCAGTTAAGGAGCTGATATCTCCCACTCCCCTTTAATGTGTAGGGCCAAAAATAAATTCAGACACAAAATATGCATTTGCACACTGTATTAAAGCAATCAGCCTGCCAGGGAGATCTTCATCCCCTGAAAGGATTCCTCCAGTGAGAAAATTGCAAGGGCAAACTTTATAAAAAGCACAGAGAGGGAATCTGATGAGGAATTATTTTATTGCTGAGAGATGGACTTCAAGGATCAATTAATCCGGCTGTGTGCAGTCTTTGATGCTGGTGTCCCAGGAAAGGTATATGCAGCAGGGAAAGACTTGTTTGATTCTACAGGGAACTGGGACAGCCATGAGGGAAGGCGAGGCAACCCCATACACGCTGCTGCTGCTGCTGCGTCCTCTTTGTGAATGGGAGGGGTCTCCCACCCCTAGGGAGGAAATAGGAGGGGCTGACCTCTGTAGTTTCCTGGACTGTACACTTGTTTGGCGTGATTCAAAGTGGGCCCCTTCTCAAAGACTATGATGGGGGAAGTCCATTTGATTCCCCTCCTTGTTCCCAGTGTAGATCTTCACCCAACCCTTCTTCCCTGGCAAGGGGCGTTTTGTGGTTTGCCTCAGGTGCCCAAATGTCTTGGGCTTGTGCTGTGGGAAGCACAACACAGAGTGCTATTAACCCAGTCAAAAATATTGGGATATGATTCATACGGAAATTCAAAAGTTAATAAAAACATCTTTTTCTAAAAAAGCAGAATCCTACCTTTTGGGTATCCTGGGTAGTGATATATCACAAGACAGAACCAATATTTTTCTATATGCGACAACAGCCGCCAGAGTGTTGATTGCTAAATATTGGAAAGGTACCCTTGTACCAACAAAAGGAGAATGGGTAAACAAACTATGTGAGTATTTGGAGTTGGCGAAACTCACAGATATAATACGACAAAAACCAAAAAACAGGATAAAAAAACAATGGGAATGTTTAAATGATTACTTAAAAAAAACAGACAAGGGGACAAAAACATGGCTATGTTTGGAATAACCTTGTAAGGATGAATATTGAATATAAACTATAATTGTTAGATAGGTTTAAAGGTAAGATGTTTATTAAAATATGTTTGACAGGAGAACGAAAATGTAACAAGAAATACTGTGCTGAAAGCGGTGGAAGTATTATGCCCTTGAGATGATTTTTTTCAAGTGGACCTTTACATAAAATTTTTTTCTTCTTTCTTTTTTTCTCTCTCTCTCTTTTTACTTTCTTCGCCCCCTCCCCTTCCCTCTCCTACCCCTACCCTTTTCCCTCCCTGTTTACCCCTTTCCCCCCCTTTTTTTCTTCTTTTGTTTGTTTGTTTATTTCCCCCCCTCCCATGGCCCTACGCCTTTTTGCCCACTCACATTTCATCCCCCCCCTTCTCTCTTACCCCTCTTTTTTTCCCCCTCTTTTTTTTCCTTTTCGATACCTCATAATTTCGATATGTGAAAAATGCAGCTGAATGTTCTTGGATTGGTTTGAAGATGTTGTGTAATGTTTTAACAAATTTTCAAATAAAACTATTTAATAAAAATTTTAAAAAAAATAACCCAGTCAAGTGGGGCTAACTTGTGGCCTTCCAGCTGTTGGACTCCAACTGCCATCAGTCCTAGGCAGCGTAGCCAATGGCAAGGAGTGATGGGACCAGTAGACCAACAGCATCTAGAAGACGAGTTACCCATCCCTGACTTAAAGATCAGTCTTCAGCATTAGGAATCTGTGGGTTTGTATATCATAATGTATGTTGAATTTCTTTTTTAAAAATAAATAAATGAGAGGGGGCATGATGGAAAGCATAAATGGGAATCCTTTTTTCTTTTGCAGGCCAGATGTTGTCCAGGGACAAAATGGTCCAGTGCCACATTCTCACACAAAAATTCCTTGTGAGCATGTAGCCACATTAGCTCTTGGGAGAACATATTGGAATTAAATGTGGGTGTCATGTTGCAGATTTGGGTTAACCGGCCTCAAAAGCTTGCAGACTGCTGCTTCAGAGATGTGGTGAGGGAACTTTGTCCCTTCTGATGCTGTTGGGCCTCAACTCCCATCAGCCCCAGCCAACATGGCCAGTGATTATGGGAGTTGTAGTCCAACAACATTGGGAGGGTCAAAGGTCCCCTTTCCCTGTGTTGGTGCATTCATGTGCCTGTATGGAGGGAATGGCTGTCCTCACTAGCCCTGACAGGGTCCTCTTGATAACATGCCATGTTAGGACAGAATGGGTACACACTTTGCTGACCATCCTCAGTGGTCATGGAACAAACTTTCCTCAGCAGTGCACAAAGCAGTCCTATCCTGCCCCATTTTTCAGGAGTGCTGTAGGAGTTCCTTGTCTGGATCAGCTTTTGCTCTGGTAGTTAGATAAGCATAGGAGAATTTTAATCTAGTGCCTTTGAAAAAAGAATTGGGCAGCAGTGGGATGACACAACAGACAGAATGTGTGGGAATGACTTCATGGGAACCTAAGCTAAGCTTTTATCTACAAGGGAGGATGAGGTGACTGGGGAAGCAAGTACAATACAGATGTACAACAAGCCATACTGTTTCAGTCAAACCCAACTTTTATTTGAAACTTAAGGAAGTAAACAAAATGACGGAAGTAGTAAGATAAACAAGGGGAGGAAGAAGAGGGAGGGAGCCTCCTTCCCTCAGTACTGCTCTGGTTCAGAGATAATGTGAATAAAATACATTTTCTATGCTGCCTTCAACATGCCATTTGGTTAGACATTTTTCAAAACAAAAGAGAACAAAGGATTCTATTAACAAGATGGATTAGGCTCCCATCACACCAATCTGCTACTGAGAAACACCTAAACGTTGAGTTCAGATGGACCAATCCCTGAAAGGAGAAAGAGAAAGAGCTGTTCAACCTATGGAGCACTAATGAAACAAGCAACAAGAGCTAAACTGTAGAGAAGTTGGTGAACATTTGTGAGGGATTTTGTGGGCGAAAGACCAATTAGGGACTATGAAGAGTGCTGAGTGGTGCCTGAGCCTGGAAGGCAGTTTGCTGCTGTTTAAAGATTGGGCGTGCATCCATGGGCGTACCCAGGATCAAAACTAGGGGGGGGCAAGGGGAGGGGCCAAGGCACGGAAGGGGAGGGGCCACAAAGTGGGCGGGAACGGCGCTCCGCCGGGCTGTGCCCCTCCCTAGCAGCAGGGCTGGTAGGCGGAGGCGGAGCCCAGCCCAGCGGAGCGCGAGTTCAGCGTTCCCGCCCGCCGCGCCGCGCTCTCTGGTTCCCCGCCGCGCTTGGCCTTGCCAGAGGGCGCGACGGGGAGCTGGAGGGAGGGCGCAGCGCGGCGGGCGGGAACGGCGAACTCGCGCTCCGCCGGGCTGTGCCCCTCCCTAGCAGCAGGGCTGGTAGGCGGAGCCCAGCCCAGCGCGAGTTCGGCGTTCCCGCCCGCCGCGCCGCGCTCCCTGGTTCCCCACCGCGCTTGGCCTTGCCTGAGGGCGCGCCGGGGAGCTGGAGGGAGGGTGCGGCGCGGTGCGGCGGGAATGGCGAACTCGCGCTCCGCCGGGCTGTGCTCCGCCTCTGCCCACCAGCCCTGCTTCTAGAGTAGGGCAGCTGCCCTAACTTGCTGCATGGTGGGTACGCCCTTGCGTGCATCAGTTTGGAGCTGCTTGGAGTAAGAAATGGTGCCTTGCTCCATGTCCGGCTGCTGGCTACACTTGCCATCAGATCTTTTGCAACTCTGCAGTTGCCAGTGAGCATGCCCCTGAGTACTCTTCCAAGTCTGCCATTCAACCATTGTTTTCCTTTGGTGTTTTCAGCATAGTTTCCCTCATATGGAAGGTCTTCTAGAAGCGCTAGAGAAACACGTTGAGGCATATTAAAGAACTGTGCCTCTTTGCCGACCCTTTATAGAAATCTGGGACTGTGGACACCACCTTTCCCCCCCAAAGGTGCAATGTTCCAAGACCCTGAAATGGTCAGCTGAAGATGAGGGCATGGGGGTGTTTGTACACCTGCCTTAATTTCAAGGGGGTTTGAACAGGAGAACTAAGTGCTGGATTCTGCCCTTTAGTATAACTGGTTGTCCATTGGAAAAAGAAGGCAATGGGAGTACATTAACTAGCACAGACTTTGCTAATGAGATGATTGACTGGGTGAGACTGTGAAGCAAGTACCATCCAAGCTGGGCTTGGCACAGTCTTAGGATGTTTTGTGGAGCCCAGCTCCCCTCTTACCCCAAGATGTCGCTGAAGTGATTCAGTATCTCTACTTTCATTTCCAAAATGCTCTGCCTTTCCTCTGGAGGAAAAACAGCCATCTGCTCGTCTGTCAACTGAAGGAATTGTACGATGCATTCAGCCTATGGAGAGATGAAAGAAACTGATAAGGATGCATTCAGACCAATATGTTTTTTCAATAGAAAAGACGGTAATCTCTTTGGGATTTTTCAGAGTGGCTATTAAACCGTTGTAACTTATTCTCTCCCTCTGTCCCCCACATAACCATAGCATTAATAACCATGCTGACAACTGCATCTGAACTGGAGATTCACAGATTCACAGAATTCTAGAGCTGGAAAGGATCCCAAGGGTCATCTGGTCGCAATCTCAACACACAGCCCCCCATCCCAATTGAAACCAGACTTACCCTGCTTACCTTTGCAAACGTGCTAGCAGTTGCTGCACTACTAGGAGACCCAAGCAGGCCATTTCAATCCCATGTTAAGAAGGGGGCAAGCTAAGCAAGAAGGGCTATATTGCCTCCAGGATGAGAGGCAGCCTAACTTTGTGTTTCAGTTGCCGGATTGTAAGTGGGAGAGTGCTACAGCTTTCTTTTCCTGCTTGGGGAGTTTCCATAGGCACCTGGCTGGCCACTGTGAGAACAGAACACTGGACTAAATAGATCTTTGATCTGACCCCAAATCACCTGCACTCTAATTGGAATCAGTGGTGAAATTCTTGCTGCTCATATTTCTTTTCTTATTTCAGAAATCATAGTTTACTGTACACAAGTTACATAGCAACACACACACACACACATACACACACCAATATCGGGGCAGCATATTACACTCTAAAAGCTAGTTTGAAAAGATCTGCAAAGCGCGTTCCAGAGCTTTGGGGTAGCTGCTGAAACCCTACTGCCAGTGATATTGTCCCCAGCACTGGCCAGCAGCATTTAGCTGACCTTCTGTCACTGGTGCCACTGTGGAGTACTGGGAGGGAGGGGGCCATGAGGTGGGGGACTGGTGGGACCACTGGATTGGCCCCACCAGTGCATTTTGCACTGTTCTGACCTCACCTGTCAGCGCTGCCGCCCCATCCTGCAGACTGTCGCTGCTTGCCTCTTTAATAGAGAGCTCAAAGAAGGCAACATTGTTTGGCTTACTTTATTTTTATCCTGAAGTTTTTCTTCATTTTGGCCAGAATTGGAGACCACAGGTTCGCCGGCTGCTTGCTCGCTTGCTCCTGGCATGCCTACAACTTCTTCTGCTGCTATAGGCATGCTGAACACCTGTAAACACAAAGGGAGATTTCAGAAAGTTTGTTGCTCCCTCCTCAATCATGTGGTTTACATGGAAAACATTCACATGGTGTCTGAAAATAGCTCCAGACACTACTAGCTGCACTACTTCTGGACACTAAGAGCTGGGGGACGAGCATGGGGAAAATAAAGGACAGTTCTTTGATTAGAAAAGCACACAGGGACATGGTCCACTGTCCCATCACTGGAGGCAATTTAACTTCTGACTACCACTTCAAAAGTGCCACTCTTGCTCCTTTGTCCAATTCATGGATTTTCCTGCCAACATCACATAAAGGAGAGGTATGTTGACAGCTGGGGAAAGTTTGGGAGAGTACTGGGCAACAGAGGCAGAAGGGTGCATGCCAGCTGGCCTGAAATCCCTGATACAATTTTCAAAGCTAGGAACTTGGCTCTCTCTAATGATCTCTCTCATTGCTGGATTTCACCCTTTGCACTGTGAGCAGTTTTCTGCTTTGAAGGTGCAGGGCCTGCCAGAGTGTTTGCCTTTTCTTTCAGGGCAGGAGTTGGACACCTGTGACACCGACCCCCCCCCCCCAGTAATCACTGGCCAAACTGGCTGGAGTTGATGAGAGTTGGAGTCCAGCAACACCTGGAGGGATACAAGTTTCCCATCCTAGAGTCACATCCAAGTGATAGGTCAACCACTGTAGCCCCCCCCCCCTGCTGCTCAGGAACAAAAAAGGATGGCGATAATGATGAAAATGACACCTACCCACTCCCATCTCCATTGGGAAATAGATCGCTATACCAATTGTCTGGAATGACCCTATGAGGCTGTTCATGTTCTGGCATCAAGAATGTGTCTAAGAACCCCTTGGGGAAAATGATACAGCACACAGTTACTCCACATACCTGTTGAGGTTCCTGCAGATAAGTTGCTGCCCTGCTCAGAGGTCCAGGACCTTGAATTCCTCCAGTCATTGGCTCTAAGCCTCTGGGCTCCATGCCTTGATAATTGATGGCTCTGGGATCTATTCCATGAGTACTTTGATAGTTCATGCCTCTAGGTGGCTCCATGCCTCTAGGGGGCAGCATGCCCAAGTTTTCCATCTCTCTGGGCTCCATATCTTGATATTCCATTACTCTGGGCCTCATGCCTCTAGGGGGTTCCATGTCCCACTCTTCCATCTCTCTGGGTTCCATGCCTCGATATTTCATGCGTCTGGGCTCCCTGCCTCTAGTGGGCGCCATGTCCCTCTCTTCCATCTCTCTGCGGTCCATGCATCGATACTTCATGCACCTGGGCCTCATGCCTCTAGGGGGCAGCATGCCCATGTTTTTCATCTCTCTGGGCTCCATCCCTTGATATTCCATTCCTCTGGGCCTCATGCCTCTAGGGGGCTCCATGCCCCAGTTTTCCATTTCTCTGGGCTCCATATCTTGATATTCCATTACTCTGGGCCTCATGCCTCTAGTGGGCGCCATGTCCCACTCTTCCATCTCTCTGGGTTCCATGCCTCGATACTTCATGCGCCTGGGCTCCCTGCCTCTAGGGGGTGCCATGTCCCTCTCTTCCATCTCTCTGCGGTCCATGCCTCGATATTTCATGCCCCTGCCATCCATGCCTCTTCCACCTGCATTGAAGACAAATACACTTACAAAAACAGCGCTGGGAGTTACCTGCCTGAGACCATGCAAGGAGCCCATGCCAGTGCAGTGAAAATGCCTACCTACTACAGGAACAGAGGAGCTTTAATGAAGCTCCATGTATTTCAGACAGAAGTGGACTCCTTTCAGACAGAAGAAGTCAATAATAATAATAATAATAATAATAATAATAATAAAAATTTATTTATACCCTGCCCTTCCCAGTTTAAAAACTGGGCTCAGGGCGGCTAATGCCAAATATAAAACACTGATTAAAATGTGACTTTAAAAACAGCATAAAATACAACATACTGTAAATGCAGCATCAATGTCAATAAAATTAAAAAATTCAGGGTCATTTTTTTTGGGGGGGGGGGACCCAGTTCAGAAAACATCAAGTGATTGCCAGGGCTAACTGGCCAAGTTGGTCCTGCTAGGGCCAGCAAGGAGAGCAGGGAGGAGTTTAAATGTGGTGTCCCAGAAGGGTTTCTTCATAGAAAAAGGAAAGGGAAAAGGGAATGGAGGATCAGGCTAATTCAAATTAAAGGCCAACCCAGCCAGAGAACCTCTGTCTTCAAAGGATTTAATTTCAGTTAGCTCCCACAAAGCCATCCAGCCACAGCCTCCAAACATCTGGTCAGTGTGTCCGGGGCTGAGTCGGGGTGGCCGTCCATCAGCAGATAGAGCTGAGTGTCATCAGCATATTGGTGACAACCCAGCCCAAAGCTCTGGACAATCTGGGCGAGGGGGCGCATAAAGATGTTGAAAAGCATCGGGGAAAGGATTGCACCCTGCGGCACTCCACACACCAAGGAATGGCACGACGACATCTCCCTCCCTAGCGCCACCCTCTGTCCCCGACCAGAGATGAAGGAGCGCAGCCATTGTCGGCCTGTGCCCTGAATCCCCACGTCGGCAAGGCGGTGGTCCAAAAGATCATGATTGACCATGTCAAAGGCTGCTGACAAATCAGCAGTCCTGAGCCGCCTCGGTCCAGTTGTTTACGGAGATCAACTGTTAGGGTGACCAGAGCCATCTCGGTCCTGAAACCAGGATGGACACTGGTCTGAAATGGATCTAGAGCCGATGTTTCCTCCAGAAACCTACCAAGCTGTTCAGCAACCGCTCTCTCAGTTACCATAGGTGTAAGAGTGCAGAAACGCATTTCCTCGTGCACCCTTGGAAGCAGTGGTGCTGATTGTGATGGCACAGGGGGAAATGTTTAGACCTCTTTGTCCTCCCATAAGGTCTACCCTCCCCAGGGCAAAATGTTTAAGGAACTTAATAATCATTGCCTAAGATCTTGCAAGGCCTCATCTCCAAGAGGCAACTCAATCAAAATTGTCACTTTAAATGCTGTCTCTTATTCATCAATATTTTATAATTTGGCACTTCCAAACAGGCATTTATTCTGCTTAGATCCAATTATTAACAAAATGTCTCCAGAGAATTTGCTGCTCTGCTAAGACGTTGGATTAGATAACAATAGGAATAAGAGCGTTTCTTTTTCTGGTGGAAACATTTCCATTTTATTTTAATGAATTTTTGTTTTATTTTTTAAAGTATGGATAGCATTATGCTTTACATTTACTATCTCCATTGAGTTTAAGGAAAGTATGGGGGAACTAAAAATGGATTGCACCAGTCTGGTTTAAGACCCTTTGTGCTTTGATTTTGTGTATGTTTATAGTTTACAGGGTTCCTTAGCCAGGAAGTTACTAGGAAGTGTTTTTCAATATGATCCTCTGTAACATGGTATACCCTTTATAATTATTTATATTTGTTATTGCACAGTATATTGTATGAGATATAGTATTCTTTAACTACACTGCTATTTGTTTCATATATCGCCCCTGCTGATGAATCCCTTACTGTGCTGTGATTTATACCCTCTTAATCAATTATCTTTCTCATTTAAGCCTGAAACCTCTTACCTTGGACATCCATCAAGGGCTCTAGACTGTGTTCTCTCATTCGTCCGCCTCTCATTACATGGGGTGGTGGCCCACGGGTGTCATAACCAGCTATGTGGTACATGGGGGGACCCTGGTATCGAGACCTCCGGTGCATTGTCCCAAGATAACCCCTGCAGAAGAGGATGAGAAGCAGGGGGCGGAGAGAGAAGACATAATAAAACCTAGGGAGAGAAGCACTCTGAAGACTGACAACACAGCACTATTCCAGTTCAAGTGCATCACCTCTGTGCCACCGCTTTGCTCGAGAAGCAACATGGACCGTCCTAAGTCAGGCTGCAAAGGACAAAGTGCCACCTTTTGGAAATTTGCCCTGGATGTCAATTCCGCCATTTGAAATCCCAGTCATGTCCAGGAAAATCCGGGCGAATGGCAGCCCAAGCTTGAGAAGCAACAGGCACTGTGCTAAGTCAGACTGCAAAGGCGTGGTGTGTGTTTCACATGACTGTTATTTCATATCCCCAAACCCACAAATATAGACATCATAAAACCCATGCATTCATGTCCCCCAACAGCAAACAACTCAATACAGCTAACCTGACCCAACAACCTACCCCCCACCCACCGCCGCCACACACACATACAAACAAGCCACACTGCAATCAACAGAATGCAACCAACCAAGTTCAACCCCTTAATCTCTTGCATTATCAATAAAAATAAATAAATACATAAGCAAAGGACCTACCCAAATGATGCTGACATAAACCCATACACTAATAAAAGGCAAAAGAACAATACCCCCATCTCCCCCCCTTCCCCAACTGAAAGACGTCTATCACGAAGGTCTCTCACACCAAATGTAAACAAACTGTGAAAAAAACTATGGAATGAAAGTGGAGACAACAGGTGCACCATTCACTGTTGAGTTATTCGTTTTGTAACACAAAAAACTTCCATAAAAACAGCTTTTTTGAGAAAAAACACACAACAAACCTATTCAGAAATTGGTAATACAGTACCAAGAGAAAGGCTTACAAAGCCTAGCAAGGTCTTCCGATATGCTAGTGTTCAACCTGCAGGAAACCTTTTTTGAACAGTGGAGCATGCAGTCATGGGACACCAGCCTTCTATCGTGCCTTCTGCGCCGAAAACTGTTGGGAAATGCTAGATTTCCTTACTGGAGGTCAGGAACAATATGGTGATGAAATCAACTGCCACATAAGCAACCTCGATTCGAAAGAAGTGGCAAACATGATTGGCTGCTTTTTCTACCCCGTGGTATCTCCGAATGTTCCGTTATCTGTTCCATAGCTTCTTCATTCCGTTCAAGGATGTCTGGTATGGCCTTGTTTTTATTCTATCTAACTTTTTGTCCTCAATGCAACGTTACTAAATGATTAAATTATTTTGGTTTCTTCCAGTTGCTCTGGGTGACAAAATTGGGGGGAAGGAGGAAAGTTGATATCCTGCCTTGCCTCAAAAGAGTCCAGTGTATTCTCCCACCCACCCAGCCCTGCACAGCACCACTTGTGAGGTAGCTTACTGTAGGTCAAGAGATAGCAAGTGGCCTAAGGTCACCCAGGGAGCTTCATGGATATCCTCAGTCCTCCTAGCCACTACACCACAGCACACTGGTTTTCAGCCTGTATGAGGAATGTAGAAAAGAGACCCCTCCTCAAACACAACAGCAATCAAACCACTGACATGCAGGCAATACAGAGTCCAGATCTGCACATAATGCCAACCCTTGGATTCTTTAACAAACTACAAGCTAACCATGAGTTGTTCCACAGATGTCACACCATACCTTGCTCTTGCTTTGTGACTTTGCAGTTTATTTAGTGCAATCCTTCACATAGTTTCTTGAAAGTGTCATGGAAATAGTCCTAGGTAAGATCTAACTTAGGGACCCAGGTGGCGCTGTGGTTAAACCACTGAGCCTAGGGCTTGCTGATCAGAAGGTTGGCGGTTCGAATCCCTGTGACGGGATGAGCTCCCGTTGCTTGGTCCCAGCTCCTGCCAGCCTAGCAGTTTGAAAGCACATCAAAGTGCAAGTAGATAAATAGGAACCGCTACAGCGGGAAGGTAAATGGCGTTTCCATATGCTGCTCTGGTTTGCCAGAAGTGGCTTTGTCATGCTGGCCACATGACCTGGAAGCTATACGCCGGCTCCCTCGGCCAATAATGCGAGATGAGCGCGCAACCCCAGAGTCGGTCACGACTGGACCTAATGGTCAGGGCTCCTTTATCTTAAGATCTAACTTATATTAAATCAACAGATGAGACCACTGATAACCAACAAGGCATCTAGTGTGTAAAGGTAAACGTAAAGGTAAAGGGACCCCTGAACATTAGGTCCAGTCGTGGACGACTCTGGGGTTGCGGCGCTCATCTCGTGTTTTTGGCTGAGGGAGCCAGCGTACAGCTTCTGGGTCATGTGGCCAGCATGACAAAGCTGCTTCTGGCGAACCAGAGCAGGTCAAGGAAACGCCATTTACCTTCCCACCGGAGCAGTACCTATTTATCTACTTGCACTTTGATGTGCTTTCGAACTGCTAGGTGAGCAGGAGCTGGGACCGAGCAACAGGAGCTCATCCCGTCGTGGAGATTCGAACCGCTGACCTTCTGATCGGCAAGCCCTAGGCTCTGTGGTTTATTAATTCTGCTGCAGCAGGACAGCACCTCTAGGTCAAATCCCAAAAGCACTGTCCAAGCAAGGAAATCATTAAGATTTTTATACAACTTTGTAACTAGTAAATTATTAGTAAATATTAGCCAAAAAAATGCATCAGAACGAGTGCAGAAAGTTTGCCTCACCTTGCCTCCTAGGTGGGCCAGCCCTATGTTACAGAGAGCCTTGGAGAGTGCAGTTGCAGGTGAGGGATACCTTGATAGAAAGTCCCTCCTCACCTCAAACTTGTCAGTAGGTCAGCCTGGAAAAGTGGGAGCCTCACTAGGCACTGATGGATTGTCTGCTTTACCCCAAACTTGTTTCAACATCATCGTGCCACCTCCTGCCATGCCACCTGGGGAGAAAAATAGTCAGCAAAGGAGGCATTAGGTGGATTATGAGGAGGGGTTGAGGGGAAATGTCAGGAAAAAATGAAAAGCAAACTCGGTGATTTAAAACCACTCTTGCAAATAAGTCAACAACAAGCCCGCAATTTATTTATTTCTACTAGTCTGCTATGAGACTAGAATTGTAGAATCATAGAGCTGGAAGGGTCATCTAGTCCAACCCCCTGCCATGCAGAAATCACTACCTTCTGATGGATTTGAGTAGATGGATTGAGTGCTAAGTGGGAATTATTGTGATTTTGGCACAAGCAAGGTTTGTCTGCTTTGCCTTTTTCAGCCCGTAGCTGAAAATATGCAAACCACAAGGGCTTTGGTGAGGAACAAGTGGACAGTGATGAGACAAATTCATGGGGGTCCGCACAGTAGCTAGTGCTCAGATAGCTAAATAGAACATTCACAGTCAGAGAGTCTATGTAGAATAATCAAGTGTCAAGGGTCTTCGCTTTGGGTCTTCCCACTGAGTCAGATGAACTGGCGGAGGAACGGGGGTGCGGAGGGAGCCACTATTCTGGTACCACTATTCTGGCACCACTATTCCGGTAGGGTGCCATCGCGATGCCCCCCCCCAAATATGCGCCGCACACCCTGCGCACACTGGGCGCCACGCCCCCCGACGGTGCACCACACACACTCCGACGGTGCACCACACCCCAGAACGCTCACCACGCCCCTGCAGATGGCACGCCACGCCCTCATGGGTGGCGTGCCATGCCCCAGAATGCGGGTCATGCCCCCAGAAGAGGTGCCATCCCCCTGCGGGTGGCATGCCACGCCCTCGATGTGCCCACGCCACGCACACTGGGATGCGCGACACGCCCCCTCCCCCGGCGGCAACGTGCCACTCACCCTGGGAGCAGGGGGCACTTCTACTCCCAGTGACCCTTGGTCACTGCTAAATCAAGGACAAACATTGGGAAGACACACACACACACACACACACAGAAAGACTCACCTCCTGGAGCCAAGGGGCTGGGGCCAGGTATGCCCTGGGACTAGTACTCCTGCTTGCATTAACGGTTGCATGAGAGGAGGGACTTCACTGACATGCATACTCCCCCAGCTTAGAGAAAGAGAAAGAAAACACATTGAGGGGAGCAATCTGTGTCTGGGCTGCCATATGTCTGACTGAAGAAGGGTGGTGTGAATTGCACATGACTGTTAATTCATATCCCCAACCCAACCCCACAAATAATCATAAAACACCTGCATTTAGAATATGGGAATAGCCTAGCTATCTCTTCTGACAGATTTCAACCTGCAGGAAAAGTTTTTGCACGATGAAGCATTCAAACATGGGGATCTAGCCCCCAGGTGGACCACTTCCAACACCTCACTCAGCAACACACAGGAGAACAAGTGACCATGTGGCATCCACATCATCGTCCACCCAAGCAGACACGCAAAAAGGAAGTACTTTTCCACCCTGTGCATGGCTGACTATGGAATTTGCTGCAAGTTGTAGTGATGGCTGCCCAGATTCTGCCAACCTAGCAGTTCGAAAGCATACCAGTGCAAGTAGATAAATAGGTAACGCTGTGGTGGGAAGGTAAACACAGCGTTTCTGTGCGCTCTGGCACTTGTCACAGTCCTCCATGCGCCAGTAGCAGTTCAGTCATGCTGGCCACATGACCCAGGAAACTGTCTGTGAACAAACACCGGCTCCCTCAGCCTGAAACAAGAAGATTTATAGAATCCAGACCAGGAAGACCTTGGCACCAGGAAGACCTGTCAACCCTCCCATTTTTGGCAGGAAACCCCCGGATTTAAATCTGTTTCCCGCCGCAACCCCGGATTGTTAAATACCCCGTAAATTTACCAGATTTCCAAGGTAGCAGCTCCTCTCCCACCCTGCTGGCCAGGGAGGCTTCACTCAGGCCAATTTTAATCCATACTCTTGATTCTTGCCTCTTTATTGGGGAAGGGGGGTAGTCACCACAGACAGGATTTAGCGCACGTGTACGCAATGGGGAGGTTTTTCCATTTCCTTTCTCCTTTCAGAGAAACATTTGGTCTGTTTGGGGAGTGTCAAAATGGCTTCAGGATTGTCTTCTTGTATGTTTTAGCTTGGTACATTTATGAACATTTCTTATATATATAAGACCTTAACATTCTTATAACAATTGATATGGATTAGATCAAACTAGGTTATACAGTAGACCTGCTGAAAATAGTGGGCTTACTCTGAGCACGGCTAATGTTGGATAGCACCCTACATTTCTTTTTTGGATTTCTACTGTATAGGGTTATTTAATAACTTATCTGCAAAGTCTGGTTATTTTGAAATTGCATCTTAGGATAAAAGCTGTAACCCAGTACTCATTAAGCTTCAGGGTCAAACTGGCAGAACCCTGAAATGTGTACAGCGAGACTTTATGTTCCCTGAAGACTACTGAGCTCATAAAAACAAGATAACATTCAACACACAGTTAAAATCATTATTGAAACTAGGCTTTGTGTCAAATGGAAGCTTTTAGTGAAGAATTAGACATATCATCCTCATTGGTGCAATAATAATAATAATATAGAAAAACTAGCTGACCCTGCCATGCGTTGCGATGGTTCTTTCCTGTGACCCTCCCCAACCTGTCCCGATCCATGATGTATCCTGCCCCTCCCCCCTCCCCCTGGCTCATCCCTGTGTTTCGGTTAGGATACCCTTCCCTCTGTTGTCCCTGGGGAGTGTTGGCCCCTCCCCCCTGTATCTCCATACCTTGGCCCCCACCCTTCGAAAAGGAACTGTCAGCTTCTAGGTTCTATTTCCCAGCATGCTCGGGGAGAGGCCTGGATCGTTGTGTCAAAATTTCAGGATGATTGGTCAAGCAGTTACGGAGAAAAGTGCAGCCGACACTTTCAAGATTTTTACATTTATATATATATATATATATATATAGATTCCTGCATGTTAATATCCAAGTTTGGGGCAAGTATTCTGTGGTGAGAGAACCCAAGCAGAGATTTAAAGTCACAAAATAGTTTTACAGACAGGATAAACCTAGAAATTAATAAATGCTATGATTTTGGTTATTTGTGGTATGAAGGGAGAACACAAGTTGCAAAGAAATTCCTGGGCTGGCTTATGCAAACCAACCTGGCTGGCTGGAGGAAGAGCTTTACAAAAATGTGTTGATAGGCGATAGAAGGATCCTTTGGCCTGGGGAGTCAGATGCCACAAACGTTGCCAGGGTAACTGTGTGTTTGAGGGGACAGGGAAAGGGAGGTTTGAAGCAAGCGTTTCTAGGCAGTAAGGCTGGGAACCATCTTTGAGGGAAACAGCCTGAAGGTTACTTGTGCTGCTGCTGCTTCTGGAAATGTGCATGCTTTACGATCCAGACTTCCTCCATGCAAACCTCTTCACCCGCTGAGCTTCTCAGGTAGACTAGGAGACAGCAAAAAGCTTGATTACCTACCGGTAGTTCCTCCAAAGGTAAGGGGAAGTGGACACACCTAAGCCTGGCAGAACAGCTTAGTCTATGCTATTTCCCTCTTCCTGCATTAATTAGAAAGCAGGTTGGTTATATGAAGCTAGTTTTCCCATAATCTGCACAAACTTTCCTCCTTAAAGTGATACAATAGCCCCTTGCCTCTGGAGCAGAGCCTCAGAAAATGGCCTGGGCAGGTTCTTTTGGGAGCAGAGTGCTTGATCAGATAAAGGGGGGAAATGGTAAAAAAAGGTAAAGTCCAGTTAAAGGTGACTATGGGCTTATCTCACTTTTCAAGCCAAGGGAGCCAGCGTTTGCCCACAGACAGCTTTCCAGGTCATGTGGCCAAATGACTAAACTGCTTTTGATGCACCAGGACACCGGGACAGAAGCCAGAGCACATGGAAATACCGTTTACCTTCCTGCTGCAGTGGTACCTATTTATCTACTGTGATTTATCTGGTGTGATTTGGAACTGCTAGGTTGGCAGAAGCTGGGACAGAGAAATGGGAGCTTACCCTGTTGTGCAGATTCGAACCACCAACCTTCCAATCGGCAAGATACCTGATATATGGATACCTGGGGCTAAGGAATCTATAGTTTGTGCAGCACAAGGAAAGGCAGAATCCTAAAAGGGAGCTTCCTTATCAGAAAGTCCTCTTCACCGTCACTATTACCACTTGGTAGGTTCATCAAATTGAGCTCTAACCCATGTGCAGTCCGATACAGAATCAGTTTTCTGCCACCAGCACTCTAGCTGTCTCAGCGATTGTTTCATTGCCCTCAGCTCTGAGGAAAACCATGGGGCTGTCCAGGCTCCATGCAATTGGAGAGGGCGCTTTAGAGCCAGATAGTCAATAGCCCTGGTTAACTCTGCATTCCAACAGGCCATCAGGGAATCAGCTGAAAGGCCATCAACATGGGATAAAACACCCCCTACCACTTTTTGGAAACCATTTAGATCCATGATGTAAGTGGCGGGGGCAGATCGTCCAAATCGGTCCCACCTCCCTGCAGAAGGGAAGGGTTGTGGAGAAGTGCAGTTGCATCAGGAAGTGATCCAACCATGGCATCTCTTTTGTTTCATTTTACTTAGTGTCGAATCACCCACGTCCACGGAGGTGAAAACCAGGTCTAAGGCATGTCTGCGACTATGAGTTGGGCCAGACTTATTCAGGGACAAGCCCATGAAGACCATGCTTTCCACGAAGTCCTGAGTGCCCCTTGTAAAGTCATGTCACCATGGATGTTAAAATCCCCTAGGACAGGAATGTCCAACCGGTTGACCACGATCAACAGGTCGATCCCCTCTTGATAGAAGTTGACCATAGGCTCTATTTCCTCTGCGGGGGAAATGAGCATCCGACCCCGGCCCCTCACTCTGTCCCCCCTAAAAAAAGCTCAACAACTTTGGGTCCCCCCCCCCAAATGGGTAGATCACTGCTAGTTTTATTTTTCGGGAGTAGATCGCAGTCTCTTGGGAGCTGGATGTCCCTGCCCTAGGACAACCAAACTAGGTGTCTCCAGAACATCCACCATGACCTGAAGCAGCTTGGGCAGGGAATCCTTGGTGCAGCAGGGAAGTCAGTACACCAAAAAGAATCCTGTACTGCCCCTATTGCTCAACTTCCAGAACATGCACTCAGAAAACTGGGTCTTTCCAACTGGATGCCTGGTGCAAGCTAATAACTTCCTAAAAACCACTGCAACACCCCCCCACCTCACCCATATGATCTGGGTTGCTGTGTGTAAGAGAAACCTGGTGGACAAGCAGTGGCAAGAACAGGCCCATCTGCTTCATCCAACCAAGTCTCTGTTACACATGCCAGGTCAAGTCCTATATCCACAATCAAGTCGTGGAAGACAGAGGTCTTGTGAATCATTGACCTGGCATTGCACAGCAGTACTCTAAGGTCATGTGGATCTTCCTTGTTGGTTCCAGTATCCTTCTGGTCAAGACCAGACCCAGAGGCAAGGATAGTCTTCAAACAAAAACAAAACCTGCCTCCTTGGATGTGATCACTGAGATCAGGTGTCCCACTGCATCCCCCGCTGTGGAACCTGTCCCAGCCATTCAATATACCATTTCCATTCCTTTATAATTTGTTTGTTATCCTGATTTCTTCCCCTGCATAATGTAAGCACAAGAAAGGCCAGTGCAGAGCTTGCCTTCCCAGCCTCCCACTTATCTGTCCATTCCAAATAGCAAGGGCTGGCAGACTGGCTGGCTGGCTGGGCTCCCTTGCCTGCTTACTTACTTCCTGCGAGGCCGCCTCAGCTCCTGGGAAACAGCATTTGCCTGCAGAGCTTGTAGCCAGGGCTGCTGCAACAAACAGCTGTGCAAGCCTTTGGGGGACACGAGATACGAGAGGACATCAGAGGGAAGGTAAGAGGGACAGAGACCAATGTCTCCCACGGGATCTTGGCCATCATTTAAGGCATCCCAGGGTGCCACAGCACACTGACTGAAAACCATGGCTGTTGAACTACAACTCCCATCAACTGAAGCCAACATAGCCAGTGATGATGGGAGTTGTAGTCCAACAACATTGGGAAGGTCAAAGGTCCCCCTTCCCTGTGTTGGTGCATTCATGTGCCTGTATGGAGGGAATGGCTGTCCTCACTAGCCCTGACAGGGTCCTCTTGATAACATGCCATGTTAGGACAGAATGGGTACACACTTTGCTGACCATCCTGTGGTCATGGAACAAACTTTCCTCAGCAGTGCATAAAGAAGTCCTACCGTATCCTGCCCCATTTTTCAGGTGTGCTGTAGGAGTTCCTTGTCTGGATCAGCTTTTACCCTGGTGGTTAGATAAGCGTAGGAGAATTTTAATCTAGTGCCTTTGAAAAAAGAATTGGGCAGCTGTGGGGATGACACAACAGACAGAATGTGTGGGAATGACTTCATGGGAACCTAAGCTAAGCTTTTATCTACAAGGGAGGATGAGGTGACTGGGGAAGCAAGTGCAATACAGATGTACAACAAGCCATACTGTTTCAGTCAAACCCAACTTTTATTTGAAACTCAAGGAAGTAAACAAAATGATGGAAGTAGTAAGATAAACAAGGGGAGGAAGAAGAGGGAGGGAGCCTCCTTCCCTCAGTACTGCTCTGGTTCAGACATAGTGTGAATAAAATACATTTTCTATGCTGTCTTCAACATGCCATTTGGTTAGACATTTTTCAAAACAAAAGAGAACAAAGGATTCTATTAACAAGATGGATTAGGCTCCCATCACACTAATCTGCTGCTGAGAAACACCTAAATAGGGAGCTTCATGCTTCAATTTTTCTTGCCTCTGGTGTTTTTGCACCAGGCATTGCTGCCTCTGGGACGTTTGATGCCCTTAGGAGGCTCCATGCCTCCGGGTGCTATCACTTGGGGTTCCATGCCTTGAGGTCTCTTGCTTCCGCATCTAGGGGGCTCCATATCCTTCTTTTCCATCTCTCTGGGCTCCCCGCTTTGATTTTTCTCGCCTCTGGGCTTATTGCGCTTGGATTCCCTGCTTCTCTGGGGTTCGATGCCCTGAGGAGGCGCCATGCCTCTAGGTGCTATCCCTGGAGGTTCCATGCCTCTGCGCTGTATAACTCTAGGCGGCTCCATGCTTCTTCCATCTGCATTAAAGACCATTACACTTACAAAAGTAGCACATTTGATAGATGGAGAAGCAAATGTGTGAGTTACTTGTCCGTGACCATGCAAGGAACCATGCCAGTGCCTAATACATGCATAGAGAAGCTTTGAATGAAGCTTTATGTGCTTCAGACAGATAGGGTTGCCAGACTCAGTAGAGGACAGGACTCCTGTGCCTTTAATTGCCCTGCTCTCTTTTGAGTCTGGAAACCTTAAAGAGAAACTCTATTGAGTCTGGCAACCCTACAGACGGAAAGGGGCTCAAGGCAATATGTGTCAGAGTGCAGAGAAGCACTGCCTTGCATTGGAAGCACAATAAGTGATGCTGATTGTGAGGGCTGCCTCAACTGCCAAAGAAAGGTGACAGGGATTGAACAAAGGGCACAGAGGGAATGGTTTGGATCCCTTTGTCCTCCCATAAGGTCCACCCCCCTCCACTTTGCATCATGTTTAAGGAACATAATAATCATTGCCTAAGATCTCGCAAGGCCTCGTCTCCAAGAGGCAACTCAATCAGAATTGTCATTTTAAATGATGTCTCTTATTCGTCAAGACTTTATAATTTGGCACTTCTGAACAGGTATTTATTTCTTTTAGATCCAATTATTAACAAGAATGCTTCCATCCTGTCCCATGTTAATTTTTTTGAGGTGACTATATCATTTGAGTTCCAGAGAATTTGCTGCTCTGCTAAGACATTGCAATAGATAACAATAGGAATAAGAGTTATCCTTTTTCTTGTGGGTATCTTTCCATTTTAATTTATTGTGCTGTGATTTATACCACTTAAATCAATGTCCCTTCTCATTTAAACCTGAAACGTCTCACCTTGGAAATTGATCAAGGGCCTTCGTGGCTCTCCCATCAAATGCATGTGTTCTCTCATCAGTCCACCTCTCATGACGCGGGGCTCTCCCATCAAATGCATCGGCTGTCTTATCAATCCACCTCTCATTCGTGGTCTACGTATGTAATGACCAGGCACCTGGTGCATTTGGGGAGCCTCCTGGCGAGGCCACTCGATCATTTGCCAAAGATACCTACAGAAAAGGGGGGTGGGGGGAGGAAGACATCAGAATCCAGATTCAGTTCTTTCAGACAACAAACAAGTTGGCCAGTCACTGCATGGCTTCTACTGCTTCTAAGCAGCAAGGACAGACATACCTGCCATGAACTGGGAACCCACAGCTCTGTGCCTGTGGCCGTGTGTGGAGTCTCCAGAACTCTCATTTGCCCGGAAGGATAAAGAACTGGGACAAGGTACAACAGAGTCTCTGGAACAGCGCTGCCCACCCTAGCTGGCCATTGGCTCTTCCCAGACAGGATGGGCTAGAAAATGGCTCCCTCTTTGGGGTAGGGGCTTTGCCTAAGCAACAACAATTGCTCTTGGCTCTGGTGGGCTTTAGTGTTTCCTTTGGCTCTGACCCTCTGGCACCACACCTGGCTCCCTCCTGACACCTGCTTAAGCCTCAGCCCTGGCATCAGGTGAGCATATGAAGCCCTCCCTGCTTTGCAAGTCTGATGGCACATTAAACACACAGAATCAGGCCACAAAGCTGTCACTCCACCCCTTGCAGCTACAACAACATGGGCGTAGGCAGGGGGGGGGCAGGAGGGGGCAGCTGCCCCCCCTAGAAGCAAAAAAATTAATGTATTTTACAGACCATAACCAGCACTTTTCCCCTCCAAAAACTGAAGTGGAAAGGGCTTTGCTTTAGCAAGAGCAGCTAAATCTCCACTTGCTGGGGGACGACGACACCGCAGTAACAAAAACACATCAAATAAATAAAGCAAAGTGGCTACCAGTAGTTAAGCAGTTAAGACAATGGAGCATATATCCCCAGGCAAGATTCGATAGCTGACCATTTCACCCTATTGTTCTTAAGTGGGAGTTGTTAATGAGCATTCAGGAGCATTAAGAGTTCTATTGGCGATTTAATGAGGGTGCAGACTCAGAGGATTCAATTTGACTAAGGTGGCTCTGCAAGGCTAAAAAGAAGTGAATAAGAAAGGGGGGGCTGTAGCTTTGACAGACACAGTGATGTTTATAAAAAGCATTGGTGTTCCAGTCTGCCCCTCCTCCTACATCTGTATACTGTAAATCAGGGGTGGCCACCTCCCAAGAGACTCTGATCTACTCAGAGTTTAAAACTGGGGGTGATCTACCCCCTTTTGGGGGGTTCAGGTCAAAGCTGTTGAGTTTTTTTTTAAGGAAGGGAAGCCCTGTTTTTTGGGGTTTAGGTCAAACTTGTTGAGCTTCTTTTAGGAGGGAGGGAGGCCCATTTTTGTTTAGGGCTTCAGGTCATAGTTCAACTTTTTTGAGGGAGGAGGAAAATTTTGGGTGAGCTTTTTTTAGGGGTGCCAGTGACCTACCAGTGATCTACCACAGACATCCAGTGATCTACTGGTAGATCACAATCTACCTGTTGGACGTGCCTGCTGTAAATCAAGCAGAGAGAAAGCTGCTTACAAGGCTCCTGTACATGCAGAGTTCCAGCATCACAGCGTCACCCAGAGGCACCCACAAATATGAGTTATCCCTCTCTCTATTTCTTCCTTCCTTCCCTCCCTCTTCCATCCTTAATAAAATACGGGGGGGGGGGCAGATAAGCCCCACATAGAAAGCCCATCAACATGGGGGGATGACTCTTTCAAATACGGTATTTACCAGTAATTGGGGGGGGGGAGAGGCACCTAGGCCTCTAGGAGTTGGCTGCTATGCCTAGGAGTAGGACAATTCAAGAAAGCAGAACGATGCATATGGTATGGTAATATATCAATAGAATCGTAGAATT